>NC_085048.1:24006478-24356076 GCF_963662255.1 Cinclus cinclus
CAGTAAGAGATGAAAAGAGAAAGCAATGACCAATATTTCGGGAGCTGGAAAAGACCACTAAAGGTTCTAGTTTTAGTCATTATGTAGCACAGGCAACTTACTTTATTTATTTTTTTGACCCAACATATATTATAGCTTGAACAATCAAGTTCTTCACGCTGATTTGGTGTTGAGTTTCAGACTTCTGTCTAACAATATCCCTAGTAAATATACATTTAAAATACACTGCAACACAGTGCTCTTTGGCCCTGAAAGATCTTGGAGAACAAGACTAGTGAGGAGATGTTGAGGGACCTGGGGTTGTTTAGTCCAGACAAAAGGAGATTCATGAGGGATGTTACTGCTCTTTACAACTAACTGAAAGGACCTCATAGACTGGTGGGGGTTGGTTTCTTCTCCCAGGAAACAAATGATAGAACAAGAGGAAAGGGCCTCAAGCTGTGCCAGGGGATGTTTCAATTTGATATTAGGAAAAATTTCTTCATTGAAAGTGTGAGAAGCACTGGATCAGGCAGCCAGGTAAGTGGTAGAATCACCATCCCTGGAAGTGCTCAAGAAACATGTAGATGTGGTGCTTGGGACATGGTGTAGTGGTGGATTTGGCAGCACTGGGTTAATGGTTGGGTTTGATTATCTTGGAGGTCTCTTCAAACCTTAACAATTCTATGATTCTATGAAAAAATGTATAAGAAATTCTATATTTTTCTTTTGAAATTTAATGACATTATGACTTCAATTTCTGACGCACAAAACATGGTTTTCTATCGCAAGAAACCTTGTAACAATAAGGGAAATTATTGCAAAGTTCTGCATGTTGCAGTCCAAAGTAATGTATAGCCACCTACAAGCTCATTAAATGAATGAAAAAAATATTCCTGCAACAGTTCATTGAAAATAGGAGGAAATTAAGTTATTCCCTGTTATCTAACTGAAATATTTTATTAAGCTAGGAAAAAGAAGGCAGGGATGGAATAAACTATCAAGGCAGCATTAAAGTCTTTAAATGCTATGTGTAAATAAAAATACCTAAACAGAATATGAAGTCACACCTTAAGAGACAAAATAGCAAGGGGTGAACAATGACATAGAAACAAATGCTTTTGATGTTTTGTGAATTTTCCTTGTGACAAAATACTTCTCTTTTGTTCTCTGAAAACTTAACTTAGAAATGGAAATCTCAAGAGGTCATATAGTAGCAACAGACAACAGATTATAGAAAGTCTTTGAGTAAAGATGACCTGAGAAATGTTCTCAGTACCACGAACAGGGCTAGACAGAGAACACTGTCAGTATGTCTGAGAAATGGCATAAAGAGCAGAGTAATTTTGTTAAGAATGGGGGAAACTTTAATAAAATATCAAACTGATATTAGGGATGCAGCCTATCCAAGCAAAAAAAAATCTACTGATGAAACTTACAATAAAAATAGTTAAGTTTTCAAGCTTACTATCTGACAGCAATGTGGCAAAAGTGTGCCATTTGAGATGGTTCATCTGGTAGTGAAGTTACAGAATGCCATACTCAAATGAAGCATAGTGTATAGGACAAACCAAACAAAATTCAAACAAGTGACTGGACCTTATTTAAACATATAAGAGTTCAGGGTATGAGTATAAAAAGTAACAAAGTTTCTGTTGTGCAACATTAATTAGCAAAAAAAAAAAATATTGCTGAAATGGAGATAGTTTCAAGCAAGGAGGACTTGATTGAAGAAAAGTGTGTCACAAATGGCATGTAAACACTGGAAAGGGAAATATTCCATTTTTGCACCATATGAGCAACAAACCAAATAAAATAAAATTATTTAAGAACACTTTTAAAGGTAGCAAAGGAGGAGCGCTGTAACAAATTGTGGAAATCATTGCTTCTGGTTTCAGTGGAAGCCAGAGGTTCAGATAGGCTCAGCAAACAATTAAGCAAAATTGTTGGGAAAAACATGTTAAGATCTATCTGTTAGCCATACATAATGATTTGCCTCAGGAAGCTGCTAACTTGCAGCTTGCTCAAAGATAGAAAGTTGGGAAGTATAATTGCAAACTTGCCTTACCCTTATGTTCTCTACTCATCTATACCTGACCACTGCCAGAGATGTAACCATGACTGGAGGGTTCATTGCCCTTATGCAACAGGAGGGGTTAGAGAACAAAGTAAGAAGCAGTTTGATGAAAGCAATAGCAAGATGTAGTTCTTATATTCTGGTCTTCTGTCGGGAGGCCAGTGAACCCAAATAGAAAAAATACAGGTCACAGGCCTGTAATACATGCTGGTGTCATTTAGCTTTGATAATACTGAAAGTGATGAGTCCCTTAAAGCCATCTTTGTCACTGTTCACTTCCCATTCCTAATCTATCTCATCTGCTTAAAATGTACATTCTGCGAAATAGAGACTGTTCCTTGCTCCATTTTCCAAGGGCAGATGCAATGCTCTAATCACATGAAAACCTTGTAATAAATCATGCATTTTTTGTGCTGAATTCATTTATTCATTTGAAAGGCCTTTATTTCCTTTAAAATAACCAAATTACTTATTTTTAAAAGCTGTGTTCCTCTTACTTTTTGTTCCTTAAAATACTTAATATGAAAACATCTAACTTGTCTCAGATCACACCACAGATCCTCTGCTATTTCTAAATGGGTCAGAAGAAGATTCCAGGTAAAATAATTTTAAGAAAAAGGTTCTATTTCAAGTTATATTTTCTCTGGCTTCAGAGCTCTTGACTGCAATGTGGCATTCAACCTGCTTAATTTAACAGCTTTGATGGACTTGTAAGAAATTTGTCTTAGCTTCTACAAAAATGACTTTCAGTGCTCACATGTATTTATGAAGTTAAGAAGAGGGTTTTTTTTACATATTTAAACTTGCTGACTGAAATTATCATTGGGCATGTCTTAACAAAGAAGAAAAAAAAAGAGTAAAACAGACATTCCTTTTTCAGCTTCCTTATACAGATGAGAGACATTTTCAGGAAAGGTGTCTTGTAATTTGTTTTATCTATGTTTGGATTTGTGCCCTGATCATTAAATGTGTTTGCTTTTAAATATTTGTAGACTTGGTGGAGGAGAAAATACTGCAGATGGTACTCATTCATTTTCATATATCAAAACCATTTTTTTTTCAAAAAGAAGTTTTAAAATCTCTTTTAGTACTTGGCTGTTAATAAGCACACAGAGCAAGAAAAGCATGGTGCAGCAGTGTACTTTTTATATATATGCATTGCACACTCTTGGAAATTATATCTTTAACATACAGGAGTGATGTTAGGCAATTCTGTTCCCAGCTGGACAGCAGAGTTTATATAGAGAATCAGATTCTCATATTGCTTTCAGCTTGTCTGAATTTGAGCAACTATGCATTCTATTATTCTAATTTGTATTACAGCAGCATAACTCTGCTGACATGAATGAAGATACTTCTAATTTACAGTAGAGTGAATGAGACTAGAATCAGAATTTTTTCACTTCAAATATGTTCGGCATTGATGGATATTAATAATGAAGATGGCATGAGCTAACCAACAGATAATTTTTCTTATCTGATCACTACCAGAAACAGAGCAAATTATCTTAGCTTTGACTTATTTTAATGGTTCTAGTCAGCTAATAAGTCAATAGAGTGTTGCTCATATTTGGGTAATAATACCTTTGCAAGTTTTTGCACTGTTTAAAACAAGATCCTGCTTAACAGGATCCTGCTTTCTACATTCAAAGAGAAAAAGGTTTGAGGATGCCTAAACAAAGGTAATTGGTGGATGCTTCTCATATCCCCAGTTCAAAAAATTTAGCAGCTGGTTTGAGCTGCTCTTATGTTAAATTTGGTTTTGAATCTTTAACCTACAATACATCACTGAGCTGATTCTAAGACAAGAACAGACCTAAAGGAAACATCACACAAATGCATTGTGTGGTGGAACATCATTAAGTTTACTTATAAGGGTAACTGATTAATTCATTCTGTTCACAAAAAAAAAAATACATTAAAGTATGTGGTCCTTTTCACCTCACTGCCTGATGGCCACTATTCTTTTCTCTCCAATGAAATTATTGGCTATATAGGTTTCTAACCTCGCTTTTTCTTTCAGTCTTCCTTTCTTGCTCATAGCTTGTTTCTACTTGCTTATTTGTCGTCTTCACTACTTAGTTGATAATAGTGCATCTGCTTCACAGAAATGACTTAGTACTGCTGCCAGGGAGCAGCACTTCCACCTTGAAATACCTTTATAGGAGGAAAGATACCAGAGGATCTTCATGGGCAAAATCTGGAATTTGACTGGCCAGGATGACTCAAGTAAATAAACATTAAGGCTGGTAGTTTTCTACTCTCAGGAGCATATTTCATGAGAGAGACAAAGGAACAGAAAAAAGTTGTCACATGGGAACAGAGGAGGGAAGGAGGGAAGGAGGAAAGGAGGGAAGGAAGGAAGGAAGGAAGGAAGGAAGGAAGGAAGGAAGGAAGGAAGGAAGGAAGGAAGGAAGGAAGGAAGGAAGGAAGGAAGGAAGGAAGGAAGGAAGGAAGGAAGGAAGGAAGGAAGGAAGGAAGGAAGGAAGGAAGGAAGGAAGACATTCACACAAGTGTCTCTACTGCCAGCACAGCAGTCTGTTTCTCTTAAGTGCTTGTGTTCATGTGCTTTGCTTACAACAAAATCACCTGCTAAAATATTCAACAAAGGCAGAACAGAAACTCCCCAGCTGAGCTGCCTCTTAAAACCAAGTTGCAAAAAATTCAGAATTAATTCTGACCTGAGAAAAGGGCTCCTAATTTAATATGGTATTTGGCTACTGTGGAACTAATACTCTGAATCAAATAGATTTTTAAATTAAAGGGCTAGTCTCTGACAGAAGAAAAAAAAATGCTGCCTATTTGTGTCATTAATAAAAATGTAGGTCTGCAATAAAGTTATTGTTATGGAGGGGGAAATGTGTTTGACAAAGTGATAAACTTGGATGCTGAAGTAAGGTTTGTTTATTCTCTATGAATGTCAGTTCCTGTGAGCTATCAGATGCAATAAAGCACAAAATTCTGTTTGATTTATATTCACACGGTCTAATATCATATAATAAGTGATATTGAAAGCCACAAGACATATCTTCTAGGGCTGGTAATGTAATTTCAGTATTTTTGGACTAGTGATGGAAAGTTATGGATTAGAAGAGATATCAATATATGTGAACCTTTTAGCTAAATAAAGTACCAGACAGTACTCTCCTGAGATAAGAAGGTTAATAGAGATACCCTTGAATTTAAGCATCTTTTAAGTGCTGTGTGACCAGTATATTTTTGGTTACAGAAGTTTGTAAAACCACATGTTAAGCAGGCTTTGAACTGGGAAAAAAACCCCAAAAAAACGTTAAAATAAGAATTACATAATTTTGAACATTTGCTATACACTTCCATATGAAAGGAGCAGATTTAAACTGTTGCACGAAGCTTGCTGAAGATAGTATAATTAAAAGAAAAGATAAATCAGAACCAAAATTCATCAGGGGAATTGATTTAGCTAACACACTTTCACAAATTAGAAAGCCAGAGGGGGACAACCACAATCATCCAGTCTGACCTCTTGCACTACACGCCATGTGATTTTTCTGAATTAATTCTCATCTAGCACTTATCTTTTAGAAAGACATTTGATCTTGATTTTAAAATGCATGGCAAAAATGGCTCAATTTGTAAACCATTTCCTCCGTAGCAGAGTTTTGTACATGGTGGATATTTTCACTAAGTTTCACTCATACTTTAAAACTTAATCTGTTTTCACAGGTATACTCATTTATACCACCAAGGGTGAAATGAAGCTTTCTGGCTACAGATTCGTGATGAGCATGTGTGTTTAGTTGATTACACCTGATCTTTGGGTCACCTGCCAGCTTCTTCAAGGTCATTGAAGAAATAACAGAGCCAAGAACTGACAATGGGAATGCATAGGCTCAACAATGGTTTTTTGTCTATTTTTTCATTCTGGGATCTGTTAGCTAACCCATTTTTAATCTTTATAATGTGGCCACATTGATTTTTTTACTAGCCTGCTCCCTAATCAGAATGTGTGGTATCTATCAAAGGAAATGTCTTCCTATTCGCTAGGAATACCAAATTTAGGCAGCTAATTAATCTGCATAATCTATTATTTATGTATTTATCAACCAAATTTGTAATTTTGTTGAAAAAAAGAGTGAGTCTTATGACAAGTTTTTCAAAAATTCGTGTTTCCAAATATTTATGCCTTTTTAATTCCATTCCCTACTATTCATAGGAATCACAGAATGGTTGGAATGGAATGGACCTTAAAGATCATCTAGTCCCAACCCCTCTACTACAGGCAAGGAACCTTCCAGCAGACAATGTTCCTCAAAGCTCCATCTAACCTGGCCTTGAAGATGTCCAGGGATGGGATATCCCCAACTTCTCTGGGAGTTTGTTTTGGTTTCTCACCACACCCACAGTAAGCAACTTCTTCCTAATGTCTAGTATAAACCTACTTTCAAGTTAAATCCATTCCCCACCTTGTCTTATCACTGCCTACTTTTGTAAAATGTCCCTCTTCATCTTTCTCATAGGTACTGGGAAGCTACAATTAAGTCACCCCTAAGTCGTCTTTTTTCCAGCCTGAACAATCCCAATTCTTTTAACCTTTCCTGATAGGAGACGTGCTTCATCTCTCTGATCACCTTCATGGCCCTCCTCTAGACTAGCTCCACAAGGTCGACGTCCTTCCTGTGCTGGGGACCTCAGAGCTGCATGCAGCACTGCAGGTGGGGTTACTACTGATGATGGAGGAAGAAATTCTACATCAAAAAAGACATTACTTGATTTTTGGCAACTTGGAAGCAAGTAGTGGAATTACAAACATTTTAGCAGAGGAAACAAGCTGGATCATGAGTGTGATTTTCTGTTATTGATTACCAAATGGTCATTCTCTAAATCTCTTCACCTCCAGCAAAGACCATGACAAGCTCCTTGAATAGGTCTCTTTTTATGTACCAAATAATCCTGCATTCCCACATTGTCAGGAGAGTTTAAATCACTTCTCAGTATTCATACCTCAACAAATATAACCTTGGGTGTTTTGTTAACTGCAGAGTATCTAATCTTTGTTTATGGTGTTTTCAAACTCTACCCTTCTAATTTATGTAGGACAAATGTTGATCCTATGTGTATATCTGAGTATATTTCACTCTATAACATATTTAGACTAAAAGGTTCACTCAAGTTCCCTGTGGAGTAGGAATTTTTTTCTTTGTTTTACAAGAAACTAAAGCAAAGCAAGAAGGTCTATAGAAATAGGAGGAGGTATTCCAGGTGTAGGTATGCTACTTCGCAGGCAGTAAAGAAGGCTGCACACCGATAAAAAACATTTGGTAGCCTAAAGTACAGTGTAGAGCTAAGCACTCTATGCATAGTGTTAATGAATGAATATCTGCCTCTCCATTATGCTTGTGCTGAAGTAGAGTCGCATCATAATACTTCTTCCATTTCTATGGAGGTGCAGACCCTGCACTAAAATGCTTGGCTGAGCTAGTCACAAGAGAAATGAAGCTTTTATCAGACTCATTAAATTATTCAGATATGAAGTGAACAGATTGCCTGAATAAGAGGAGATTTTATCACTCATGGAGGGACAAGTCCAGACCTATCCCTTCTCCTTCAGAGATTGTACACTTGGCAAAGTATGAAAATATTTCAAGTAATGACCAGAAGCCAGGAAACCTATCATGCTGTTTAACTAGCACTTGTGGGTTCTCTTGAACTGCTTTCTGCCAGCTGAGCCCATTTCAGAATAGCTGAGGAGTAGTTGCTGTATGGAGATCCTAAGCTGGATGTTTGAAACAATCTCAGCGCAGTGAATGCACGCTAAACTCAAGCTGCAGGGAGGTCTCACAATCTTCAAATCCAGTGAAACCTCATATTTATCTGCTCAGCTCACTTAGGGATTTTTCCACCAGTGCTGGGAAACCCACAGGGCTCCCGTTTTAGCCTAACTTTCAAAGCACACAGAAACGAGACAGCCTCATTAGCCACTGTTTTCTAATGGCTCCTTTAACCCTGCACTTCCTCCCACCGCAGCTTTCCACAGCCTTTAATTTACAAATATCTTGAATATAACTGGAATCTAATTCAGAAAGGTCTAAAGGGAAGTGCTTGTGCAAGAGAGGGTGAGATACCGAGGTGAAGCAGAGTCAGAAGAGGGATGGGCAAGCTGGAAGTAGGGCTGGGGGGAGAGATGAGGAGCTGGGGATGAGCTGAAACGGGAGGAGGGAGAGGGGGGGAGACATACAGAGATGCGGGGGTGTGTGAGGGTGCGCGTACATGATTTGGGGGACAAAAATCAACACCGTCTGAAACGGACGTGACTTTTCCAGCGGGGGCGGGCGCACTCTGGCACCTGAGGCATGCAACCTACCCGGACCAGCCTTTTCCACGACGGTGCAGGGAGGGTGCAGCCTCCGCGGGGAGGCTTCAACCCTTGCCCGGTCGGGGAAAAGGCTCGTCAG
The DNA here is from genome assembly GCF_963662255.1 of Cinclus cinclus. Classification (NCBI taxonomy): domain Eukaryota; kingdom Metazoa; phylum Chordata; class Aves; order Passeriformes; family Cinclidae; genus Cinclus; species Cinclus cinclus. Next base: position 24,014,966 of record NC_085048.1, read on the forward strand.
GGCGGGTTGGGGACCGACGCGGATCCCCAGCCTGTTCCCGCATTGGTTCCCGTAAGTTCCCGCGTCATTTTTCTCCCCACACCCCGCTTTTCGCACTGGCAACCACAAGCCTCGATGGACCGGCGGGAGAAAGCTCGGATGCTCTGAGAGGGTCTGGGTTTGGGTTTCTTGGTGGTTGTTTTTTTTTTTTTCCCCTGCCTCCGGAACACCCACTAGGGATGTCCGGGATTCAACCGGAGGATGGTTCCCCTCCGTACAGGAATTGGACGAGTGGGTCGGAACTAAATGAAACGCGGGAGGCTCTTTTAACCCCTTCCTCCGACTACGATGATGAGGAGTTCCTGCGATATCTCTGGAAGGAGTATTTGCATCCCAAGGAATATGAATGGGCGCTGATCGCCGGCTACATCGTCGTCTTCATTGTGGCTCTCGTCGGGAACGTCTTGGGTGAGTCGAGCTCCCCAAAACTTCCCGTTCTCCCTTCCCGAGAGGGGTTTTGCACGGAGGGTGGCTGGAAACCGGGGTGGGTTTGGCACACCCCTCTGGAAAGGCGGCAGTCTCCAGCCGAGGGGGAAAGTTCGGGCTGCGCGGAAGGGGCCGTAAAAACCGCTCCCCCTAGGCGGGCGAGGGCTGCGGCGGCGCCGCTCGCCTCCGGCGCCGGGCACGGGGAGCGGGGCACGGAGCGCACCGGGGCGGCCCGGCGGTGGAAAGCCGCGGCCGCCGGCCGGCTCCCGCCCCTGTCCCCCGGGCCGAGGTGCTGAACCCTCCCGGCACGGCGGCGGCTCCTCTCAGCCCGGCGCTGGGGATATCGAGCTCGGAGTGATTCTCCAGGACAGAGACAAGGGCGCGGGGACCGGGGACGGCGCCCGGCCCGAGGCGGGAACCGGCGCTGTGCCCTCAGATGCGGAACGAGAGGAACGAACGGTTCCTTCCACGGGCCGAGGCGGGAGCGGAGCGGGGCCGTGGGGCGGGGGCGAGGCGGCCTCTCCCGGGCGCTCATTGAGGGAGCGAGGCGGGGCGGGGCCTCTCCTGGAGCCCGCCTCCTCCCGCTTCCATTCATCCTTGAAGGAGGCGGCAGGGGCACCGAGGCTGCTCGGTGGCCGCCTCGAAGAGAGCGGTAGGGGCGCTGGAGTGTGGCGGACAGCTGAAGCCAGTGAAGGAAGGGAGGGAGGGAGGCACGGAGGCACGGGTGGGCTGGGGCGGCGGGCGGGAGCGGTGTGTGGGAGCGGCAGAGGGGTCTGGCCGTCAGCAGCCCGCCGCTGCCCCCGCCGCTGCCCCCGCCGCTCCCCCCGCCGCTCCCCCCGCCGCTGCCCCCATCGCTGCCCCCGCCGCTCCCCCCATCGCTCCTTTTCACTCCCCCGAGCCCGCTGCCGCCCCCGACTCTCGCTGGGCTGTCGGAACAGGCGCCTGTGCTGGTGCAGGGGAGCGCGGCCACGCCTGTGCACGCACCCGCCCGGGGCGGCCGTGTCCCTTTCCCGGGGCGGCCGTGTCCCTTTCCCGGGGCGGCCGTGTCCCTTTCCCGAGGTGGCCATGTCCCCGTCCTGGGCTGTGGGTGTCCCTGGGAGCGGAGCAGGCGCTGCTCCTCTGCAGTTCTGCGTTTATGAATGAAGGCGGTGTGGCCGCCGGGAACCGGCTCCGCCAGGAGGACCCCCAGGGCTGCGGTGACGGCCATTGGCATTCCCGGTGTCCATCCGTGTGATATGCTCCGAACGGAGCGCGCTGGGCCCCGCCCCGCCATACGGGTCTTTCATTCATGTTTTTCTGGAGGAATTGTGCGTGTCAGAGCTGTCACTGCAAACTCTATAGGCTTTCAGAAGTGAGATGCAAATGAGACTGAAGCCAAAAGCAGTATTTTAAAAGGCATTTTTTAAAATTTCAACGGACTGATGATGCTTTCTTTTTTAGTAATTCTGTAGCGTTGTGCTAAGTGCCTGTGTGCACGTTTGCTTAGTCCATTGCTCGGCTGCCAGCTTGATCGACAGTCTAAAGATGATAGCCCTGGAAAGAGGCTTTATTTTAAACTAGGGTAAAAGCTGTCCTTCTGTCTGATTTTGAGCAAAGACTATTTTAGGAGAACCACCTGTGCTTACCTATTATCCTCCACCGATACTGTAGACAGGCTGTAAAGATTCAAGGTCAAATCTTCAGCTAGAGGAGCTTTTGCCCTGTTTACTCTTTTTCCCTCTGAAGCCACGAGGAGAAAAGCTTTTCTCTCTGTGCACTCATAAATAGAGATGATACCAGTGCAGACGTGCAGCTGTTCTTTCCTCTCATTTGTGTATATTAACTCTTTGCTTGGGATGGAAACTGGCATCTGGCTGACCCCCCCCCCCCCCCTCCCCATTTCTTTTACTGGATGGAATGTCCACTTTTTGTCCTCTGAAATCTTTCTAAGTTGTAGTACATGGTGGAAAATCGCTGTCTTAAAATGGACAGAGAAGTACCTGAACACCTTTCTATCCACTCCTCTAAATCACATTAAGTCCTATAATAGATAATTCAGCTTTACAGCTGGACTAAATGATCTTAAAGGTCTTTTCCAATGTAAATGATTCTACCATCCTCCTCAAGCTGTTTGATCTATATTGCTGGTTCTGTTTATGGGTGAATTGTTTGTGGTGTCTGCAGGTGCTTGGTAGCTGAATACTTTCTCATCTTTATTCAAGAAAGCTCACACTGCACTGATTGCAGGCTCATGTGATTCTGAGGAGAGAAATGGGTATGATCTTTACAAAGACATTTTTCAGGGACTTTTTTATGACCAGTGAAATTTGATGTAGAACAGTTGGTGTTCTACAACAGCACACGTTGATGTTGATGTCTCTGAGAAGCTGATTTCTGCTGCTTGAAAAATCCGTATTCAAGGTTAATCTGGAATTTAGTCATGGACCTTCTCAAAGAAGAGCAGGAGTGCTTCTAAAGAGAGTTTTAGTGGCTACTAGGGCTTTATAATATCATTTTTAATGCTTTATAGTATAATCCTTAATGATGCATTGTGCTCCTTTGCTTGTGTTTGCCCAGTTTTGCAGAACTTGTGGCATGGGGAGTCAATGCTTTGATTCTATTTTTAACGTGCCCTATTCAAATAGCACTTAAGCAACTGTGAAAAACCCTCCCTTTCTGTATGTGGTGCTGAAAATTGCATTTCTACTTCTTGTTTTGGTTTGTGCACTCACATGGGATAAGGAGTGTCTCAGAAATTGTATCTGTGCAAGTGGAAGGCACAGCTCATCCCTTAGATGTTAGTAATAAACTGGATTGAAGCATTCTGACAGCTAATTACCAGCCAAGGATAAAATCAGAAGCTCAAACTTTGATTGACATCTGTTGGGTGCTTGAGTGAGATACACAGCAGGAATTCCACTAATAATAGCATTTAAACAAGGTCTGCATTGCTATATAGCTTTCAATTTAATTAGGAGAGTTAACACAGACTGTCCGATCTGCTGCACAGACCAGCTAAAGTGAAAAACATTAGCAAGTTTGTATTTGAATGCAGGTTTCAGTATTGCACACAAAGTGCTTCATGTCAATGATCCCCTTATATGCTTGGGTTGGCTGCTCACCAGGTACTTAAGTGTAAGTCAAGGTTAAGACACACATTTTAATGACAGATGATTTTATGACATTTGCATGAGCACTCAGGGAATCTGAAATCTAGATGGCAATATCAGTATGATGATCTACCCTATTTTCTTTTTCACTTGGTCTCTATTTATCACTAGAAGCAGAACAAGTGTGGAGGGTAAGGACTTTCTGTTTTGCAAATAAGACCAAAAATTTTCTTTACAACTGCAGAGCAATGAAACTCTTGCAATATCTTTGCACATCTAGTACAAAACATAGGACTTCTTAATGTAGAATGCATGTTGACTGTAAAGACCTTTTTCTTCTTTATTTGAAAACATGTCATTAAAAACAATGCTTAAAAATAGGAAACTAGATAATTAAAGAACAAAAGGTATTTTTAGGATGTCTGGAGGTCTCTGGTTTCTGATTCCATTCCATGCTGATCAGTTGCAGTAGTTAATAAGTGGAGTAAGACTACAAGGGATGGAAATACAACTACATGTATTTAGCTGTGTGTCCATATGAAGAATGCAAATGACCCTTGCTGAATTTATTCTTTCACGTGGGTCAGAGTTTTTCTAATGAAATGGTTTCTCTCAGGGAATATGCATTCATCAAAATGAAAGTGTACAGCAGAGATGACTTGGTTTGTTCAAAGACTGAAGGCAAAACAAGCAACCTTCTGGCAACCCACCAGCTGGGCTGCTGGGCCTCTTGGCAGGTCTCCCCAGAGCTGGCAGGAGCTGAAATCTTTAGCACATACAGGCTGCCACTGCCCAGCTTGAAAGTCATCAACACTGCTGCTTCCAAGGGTAAGAGACCATGCAGTACATCGGTGAGAACTCTCAGAAACTTTCTTTACTCATGCTGTTTCGTGATACTTGCTTTTCATTTCAACTCAGAACAAAATTGTGAGAGACTTACCCTTCTCTGGATAGATGTATTATTTATTATCTGTTTTACAGTAACTGCTAGTTTTGCTGAGATCTGTAAGAACCCAACTATGCTCCTTTCTTCAAAGAGTTCACAGTCTGACTCATAAAGTTCAACAGTCTCCATTTGATTTTTCTAGGGCTAGAGCAGAAAAAATCTGTGTATGGCTCTAATACCGGAGTCCTGCTCAATGCCTATGAATAGGCAACTCTCTCAAATGCTTCTTTATTATAATTTTAAAGATATCCAGTGAATACTGAGGTCTGGGCATACATGCCTATGTTGGTAGAATTGGATGAGTCATGTATTCTCTTAAATGATCTTCATGAATCCTGTTTCATTGCTGTAGGTGAGGCATATTTCATTTAATTGCATTTAATAAATAAATTATTACATTTCATTTTTTTCAGGTTACTTGGGGAATCTGGCACTGAAAGGACTTTGTAATATCAGCATGACAGTCACCTTTATCTGTTGGATAAATAATAACTAGAATGGCTTTATGATTGTTAAGAAGGGAGCACATAGGAAATGAGACAATATGTATATATTTTTTTCTACCTAAGATAAAGTATGAGCTCAATTTATGTAAGAGTTCAAGTATCAACTGAAGTACATTGCTGTTTGCATAATATAGGGATTACTCACTGTCTTTCAAAACAAAAAATATTGAAGGGTTTGGGATCTTTTTTTTTTATTTATAAAGCATAGTTTATTTTTTGTGTTGCATGTCAGGTGAAACCTTCGTTGTTTTCTTGGACATAAGCAGCTGACTTCCTGCCTGTCTCACAAGTGGAATGTATCAGAGAAGAGCTATGATGGACTGTTCCCCAGGGGAAGGGGTGCCGGGAGCTGAGGGCAGCAGCAAGACTGACAGGGCAGTGTACTCACCAGCACAGTCTCACAGTGCCTGAGAGCTTGGTAGGTGTGAAAATATTTACCAGGTTTCAGTCACCTCCCAGCGATGAATCTATAGTGATGAAACAGGTCTGAGGTTTAGCCAGAAAATCAAGTCAGTGGATGAGTTTTACAATCAAATTCAGGAAGACAAAAGCATACTTGCAACCTGGTCTTTGCCTGAGCTTAGTGTGAGAGCCTGAGTTTAAATGCAGCTCTGGGGCAAAAGGCTGACTCTCAAAAGAGTACTCCAAAACTCCAAAACCTGTGTTCCCAGAAGCCTGGTCTCAGTTTACATGCTGCCTCATATCAGGGCTGGCCTCCAGCATGGCCAGCTAGCTCCTGGGCAGGGGGCAGAGGTTGCAGAGCCTGGGGGTGCACTCAGCTCTGACAGAACTGTGCTCTGTTTCTTGGTTCTCTGCACAGTAGTACTGCAAGAATTTTAGCCAGTTTGTGGAATATTATATCGACAATGAGGATCCATGATACAGATTCAGAGGTTGTATAATATGCAAGATATTTGCTGGAATATGCCACTAGCATAGTGGATGGTATTTTCTTTGTATATCCTGCAGAAAAGGCACTGAGTCTTACATCTCCTTTAGAAAAAGGTGTGGACATGGAAAGGTTTTTTCCTAGTGCAACTCATGTTGCAGTGACTGATAGATGCTTTTTGAAGCATATTTTTTCAAAGTTGCACATAATTTCAGCTGTGAAACACACAATTTTAATGTCATGCAGCTTTAAATTGAATCAGTGAAGTGTGAAATCTTTTTATCATAGTGTCATATACAGTATGACATCTAAATTTATGACTTTTCTGCCTGTAATAGGAAGTGTGGATAAAGATTTTGTAGGTTTTTTTGGTAATAAAATCTATTATTATTATTATTATTATTATTATTATTATTATTATTATTAAACATGTAATCAATCAGTATAGCCAGCTCTGCAGAGATGACTGGGTTTGCCAGTTAATACTGGTAATGATTTGGGAGGTGGGAGGGGATATTTTAAACCAATCTGTCTGAATCAATACAGTTAGCTTAGGAAATCTCTGTGATGGAACCTTTCACTTACTCCAGAGCAGACCAAACCAGACATTTTGGGCAGTCTGTTTTTATAGCATAGCTGATCTTCTGCTAATAACTCCCATTTCCATTAGACTGTTAATTGCCTAAGATTATGTAATGTGGCCATTTTAGGAAATTAATCCAGTGCCAATTAGATGGTTGTGCTATTACTCCCAGTTATGATCCATAGACATAAGCTCCCAGTACACAGAATTCAGTTTTTGTTTTCTTCTCTAGTTCCTTAATAAGCCAGTACTTAAGATGTAGAAGTATGCTGGGGCACATGAGTAACCCACAACTCTTAAGTCTGTTTAAAACCTTTGGTACAATAAAACACGTGGTAGGTAGAAAACCTCAGAAAACACATTGCTGCAAGCAAACTAGCTGCTGTCACCTGTTTTATTTATGTAGATCCTCACTGTCCTTTCTGGGTGACAGTTCCCCATTAGTACATTCCAGTGAAACTGTTATTCAACAAAATACTTTGGGATTTCATGTGTGCTGCATTTTTTTTAGAGTTTTGTTATTTTTCCTGTATGATGGAACCTACACATACACACTTGTTTATACAAGGGAGCCTGACCCAGCCACCTGCTCCTTTTGTCGTGTTTCTAAGAGTTTCTTCACACGTGTTTGAACACATTTGGTGTTTCCTGTTGATGAGGGGCTGTCACCTCACTGGTAGGCCATGCAATTCCTTTGATTGGAGTATTGGCCATGTTTTCAGCTATCACATCACATATTCAAGGACAGTTCTTATCTGCCCGGCATTATTGCCAGATACAGGTTTGGGTTTTTTTCAGTATTTCCTTTATAATAAACATTGTATAAAGCAGTGTATTTTGTTTGTGTCATTCTTTCTATTACTTTTCAATGTAAGCCAGGTCTCATGTTGGTCTCATGTTGGTCTCATTTCTTTCAGATAAGATTAGTTATGTAAAAATGAAGTAATATATGAGTTTAGAACTTAATAGTAGGTGAGAGATGGACAGCCTAAGGATTAGATTTCTCCCTATTCACAGAAGATATTTCTTTGGTTTAGATCTTTTGTTCTCATTGCAGTTTCAAAAACCCCTAATTAAATATCCTCAGCAATTTGAAGTGCTTCTTTCCCCTTGATCAAGATCATCAATGAAATTATTGAAAGACTCACAAGGAGCCTTCCTTAAATAAAGTAAGCTTAGTCTTGGGCATCTAATTTTTAGACTTCTAAGTCAAAGCAGAAGAATCCTTAATCAGGAGTCATTCATAATGAAGATAGTTTTAATGACAGCACTTTTCCTTCCAGCAGTATACATTCAGTGTTTTCACAGGGGTTCTAGCACTCCAGAATTTCTATTGGTAGCACATCTGCTTAGATATTATCCTTTCAATCTTCTGTGATTGTGTTCCTTGACACCCCACCACTCAGATCTTGATTTGCAGCAGGTATTATCACCAAAAGAGAACAAGAGGAAGAATTCCATATGGCGAACCATATAATTGTGAGGGCCAGGTGGGTAAGGAGATGGAGAATAAATAATGTATAATTCAAAACTATTTATCACATTTTTTTGTCACTGGTTGTAAAATAGTGTGAAAGAGTAAAGTTTTTAGGAGCTTCCTGCCTAATGCATTTGGAGATGCTGATTACCAGATCTTAGAAATCACAGCATCAGTTCCAAATAACTTCTGGATGACTATATTGTGATATTTCAGTCAAACAGTTATGAGACTGAATTACCAAAGCAAAATAAAATCATTGTAGTTTAGTATGAAAAATGATGATTCTTTGTTTACTTCCATCTGGGATTTATTATTTATCAACAATTAGATAAGTGATAAAGTCATTCCTTCATATATGAAAATGTCATGTATTGCTGGTTATGGAAATTACATTTCTGTTTTAGCCAGGATGTTGTACTGAAAGGTGACCCATTGAATAAGAGGTTGGCAAGACTTCTGGAGTGTAAAGGAAATGATTTAGGGTTGACATGTAGGAAACACATTGACAGCGGACCCAGGAGTCCACCAGTGGAAGGATTGCAGCACAGTGTTTAATATGCTCAAGACAGAATAAATGTTCCAGGAGGCAAGCAGCTGCACTTTATACCAGATGGAGCCTTTGTATTGTTTTCATATTCAGCTTGAGATACAATGAGCTGTGCTAATTGATTAAACACCATTACAGCCTCTAATTAAAATGCCCCAGGACACTAAACCACAGAGACTAAATTTGTACGTGAGAAATACCAATCTCACTATATTGTCATATTAGAGAAGGCTTTTGTTTCTTCAGGAATATGAGGTGAAACTTTCTTGATGGATTTCTAACAGCGATCCGTCTTAAATTTTGATTTTAACCTTTTGTTATTTTGTCCTTGTTGGGACTTTACTGTGAGACTTTTGGGGAACAGGAAATCGTCAGTGTTTGGAGGATGGGTCCAGAAATCAGCTTTGTTATCACAAAGCTGTCCTGACTTACGGAGAGCCTCCACAAATTTTTCCAAATGCTTTCAGTCTGGCGACTTCAGCTGGTTTCCGAGCCTTCACTGACACTGTGTGGAAGAGGTGGGAACAGCAAAAGCTTCGCTCAAAGCTCTGCTGAAGTCTGGAAAAAGAAAAGGGAAGTGCCCCCGGTGAGATGAAGGATCTGGGACAGTCAAACTGCTGCTCCTTGTGAAACCTGGCCTGCCTGTTTGCACTTGCAGGAATAGCTCTGACCAGTTTTGTAAAATAAAGGCAATAATATGGAAAATAATACAGTATATTGGACAGGTAATTAGGTTCCATTAGAGCACTAGCAGTAGGGAAAATCATGCACAGCAGAAGCATCTTTCAGAACTGCTTTTTTAAATTTCTCTTCTTTTTTTCTTTCATTATTCTAATCTTCTTTTCCCCAGTGTCTGTGTTAACACCACTTCCCCCACTTCTCAGTCCCGTTTATAGCTAGGAACATCAAAGGCTGCATAAAAGCTTTGCACATAATGTTAAATTGAGGTTTTATTAAATTATTTTTACTGTTTCACAGATTTTTAAATGGAGGTCTAAAGTACTTAGTTTGGGCCACTCTTCTGTGCTCCAGCTAAGCAGGCATCCTGTTAACACTGTGGTATCTCACAAGTTTTTAGGAAGGCTGCTGCTGGCCTCATCTCCTATTCTATGATTTTGAGTACTTTTGGGTAAAATACACTCCAATTGAGAATCTTTACTACCTTTATTATCCTCTCTTCTTCAACATAAGTAGAAATTCACAGCTCTCTGCTATTTCTGTTTGGGTAGGCAGATGGCATTTCCACTCCATGGATCTTTCTTTCCCTAACATGTTAGTTGAGTGTGTGTGAGCTGAGTGCCTCTCTGTAAAACTGCCTGGGATGAAAATGTGTAATAAAAGGAGTGCAAGTAGAGAGTATATAAAGTTCTTTTGTTCTGACACTTAATTAGCTGCACAATCTTCAGTGGCATAGTCAAACTATTTTTCACGCCTATAAAATAGCAGGTTTTGAGCACAGGCTAGAGAGTCTTTCTTGATGAGCTGCTAGAACACTGTCAATGAAGCTATTATCCAAAACTACTGAGTAACCTTGGACTCTAGTAAACTCAGAAAGAGTGAGCCTGGAAGGAATGTATTGAACTATGTAATTTAGGACTTTTTGTCATTCTGTCCTATTCAAATAACTCGTAGCAGATCCTCACAGTTTTTTAGCCTTGCACTGAAAGAAAGCATAACCAATACTTGTGGCAGGTTGAAAACAGTACTGCAAACAGCAGAGGGCAATGAGGGCAGAGAAAGCTGACTTGTTTTTAAAATACTTCAGAGGCTTTTCTTCACAATCTCTCTTTTTAATTTTTTTTAATATATTAATGGAATGGTTTTCTAGGATATTTAATTAAAATGGTGGCATTTAAATAATTATGTAAACTTAAAGCCAACTACGTGTTCTTGTACTATGTGCCATAAAAACAGTGGGAAATGTTTTACGCTGAGGAGAAGAGGTCAAAAGGGGAAATACACAAGCATAAGCAGACAAATATAAACTAACAAATTATCTTGCATTTCTATGCTTGCAATATATTGGGCTTTTTCACCTTCCAGGTGCCTACTCCCATGGATTAGAATTCAATGAAGTTCAGGGGTAGTTTCTGTACCTTGGCTTTCCTGAACACTGCTACACCAAGAGTAGAAAGAGGCACACTCTTTTATATTACTTTGAGGAACAGCAAATACTGAAGTTCATCTACATTCCATCTGTGTTAAGCCAGTGTGATCTGGAAGGTTTAGTACACGGCAGGGAATTAGGAGTCCAAGTTTCTCATTCTGTGTCTGATTTATTGTACAGCCTTTAACAACTTCTGTTCTGCACTTCACTTTCTCTGTGTCAGAGATTAAAATGGTAGTAATTCTTACATCTCTGGGGTATCACAAGGTTTCATTTGCTCATACCAATAGACAGCTTTGAACTCAACGTGCAGAATGCTATGAATTGATTTCTGATACAGCTGGCTGCCAGTGAGATTGACCTCATATTTGTCAATTTAATGGCTTTGTTTTACCAGAAATAATGTTTATGTTCAGGTCTTTTTTGCATGGACCAGCACAGGAATGGGAATAGGCCCGGTCAGCTTTAGGCACTGACATCCATGGCTGTAAATGATACACTTGTCTGAATTGGGTAGAACACGGGACTGTTGCGACCATAATATAAGAAAAAAGTAGCCAAATTCTGAACTTTTGAACAACTTTTTATGTATTCAATTTCTAACTGTTGCTAAAATAAATAAGAAGTACACAAAAACATTGCCACATTAATATCAAATTTTGCCCAGGTAAAAGACAGGACTATACTCTCAATATGAATTGCACCTAAGATAAAGAATTAGCCATAAGTACATGTCCAAATCTTCAAATGTTTAGATATAAGTATTAAATTATCAAAAGCTCTGTGTTTTTTCAATATTTTTCCCCACAGCATTGCACTTCCAACTGCAGACAATATTCCAGAGGGGCAGCAGTGTATTACTTCTCTGTTAAGTGCTGCCTCTGCACTATCAGACTATAACTGTGGTAACCCCATGCACGAGCGACAGTGATAAAGCTCTGATGAGTTATGTTGTAATTATCATGCATTGCTGTAGAAACAATTACTTTGGTAGGTAGGTTAAATCTTCCAAATGGGAAGAAAATACAATTAATATGATGTTTCCTTTAAGCCTTTAATTTATAAGTCTTGCCTTTTAGATATCTGAGGCCAAAACTAAGAAACCCTGAAATTCTGTATTCAGGAAGAAAATAATAGAAGAAATGTATACTTCATCCTCTTCAAAACCAGTGCAAGAGCAGTGAAGATCTTTGTAAAGAGGTTTTAATTTCCATTTATGAAAATATGATGCATGTATAGCAAAAATTAAATTTATATAAGCTACAGAATCCAAAGCTATCTCTGCAACACATTAAAATACATGATGAACATATGTGGAATCACAACAGAAGTTTTAGATGAACCTTGGAACCCTATATCTTAAGAAGACAGTTAATAAAATCACCTGGTCTTAGAGAAGCTGAAGGCCACCTATCCTCTCCCTTTGTGTCCTAGTCTAAGTGTCTAAGCATAGCCCTCATGAAGAAGTACTGCAATCTCATCTCCTGCCACTGCTGTTATAAGATCTTGAAAGAGTGTTCTGCCAGTTTTGGTCACTGGACTCTCACCAGAAGGGTTCAGTTCAGTCTGAAAGTGTCCAGAGAGCAGCAGCAAGGATGTTTGCAGAAGATCTAGAAATGACTGAGAGTAAAAGATAACAAGCTCTGAAGTTTTGAGGAAATATGGAACAAAAATCCTTACATGTGTGAAGCATTGCTGCAGGAAAAAAAAAATCTTCCTCATTCCTGCCTATGTGCAGGAAAAAAGTTATACAAGTAGCAGCAAAATAATAATAGATGAGACATGAGAAGATTTTTTTTTTTTTTGGTAGGGTAGATAATTAAACAGTGCAACACACTTAAGAGATGTGTGGTATCTTCAAATATAACACATTTTCAAATGTAAACTTGCCGACAGTTGCTTAGTTGTAGTCCTGCTGTAGTTCTGTTGCTCTAAAGACATAAGACAAGATTTGTGGAATGAAGTAATATATTTTATTAGATCAACTGATACAGCTGAAAGATAGACAGCAGCTTTCAGGCACATCATCCTTCTTAGGATCTAAAGAAGCATCTGATCTCAAGAGCTTATGTGCCTTAAAGTCTGTATGGTTTTTTTTCCAGCTGTTTTAGCTAGTTTAATGACTGTAAGAGAGTGGCTTAACTCTTGTCAGATTCCATTTAAGCTTTGGGCAACTTCTTGAGGACCTTTTCAGCTCAATTTTTTAAAATATTCTCTGATCTGTTTAATATATCTAAATTAAGCATTGTGCTGTATCCTGACAGATTAGGAGACTCACCTAGATGTGCATGATGGATGAATAATTGTTTGCAGGGAAGACCCTTTGATGTACAATGAATTGTATTCTTGTCTTACAAGAAGTACTGTGGTGTTTCTGGAAAATTTTGTGCATCAGTTCTTAAAGACCTTGGGCTGAATGAATTTAAAAATCTGAATAATTCAAAAACTTTTGATTGCTCCAGTCACTCGGGGTTTGACTTCAAAAATTATTTTTAACATTACATTTCTGCTACTTTCTCAGACTTAATTATGGCATTTTTAATTTAGCAGCTTATGAATTTAGTGTAATGATTTTAAGGACTGATTTGCCTAATTTCTAGAAGTTTTTCAGTTTGAAAAAGAGAGACATAAAATATACAAAACAAGCTTTAAAGGCACATCTTATAAAGTGCCTTCTACATGCTGCTTTTGATCATAATCAAAAATTAATACAGCAAAAATAATTTTTATTAACTTAATTCATATCACAGTTACCCAGAAAATTGTTACAGACTCTCTGCAGATGCAATAGATATATTAAATCCAGCAAAATATTTTATAACATTATATTTATACCGTTTACAAGATTCTGTGTTGTAGATTCTGTGTTGATTTAAGCATCATGCTATCATAAGGAAACAGATAAACTTTTACAGGTGTATATGTGTATTGCTGTAGACCAGATCCAATGGCTTGAAAGAGAAATGATGGAAGTTGTAGGAGCAGTTAGTGAAGATTAAGTAGCAGAGAAGTAAGATGCTTTGTATATTGGATTATTTCCCACGCTGCAGTCTGTGGAAAGCTATTTTTGTGTATCAAGAATCTCTCTCCATGTATACTCTTTTATCCACTCTAAAAAAAAACACCTGGTTCTTGCACTGAATTGCATATTCAGATATTCTGTATTAAACAAAGGACACAAAAATTTCCTTAATTCCACAAAGACAAATGTTTTCCTCTTAAAGCATTTCCTAAGTAATTTCCATCTTGCTAACTTGTCTTTCCAAATTCAGTTTGCCTTGCAGTGTGGAAGAATCATCACATGAGGACCGTTACCAACTATTTCATTGTGAATCTTTCTCTGGCTGACATTCTGGTCACGATTACTTGTCTTCCAGCAACTTTAGTTGTGGACATCACCGAAACGTGGTTCTTTGGGCAGACCCTCTGCAAAGTGATTCCCTACTTACAGGTATGATTTTTCTGTTTGTGTACACATTACCCCTGTTATGAAAACTGGATATAACAATAACATCTTCCTAATACTTCTAATCCAATGAAAGTCTGACACTGAGTAGGTATCTCAGAGTACATGCTGAGGCATAAAAGACTGTTCCTCTTGAATGTGATTGTGCATAATAAAGACTGGTTTTCATCCATCTGATTGCTGGACTTTGGCAATACATTTTTGGGACATTTTTCTGATGCTCTTCACTTTTTGTGACCTTTATTAATGATTCAGAAGGGATGTAAAGCAATAAAAATATCTGTAAATAGAAATAAAATCATTAATATTCTCTCTGTGTGGATCTGAAAAGCTGCACAAGTGTCCAGAACAGAGAATCCAACTTCTGAAGGCAGTATGGGCTTTTTTTGTGCTTACTGATTTTGTTTCAAGGTATCCAGATTCACTGGGAGTTGATCAGGTTGTCTGCCTTAAGCAATAATTGCTTCTAGTCATTTACCCGTGGACTTAACTAGTTTTGAAATCATTTGCATCAAAATGATTGACAAATATCTTTTCTAAGAATAGGAGTATGGATGAACTAACTGGGAAAACTGTAATGACAAGTACTTGGCTTTGTAGTCATTAAAATTCAGAAGAATTAAACAGTACTCAGATTATATGCAGATCATCAGCTCTGTGCCTCCAGCACAATTTATATTTTCAGAAGATACCTCTATGGCCAAAGAGCCACGTTGTCAAAGGCAAAATTCTCTGGAAGCTATGAGCTCTACTTGATACAATCAAAATCACAATTTTGTTTTTCAAAACCTCCATTCTAGTGAAAAAAAATCTGAAGAGTGATCATTAGCATACAGATTGAAAGACTAAAACTGAAGTGATAGGTTATTTCCTTTATTGAAAAAGAAGTAAAATGTCTTAGTCTGCCTTAAGTTGTAAAGGACTTTTTAATGAGATCCTGAGTTTCATTGTTCTCATAAAAATAAAAAAGCAAAATGATGACTCTGGTATGCTAATATAACATAGAAACCAACAAACAAATTTTTTTACAAAGAAAAAAATTAAAATTCACTGTCTAATGTTTTAAAAGCTTTTTCAGATTAAGTTTTGCAAATTCTCAGTTCATTAAATTTTCTATTTCAAAATTTGATTTTGCAATGCCTAATCAGTTTAGTTAGCATCTTAATGTGTGAATTGTCTTGTGGATTCTAGCAGGAGTACAGCATATGAGGATATCGGTTGTAATTCTGGAATAAGTGATTTTAAAAGAAGTCTGTCTTTCTGGGAGTCTATTTAACAATTGCAGATAAAGAACTAACCATGTTCAAAGTATAAGTAATTTTTAAAACTCTGGGGGGAAAGTATGATAAATAATTTTTGGGAAACTCTGGGAAAAAGCCTTACATTTACATTTATGTAATATTCCTTTTTCTTTAGACAGTTTCAGTCTCTGTGTCTGTCCTAACACTCAGCTGCATTGCTTTGGATCGATGGTATGCAATTTGTCACCCTTTGATGTTTAAAAGCACAGCCAAGCGAGCCAGGAACAGCATTATAATTATCTGGATTGTGTCCTGCATCATAATGATTCCTCAGGCTATTGTTATGGAGTGCAGCAGTGTGTTCCCAGGATTAGCCAATAAAACCACCTTGTTCACAGTGTGTGATGAGCACTGGGGAGGTGAGTCTGTCATTGACCATACATACTGAGTTTGTGCCGCTACAAAGTAATCAAAATATCAGGAGATGTTAATATGAAGTCAGGTTGTATAAACACAACACAAAATGTCCTTGATTATATAAGCTTTCCTGGAACTATCATTTTTCAAATTCTGTGAAATTTCTGTGAATCTTTTGTGCTGTTAAGGCTTAAAGTACATTTTAAATGAAGTTTAAATGAATGAGGCTGACTAGTGTCTTGACCGTGTTAATGCTTCACAGAGGATAGAAATGTTCCCACCCTTCAATGCTTATGCTTATATAATTCCATGACTGATGGACATTGCAGGTTTACAAAGACTTCAGTATTTAGCCTTAAGAAGTAACTGTGCAAGAACAGATTTTCTGTTTACCTGATATTTTGCTAATTGTTGGCATTTGACAAGTGTTTATTGGTATCTCCTGAGAGTTCTAGGCAATTTACATGTCATTGTAGAATTCACACAGATGTCATCAATATAGGGTAGTGAGTTTATCTAAAATTTGAAATTTATCATGGACAAAATAATTTAAATAGCTTTGTGAAAGTAATCAGTTACAAATTAGTCTATACAGGAAGTGTAACCCTGTCCTTCCAGATGAACTTTGAATCTAACATGTTATCTACTGGAATGGAGCTGTAAGAAACAGTAAGGATTGCCAGGGAGTAACTACTTCTGTTGTGTCTTTGTTCACAGCAAGTGTTGTGAGCCACCCACCCGAATGGTGAGGGCTCAACTCCGGTGGGCCTTGGCAGATCTCCAGTGCTAACAGAGTGCATGAGTTACATGCTGTGACTCTGACACGGGATAGAATGGCCATCAGTAATACCATTATTCACACACATGAGAATAAAGCCAAGTTTGCCAAAACATGTAACTAAAAGGTTCCTGTTTAATAGCCTTGAGTCCGGCTAAAACACAAGCAGATATTCTCCCAGAGCTGTCTCTACAGAAGAAGGTTCTAGTCCTGTGAACAATTATGATAAAATACAACTGGACCACCTGTACTTAATTATCATGATAAATTAGCTTAAACAGCCTGAACTGCTGAGGGGTCTTCTATGTGCTGTTCTGGAAGTTCCTTCTTTACCAATGGCTTTCACAGAGCCACCAGAGGATTAATGACAGGACACTGGTATTGCATTCCCTGTTCTTTGTCTCCATCCCAGTTAGTCCTCTGGGACAAGGCAAGGGGGCAGAGGTGGCCACTAACTCACTGGTACTCATTGCTGACAACGGTGTGCTCTAAGTTTGTAGCTGAGAGGCAGCCTCTGTTAAAAGTTGTGAGTATTGTTCTTGGTGTTTCATTGGAGAGGACAAATCTGCTCTTTACTTTTAGTGTTCTTTCTTCATCTGTGAAAAATTTTGTGTCCCTTCCACTGCAGGATACTGCAATAGTCATATGACTATTTTCTTTCACAGCATTCATTCCAGGTACAATTTTTGTGCACTCATTTTGGCGCAGAACCAGTTATTCATTCCTTCATCACCTCAGGGTTAGCTCTGCAGCACAGATTCTTTTAATCTCAGCCTAGAAAATGATGTGGTTAATTAATTAGGAAGTCAAGAGAGCATTTCATCAGGGAATGTAATCTCAGAATTTCCAGATCCTTATTAGCCACTTTTTGATTCTCAATGGGAAAGTGTTGCATTTGAACTACAGAGTCTGTAGTAGGCTTAGAACTATTTTCAAGTGTCTCTTGTTCAGTTATGCTGGAGTAGTTGCAGCCTGAGGTGAAGCACCCACTATACAAAAAAGAATAAACAAGCCAAGAAGAAACAACCAACCCAAACTCCCATGTGCTTGCAAGACTCTACTCCTATGGAGTGTATTTGTGTAAATTTGAATGTACCGGTCCTCAGGTTCTGATGTGAGCCTTCAGGTGGGTGCTTGGACAGAGGGGATTATAATAAAGGCAAGTACTCATGTATAGAATAAATTATTTTGTGTCTAACTTCAGAAAGGGAGTGAAAGCACTCCAAAAATTTTAAATTATTTATATTGAGCATGAAAATAATAATTTTATACTAAAAAGTTTTCTGAAATGGGAAGCTTTTCACTCCACTGAAAGATAACAACCCTATTGCTGCCTTTTTAATGAATAATTCTTCTAATGGCAATGCAACATCATTGCTAGTTATTCTGCTGGTGTATTGCAAATATCCTTTGAAAAAGTCACCATATTCTAATAATAGCTTATCATAGTAACTTAAAAGAAGAATCTTCATATGCATTAAATTGCAAGAAGCAGATTTCTCAAAATCATTGAATTGCTTAGCAAAAGTAGAGTTAACCATATTTTATCAATGAGGAATATATATAAATATAATATATATACACATACTTTTCAGAATATAGAGAATAGAGTGTCATTAAAAAATAATTTCCATTCTATTGAAAATGTCTAAGGACTCTGAGTTAGATCAAAGCACAGCATATGCAGTTTTTCTACTGAAAAATATGGTTTGAAATCACAAAGGACCCCAAAATAAGAACAAAATAAATGGGTAACAAGGATGTGGTTTGAAAAGAGTTGTGAGCCTTAAGGCTGGAAGAAGAAATCAAAGGCTAATATTTTTAAAGGAAATAGTTACATTTTTGTTGGATTTTGTTTTGCCTTTTTTGACTATTCTAATATAGAGTGTCAAAGAAAGAGCTAACTAGCAGGATGTTGAAGGAGAAGGAAATTCATGCTGCTACAAATAACCTATATTTGCAAAGAGAAAGTGGAGATGTAGATGTTGCACACACTCAAGAGACCCTAAGAAGGTCCTATAGGAGAGTCAGTTTGGAGGAAGGGGTTGTATTTGGGTGTTTATTGCTTTGTTTAGAACTGCATACAATTAATGCTGTCTAAAATTACAGCACATCTGTTAAAATCTTTGCAGAGTATCATGTAAACCATATGTTCTGAGGATGTTAAACTGTGAATGCTAAAGGTCGGGACTGCAAAAAGAGGATGTTTAATAACACTTCCCAAAGTGTTTTGGAAGTCTGTTGTAATACTAGGTCCCCAGGGCCATTGGAACATGAGGTGCGATGGAAGGATAACTGGAAGCCATGTCCAGGAAGATGTCAGAGATGCCAAAGCAGGAGACACTGTACCCTACATAGGACCAGCTGCTGGAGACTATAAAGTCTGATGAGTGTCTGGAGGGAAGGTCTGAGGAGTGCTGTGACATTTGGGCTCCTTAATGGTGAACAAATAGTCGCCACCCTGACTAATAAGATTTGAGCATGCTGTTGGAAAGCTGCCAGTGCCTGCACATGGAGCAATAGTTCAGTCTAAAATAGGGCTCAATTTCTTTATAATTGCTTCTGGCATTCCTGAATGTAAAATTCATTGCCAATTCTAGGCTGAGGGTTTTTCATCTTGAGTACTGTCTAATAACAATATTTTATTTGGGAATGCAGAAGGATTCAACATGTGACCTATGCAGGCTCACTTAAGGAGGCAGAGTTGGCCACAGTTCTATAAAAGTCTGTAATTGCTGTGCTGAATTTGATGATAAAGTGCCAAAATAAAAGAAATGCATATTAAAAGGAGTTCACCATGGGTCCAAGTCAGCTAAGTACTTAGAGCTGTTCAAGAAGAGAGTGTTGGCCAAAGTGCATTAGCCAAGCCCTTTGCAAATGATAAAAAGAATATGGAGATAATCCTTTCCCAAAACTGTGTGGTTGAATGGAAACAAAGGGAAGACTTTGTGTTCCATTCCCTCTTAGACTATTCATACAATAGTACAAAACCACATTGTCTTAATTCTGGAAAACAAATAGCTGGAAATTGCAGTACTCCAAGAAGATTTGTGAATCCTGTTTATCAAAATGTTCAGAATTTAATGAAAAACTCGTGGAATATTTCAATGTAGAAGGAAGTCAGAATATTTCTAATATTAAAATTAAGATGAGTGTTATTATAAGTTGATAACTCAAGCACCATACATTTGGTTTCGGGATGTAATTTAGTATTAGCTAACCATAAGTACTGTGACATAGGAACTTAGTTTTGGAAGCACTGCATTATATGGTTGATTTTTTTTTTTGTGCTATGGGAACCCATTTCCTAACATTCCTAATTATCAAACTTTATTTTAAAGATGTACACTTTTAGTTGCATTGCTTCTTGATGTTGGCAGCTCCAAAACCTCATAGGTATCTTTCTGAGAGTAGAGAACCCAAGAACTCTACTGATGCTCAAAAAACTTGATAGTCCTATTTTCCCTGTTCTTAAGGAAGCTGTCAGGAGTACCAATTTTGTTAAGCACTGTGGCTAAAGGGACTATTCCATTTGCTAGACATATCAAAACTTTTTGAGTCTGTTTATTTCAGTCTGATTACATATGTATGTGCATACACATACATATATGTATTTGTATTTACACAAATATAGTAAAATTTTGACAAAAATCCACAACCTGTAGTTTCAATCTACCAATTTCAGGCTGGGACTGGAAGACCATGTGGAGAGGGAAGCTTTAGAAAATTTTAAAATGTATTTAATAACCCCTGCAGTAGACAGATGAAAGCTTGTCTTAACATACTGATCCTTTATCGGGTGAGGTAACTAGAGTGTATGAATGAAGCAGAGTAAGAATGCTGATCTGAACCCAGTCCAACCCCTGTGGCCACCTGTTAGCTTTATGTATTATTCTCTTTTTTTTTTCAATAGAAAAACAGCCAGAGACATGAAAGTCATTGTTTTATTCTTAAAGAGGTGGTTACCCCAGCTAACAATCTCCCCCTGTCCTCAAGTCCATACATGACCATAGAAGGCAAGGAATTTTTCCCCTTTTCTGTTTGGCAGCAGGAGTTTCAGCCATCCGAGTCAGGCAGGACCACAGACTGATTGATGTTTGCATTCAAGAAGCCTGGAACTCACTTATTTGATAAATGAATAGTATCCTTATCCAGTCCTCCTCCTTCTCGCTGCTGTGATTATCAAACAGCTTTAAAGCTTTTCTTTGGCTTGAGAAGCTAAACAGAGTCATGCTTCTTAGGGAAAAGTTCTGCAAAGGGCTTTGCCCTGGGTGGAGGAGGGACAGGTTTCCTTTGATGTTTAGCAGCTGGCACTTTCCAGGTGGCTAAACTTCAAAGGCAAGTGTTAGGATCTTCCTCCAACCTGGTCCTCAGTTCTTTGTAGATAGCTAGGCTCATTTAATGTTTTGCTTTACTTGGAATGCTAAATTGGAAGTCATAAACTCCAGATGGCCTTTTAAATATGTACCGTCCTTCTACCTGAAAGGGGCCCGGCTGCCGGCAGAGCATTGATGAGGCAGGTGGCACCTCCTCCTGAGCAGAAAGAATGTACTTTCAATTCTGACCTCCTGTGATCCCAGTAAGTCATGTTACTCCAGTTTCTCCTTCATCTCTCCACCTGTGAAGTATGCATGTCAATACTTCCCTGGCTAGCAGGACTGCTTGTGAGGCTGCATTTTCTGGAATGCAAAAGCAAGTTTGAGATCGTCAATCAACATGTAATCTCAAGTTAATGCCAATTATAAAAAAATCCTTCCCAAATGGTCTGGCTCCCACAGGGACATTGATAAGAGCTAGTAGCTGCAGCTGCTTTTTAGGAGTTGATAAGCTTTTTTGCCACAGGATCTTAGAGCAAGTAAGAAGTCAAATACTACTCATCTGAATTTTTCAAACCCTGATCCATGAAAACTATCAAATGGCAGCAATTCTGTTGCCTTTGCTGGGAATGAACCTTGACTTCATTTTGATATAGCAGCTTTCCATCTCCTTGATACTGAAGGTTTTCTGACTGGTGAACTAGCTGGCACTTTCAGGTCCAATGACAAGTGTGAGTTACTGAGTCTGCATCTGAGAGTGAGCCTGGAATTTACATGACAGTGTTCTCCTTCCTGCTGTGAGAGTAATGGGGCAAGTCTTTGTACATCTTTGTCTGAGATTCTCCTGGCATGCTCTTCTTTGATAGGGTCGATAGTATCAGTCATTTTAACAGGCAAAAAATAGTTTTGCACCAAAGTTTTGATCTCATGCAACTTTTTTTTTCTTTTTTTCTCTCCTTTTTTTCTTCATTTTTTTTTTTTAATTAAAACACTCATCAATACAGAATTTCACTTGCAGATCTTATCATCCTGAAACATTTGGAAATTCTGGAAATTATCATAAACTTTCCTTCTTTTCTCTATCTGAGATGCAAAGCTTAGGATTACCTTGCAGTTTAATGGTTCATGCAGTTTCTCTTCTATTTCTATTCTTTCTCTTCTCTTCATGCTATGTGTTGTTACTCTTCAAAACTTCATTCCTTTTCTGAGACCATCCATAGATGTTAAGTTGTAATTAATACCAATAATCAGTAATAGCAAACGACGTTTAACATTACAAAAGAGAATATTCTGCTATAATTATTGTTGGAGCTTAAGATGCAGCATTCTTAAAATTCAATACACTCACAGCACTTTTAAGATGTTTTCTCTAAGCAAATAGCAGTCATAAGTTGTCCTTTGAAAAGAGATATATGGGAAACTAGAACACAACAGTATCAAACCCATTATTGTTAAAGCTGAGTCAAAAACCATCTTGGAGGTTTCCTAGGTTTAAAGTACTTGAATGTATTGATTCTATTTTTAACATTTAATCATAATAATTAATTACTTAGTCTTAATCACATATATTCTGCCACCAAAGAGTGATTTATGAAATGTGTCTCTCCTCCCATCAGTGTCCTGAGTGCTGTGGTTTGCAGTTGCAGCCTTGGTAGGTGAGGAATTGTGCAATTTACTCAGGGATAGTAACCTTTGCAGAATTAAAACTAAAGACAGTTACACAACTTTTCAATATGTGAAGGATGAGGATTATTACTTACCTATTTTTAGATAAGAAAAATTTTCACTTCTAGATAACATTTCATTCTTAGATAAGGAAATTAATCCATCATTGTTTTAACAAAAAGTAAAATTTCTTAAGGCTCCATGCGTAAAGTAATAATATGATAAGAAATCAGTACTGTGATATAGGAGATGCTTGAGATAAAAAGCATGTTTCTAATAGAATGTATCTAGAAGTGCTTAAAAAAGCAATCTTGACCATAATATCATTTGGTACATCTTCTTATTATGCTTATATATGAATAAACTTTCTTGAGAAGATTTTGAAATTTATGTACATTTAAATGCAATTTTCCTCTTTGAATTCTCTTTCCAGCTGAGGTTTACCCCAAAATGTATCACATGTGCTTTTTTCTGGTGACATACATGGCACCACTGTGTCTTATGGTGTTGGCCTATTTGCAAATATTCCGAAAGCTGTGGTGTCGCCAGGTAAGTCACTGTCTCTGTTTACTTGCTCTTGCAACTTTGTGCAGATTCCCATGTACAACCTCTTTCTTTATAAACTCCATGTCGTCACTTAGGACTTTGATTTTTACATCCAGGCAGATATGCAGCCACCTTGGGTAGGCATTGAGATGTGTTGAAAAATAAAGGCAGTCAGAAAGAAAACTGCTTTTTCGTGTCTGTGAAGGGCAGAAAGAAAGCAAAAGGCAACAGAAAAATGGATTTTAGGCAGAAGAAAGATCTCCCTCACTGTATCTGAAATGCTTACCAAAATACCTTGGGTGACCTTATTTATACTGCTAAAATCTCCTGTAGCAGTCAAAGTTTGATTGACCTTCTCATTTAGTTAGTTTTATTTTTATTTTTCTTACTCAGGTTGATGGCAGGTCCACTCTGAATGATATGTAAACTAGAAGGTCCAACTGTCAGTACTGGGAGACTGGAATTGCCTGAAGTGAAGCTGGCTGTTATCAATAACATTTGATGTGAATTGATAACAAATAATTGACACAATTTCTAATGTGAACATCTGTTTTTTTCAAGTTTCAATTAAAAAATATAGGAAAGAAAGCAAGAATACTAAACAAAACAAACCCACCAAGGAGAAAAACAGACAAAGAACATTTGAATTTAAGTGGCAAAAAAGATGTAGTTTTTTTTTCAGGAATCTTTAAAATTAATTTGTTTGTGTGGACTGTAATTTGTCATGCACTAGTCTATGATGCTCTCTGCTGTCTTCTGCTTTGTCCAGGATTTATCTATAGCTGTAGTCCACCACCAGCTGCTCTGTCATTCTGTAAAGGACAATAAACTCATCCTGTTGAAGAAATAATACAAGATATTCCCTCTCATTTCCATCAACATATGGGCATGAATCACTTCTCTCTCACCAGGATGTGATACCATGCAATTTTCCTGGGCAGAGGATAATACCTGCCCCATCAGGAGCATTTTTCATGCAGTTCATACACACAGAATGACTGGGTTGGAAGAGACCTCCAAGGTCATTGAGTCAAACCCATGAGTTCAAATTGATTCATCAGAGAAATCACAAATAGACTTTAGATTTCTAAATATACTTACGAAAAAATTTAAAAAACCAAATGTTACACTGAAAGAATATGTCTCTCGCAAGTAACTCATATGCAGGAAATACTAAATACACTTAAAGGCTTTTCGTTATCGCCCATAAATAATAACAGCAATTATTGTCACTTCTGATCAGATTAGGTTAAACCAGAATTGCTGTTTATCATGCTCATCAGCTTTAAATTATTATTTCTGCTTTTAATTTCTTAGGTTGATAAGATTAAATAACAAGATAGCTTGTAGATAAAATTTCACCTTTGCAGTTTGAGGGGACTCTTCTCCAGAACAAAGGTTGTCTTGCTTAGTTTTGTTATTAAGTTCAGTCTAAACATATTTGTAATATGCTCTGCCTTCCTGAATGTGTTCTGTATCACCCAATGACTTTATCACCATAATCCTTCTCAACCTTCTCTTCTTTATCTTCTTTACAATCTGCCTACCCTCTCAAGCTCTTCATTAACTAAGTTAGTGCAAAGCACTTGTTCTTAACCTACAAGTAGTTGAAATTGCTGGCTCAGATGTAGAGCAGAAGTTGAATGACTGAAAGCAAGTCCTTTTTATTCGGGTTCCCCCCGTCTCCACTCCCCAGTTGTTTTAGCTGGGTCTATTTGTTCTTCACAATGTTTCTTCTCCCTATTCGTTTTGCATGCTGACCAGGTTAGGATGATCCTTTATTTTTCAGTGGCAAAAAGAGAAATTCTGCACAGGCTTAAGAGAAATTCTGCACAGGCTTAGTGCTATCAGTGGTGCCAAATTGCAGCTGCCTCTCTGCCTGGCATAGATGATAGCACTATGTATTAGAGGCTGCACTAAGTGAAATTAAAACCACGGCACATCTATTATCAACTATGACTTGGCTGCAGGCATCAGGCACTTTTCTAAGTGCAGCAGGTGTGCTGTAATCAGTCATGTAGCACAAATGAATGCAGTGCTGTAAATGTATTCTTTGGTAACAGTTTCAATTTAAAAAATCACGCTCTTTACCAGAAATTCAGTTAAATGTCGTGATCTTATTGCAAGGTACAATAAGCTTTTTAGATGTACGTGATAGAAAAAACACAAGAAACAGTAGATGCTTTCTATGCCCTACATTTTTTCGAAACATTCTTTTTTTAAAATGTAATGTGCTGTGCATGCAAATATTCAGATGAAAAATAGAAGATTGATTTACAAATTATTGTTACCATACTTTGTGTAATAGCTCTTAAAATTTCTGATTGTATAAATCAAGCAGATCTTTGAATTAATGATTCAGCTTTAAAAGGACAAGAACAATTATGCAAGAAATAATGGAAATTTTGAGTATTTTTTAAAATTATTAGCAAGGAAGTAGTGATTTAGAAGTCTATGTCCTTGTGTGAATTTTAAGTAGATTAAAGACTGCTTCTGAACAAGTAGAACTGAATGGACTTATGATGACAGTGTTGATACACAATTTGTAATATCAAATTCCAAGTATGCTTCAATTTTTTGATGTCCAAATGCATTGACGCTAAAGCCCATTTGTATTAATAATTAGGAACTTTATCCATTTTCTTTTTGGTAGTTGAAATATACCCTTTCAATCTTTGCAAGTTGATACTACGTTGGAGAGATTTTCTTTGGTTATAAATCCCTTGATAACTATCTGAGGGGATAGACAAAAGGTGCTTAAGAAAGTAACACTAAATTTTAGCATTTGTTTATTCACAGCTAATAGGCTTTTCTAAAACATTGGAATTACAAATGCTTAAAAATTATCTCTGTGACTGACTCACTACTGACAAGCAAATATATTCATTATGCTTCCATGTGTACACTTGTGTATACTTGTATGTGCATAGAAACATTTGTCTTGACAAAGGCCCTTAAGGTCATTGAATCCAACCAGAGACCTAGCACTGCCAAGTCCACCACTAAACCATGTCTCTAAGTGCCACATCTACTTATCTTTTAAATATCTCCAGGAGTGGTGGCTCAACCACTTGCCTGGGCAGCTTGTTCCAAGGCTTGGCAGCCCTTTCTATGAAGAAAATTTTCCTTCTATCCTGTCTAAACCGCCCCTGGCTTAACTTGAGACCATTTCCTCTCATTCTATCACTTCTCTGCAAGTAGGGAAAATCCCTTGCAATAGGACAGACATGCAATTGTGAAGCTGGTAAGTTCTGATTTCAGATGTGTGCGTGGGAACCCACAGATGAAGTGCAAGGGGCTGAGTTATTTCAAATCCATGGATGCATTAGTAAAAACTAAAAGTAATAGCTTATCCCAAATTTTGCTTCATAGATTTCCTGTCCATTACATGGCAACTTTGCCAAAATATTCCAGTAGGTATTAATCATGTTTGGTGATGCTCACAAATACTGAACTAAGGGCTTGTCTGTGCAAGGAAGATATTCACACACAAGGCCCCACCCACCCCCACCAACAAGTAAGTAAATAGACCAAAACCAAAAACCCCACAAAACCTGACCAAAACCCCAACATAGTAAGTTTTCTAGAAAAATTCTGAATGTGCATGCTTTTTAGCTTACTTTTACATTTCTTAAATAAATGTTTTTAAATTTCATCATTTTTTTGGTCAGATTGTCTGGATACGCCCTATTAAAAAAAGAAAAAGTTACAATAGGCATTGTGACCTTTCCAGATAATTTTGGAATTGAAATATTTCACATGAGATTAGTCACCCTATACACAATTGTACCACATATAAATAAAACTGTATTTCTAGCCAAAAGGTTTTTGCACTTTATGACATTGAAAATACTATAAATGTAATTGCAATTGAGTTCTCTGAGAAAGCCCTTGACATCTGCAGTCTTTCACATTTTGCTGCAGGCAGGAAGTAATTTAGAAGAACTGAAGCAAAATTGTTTTCTTGGCTTGTCTTATGTGAGGGCACAGAAAACAAAAACCTTTGTTTTTTTTAATAGCATGGTCCTATATATACTCATTGCAACATGTCTTTAACCAATATAATACTTCTTGTTTCTTGATATTTTTCCATTATTTCTCTCAGTTTTGAAGAACTTTGCAGAGAGATCCACACTTCAGCTGTGATTATTTCTTTAGCTACTTCACTGTCATCTAGGTTGCATGTATAGAAGTTTTATGGCTCTTAAAGCTATGCAGACTTTAAATCCTTGTTTTCCAGTACTGAAAAACTTCTCAGTATCTTATATTAGCAGCATATTAATGGGAAAAAACACTCTGCTATACAACAAAACATTCAATGTAGAATTTTATAGCAATATAGTTGCAGCAATAGGGTTGGTCATTTTGATAGTCTGAAGACACAAACAAGGTAAAGTATGTGGAAGATAAAGAAAATTTACTTTTAAGTGAATTTGCTCTTCAGGACATCAGTTGATATCTGTGTATAAAGCATAATTTTTTATGCAGTCCCTCTACTGTGTCTGAAATTCAGCCTGTTTCCTGCAGCTAAGTCACTTCATTTAATTAAAAATTCCTTTTTATCTCTGTCAGCTTACATAGTGTATGTCAAGGGGTCTATTTTTCTTGTATCTGCGGAAAAAAAATAGATTTTAAAAATGCCCCTTGTTTTGTCTGCCTTAGATCCCAGGAACTTCTTCTGTTGTTCAGAAGAAATGGAAGCCTCAGCAGCCCTCAGCACAACCCCGAGGGTTGGGACAATCAACAAAGTCAAAGATTAGTGCTGTGGCAGCTGAAATAAAACAGATTCGTGCAAGAAGGAAAACGGCACGTATGCTAATGGTTGTCCTTCTGGTTTTTGCACTTTGCTATCTACCAATTAGCATCCTCAATGTCTTGAAAAGGTAAAGTTTATCCCAAAATACAAACACTTGGTTAAAGCTTTCTGTCTAAAAACAATCCTCTGTTACAAGATTCCTTTTATTCTGACAGATACTTTTGAAGAATTAGTTTATTTGTTGTGTGATAAAGAAGTGAAAAATAAGCATACAATTGCAAGAAAATATTATATATTTTATATATTCAACCTATCCATAGTACTTAAACTAGAGGCCAGACTGTGGAACTCTTATTAACAAGATCTTCCTCATGAAAATGATCTAACCTATCCTCATTAAACCTCATCATTTACATGGGATTACAGTTTGTTTGCTGTAAATGCCCCTTGGACATGCAGTCACCTAAAGCAGCAGCTGAAGGTTAGCAGCAGAGTGCAGTGTTGTGGCTTGGCTGTGAAATGCTGATTTTAAACCCAAGCTACCCATGTACAGTTTGAGGCCTTAGGCTACCCCTTCGGTTGGTCCTATGAAGCTGAATTTCAACTTTTTTTTTCTTTTTCTCTCTGCACATTTCATATGTAATTCTGTACACTCTTGGTTTTTGTACAACCTTACTGTACTTCTGTACAGTGGCTTTGGTAAAGTTACACCTCATGGGCACTCTGGAATACCAATAACTTATGGCATGTAGCAGAATATCTGAATATCCTAAAAGATAAGGAGCATGTTATTGGTGCTTTTTTTAACTGGAGTGTTATCTGAACATTTAGTTTTTAAAGGATTTCTTCAAGGTTTAAATACATCCCACTCAATTCTGGCCCTTTCCTGAGGCCTAATTTAAATACTTTTCATTCCCAAGTCCCTTCCTAGAAAATATATAGAGAAAACTATTTCCAGAAGATGGTTCAGGCCACCTACAACCTGAAACAGAGGAAATACACAGGCTGCCTCAACAACAATGGTAGAGTAGACCCAGAGTTAGATTTTCATTTCAATGGCAGAAGTAATATGTAAATAGTCTGGGCAATGCAGATTTCCCTGCAGGACACAAGCTGCTATGACAGCCTCAGGTTTGGGGCTAGTTCAATGCCTTTTCAATTACAGAGATATTTGGAGAGTGGCCTAGAGAGTGTATTGGGGAGCCAGGAAGCTCCATGATATGGGTACACCAAAAGCAACTTTTCCTGTCTTTTCTTGGCTTATCTGACACCATAGACTTTAGTTACTTGTCAGAAAAGTTGTGCATCTTCACCATAGTAAAGTCTCATTTGTGCTAAACCACCAAGACAGGAGCCTGAGGGCTGGGGAGAGGATTTCATTCTCTCAAGTAATAGAACACTGCTGAATCAGCCTTTCTGTGTTTCTGCAAATAGGTCATCAGAGATAAAATTAGGCTAGGAGTTGTGAAATATTTTTAAATG
Source organism: Cinclus cinclus (assembly GCF_963662255.1). Classification (NCBI taxonomy): domain Eukaryota; kingdom Metazoa; phylum Chordata; class Aves; order Passeriformes; family Cinclidae; genus Cinclus; species Cinclus cinclus. The sequence goes on from NC_085048.1 coordinate 24,044,245, forward strand.
AATGCTGATTTTGCCATCTTTCAGGTTTGCTTTTCTCTTTCTGTAGGGTTTTGGGGATGTTTAATCATGCTGATGACAGAGAAACTGTATATGCCTGGTTCACATTCTCACACTGGCTTGTATATGCAAACAGTGCAGCCAATCCTATTATTTATAACTTCCTCAGTGGTAAGTTACAGTTACCTAGAATTCAAGTTTAATGTATAATTTTAATATAATGAGCCATAGAAAAAATTAATGGACTTGTAGTTTCAGCTCAGTTCATTCAGTGGGTGCTAGATCTCTTCCTAGAAGAAGTTGCCTGAAGCATCCCAGTACCTTCAGGCTGTCTACCAATAAGTAACCCAGAGTGTGCCAGGGCCTGAGTCCAAGTGCTAGAGTGTGACTGTCCATGACATTCATGTGGTAGAGAAGTTCCTGGCATGACTTTGACCTGAAGCAATTACCATTCCTCTAAACACTCTCTGGATGCCCTCTGGCAGGGAGCACAGTCCAGGGGCTGTCCCCAGCTGACATGTTATATTCAAGCATTGGGATTTGGAGGCTGTGAATCTTCAACAGTACTTGCAAGACCAGACTGTGCCAACTTCAAAGAACCAGCTAGGATGTTGTTTACTTACTAGCATAGATTTGTCTTAGTTTGTATATGTGTGATTTGGCTCGGAGAGCAGAATCAGGAACTGAACTGGTAGTATTGCAGCTAAATACAGGGAGGCAAAATTCTATTGATCCTCACTACATATTAGTCTGCTGTAATTTTTTGTGGTGTGTAGTATTAAAATTATCTGAACAATTTCCTCTGAGCCCCAAAAGCATGAGACTGTCAAACACTATTTCTTCTTTCAAATCTAATTATAAAACACAAATTAACCATGCTGTCTCATTTCATATATCAAGTAAGGATTCAGTCATTCAAGGCTGAGCTGTATGTGCTCAATTTTTTTTGTTACATATGTAATTAATCAGCAGACTATCTATGAGGTGGTTTCATTAATCATTCTAGTTTGTCCGTTCTGTCTAGCCAATTATAACTCAGTCTTCACATCACATCTCGCATGTCTTCTTAGAAAGGTTGTCTTTTTTCTGTCTTTCTCCAAGATGATTAAACTGTGATTTTCTACCTCTGCATTAGAAGACCATCTGGGTGGTTCACATTAATTTTGCTTTAGATAACTCCTTTATATCCGAATCTATAAAGTTTGATGAAATGCGGTTTATAGTACAATTTTTTCATGAGTCATTTTTGTGGTTGACAGGGAAATTTAGAGAAGAATTTAAAGCAGCATTTTCCTGTTGCATCTTTGGCATTCGCAGCCACCATGACGAACGGTTCACCAGAGGTCGTGCCAGTACAGAGAGTCGGAAATCCTTGACCACCCAGATCAGCAATTTTGATAACGTTTCAAAACTTTCAGAACACGTTGTATTGACCAACATAAACACAATTCCATCAAATGGTACTGCATCTGTTACCCCCTGTTAGTATACTGGTCCCTATGCCTTTTGATCCCATAGAAGTAAATTCTAATTGTGCATCCATCAGTATTGGGATCTGAGCACAAAGAGAGAAGGGTGTTTAAAATTAAGAACTGACTGTAAGAAAAGAAAATTAAAATAAACATTTTTAAAGAATATGCCATAACTTTGATCATATAATGAGGAAGGAAAATTTCATCACATTTATTTAAAAAGTCATGTTGCAAATAGGGAGGGAATAAAGCAGTCATATTTTATACAAATATTTTCTTTGGATAACTACTTTTAGACTCCTAAGTAAATAAAGAACAAATACCTGAAAGTATGAAAATTATTTTCCCTGTCATTGGATAGTGTTTATAAATAGCTGTATTCTACTCTGATCTAATTATCTGAAGTTGTGGTATATTTTATAACAAATATTTTAGCCAAAATTGGACGTAGAGATTGAACTACCATAATGTCCTTAACTATTTCAAATTATCTGCTTAGCATGCATTCTGATGTGAGTTAGGCTGATCAAATAGGAAATCCATATTAATTTATTTTCCAAAATGATCCATTCTTTTTCATTTTAGGTAGGCTATTGCATATGTTCAGGATCAGCTGGGAAGCCACTTTTCACTTAATGCAGAAGGAATGGGGTTTTCTCCTGTATTCTGTAGTACTGCCATTCCTTTATGTGTGGCACAAGCAAAGTTACAAATATGAAACCCATATGACAGTGTGTCTACAAATTATGTTTTATCCTTTGTTTCTCATTTATCATCTTTCTCTTCTCTCTATTCTCTGCTCGTGGCAGGGGAGTTAGATTAGATGGTCTTTAAATGTCTCTTCAAACCCAAACTATCAATGATTCCATGACTGACTTGTAAACAGGAAGCTGTGGTGCTCTGCTAGTCAGAGAGGCATCTGGATAAGGAAGCACAGGGCAATTGACTAAACAGTGCATATTAATTAAGTAGTAAAGCACATGAAAGTGTTAAAAAGTTAAAAAAAAAAACCAAGATTTTTGCATCAGAAATGCCCTTCATCTTCAGTCAATAATCTTTCACTTAAAATTTTCAAATGCAATTTGAAACATTTTCTGGAATACCATTTTATTAATAGATTATCACATGCATAGTCTTTTGAGAGAGAGAATCAGAAAGTGAGTTAGCCAGCCCCCTGACACAAGCAGTGAAATGATCTAAAAATCTTTATTTTATCTACAGATATCCCAGCTATGCTCTGCCCATTGAAGTCAGCAGAACTGCATCTCCACATACCTGGGATGAACATGACTTCAAATATAGATGAAGCCATGAGGGTTTCTGCAGAAGACACTGTTAAAACAGAGAATGCAGAGTGGGATAAATGTGTCCCTAGCATAACTAAACTTACTTCAATGGAGTTACAGCAAGGATGACTTTGGATCAACACACTACAACTGCCAGAGACTGTCACATGCTTTAAACTGTGGTATAGACTACAACTGGACAAAGGGATTCCTTCAAAATAACTGCCTATCCTCTTTCTTCTCAGTCTTACAGAAACCTACTTACCTCAGTATGAGCTAAAGAACATGTCTTTACAATTCTTTTTAAAGATTGGATTGTATCATACTTTGTAAATGTTGTAGATATTTATTTTTATATATTTTAGATGCTGTGAAATATTCTAAAAGGTATCATATAAAGAAATCTAAGTATTTGAAAGGCTCAAACATCATTTATTTATATCCTCTTTCAATAAAATGATTGACTCATGCACAAGGAATGCTTACTTATGCACTAGTGATATTCTGGCATTACTTTGCACTTCTTTTTCTGCAAATCCACTTGTAGTAAATTATATGTTTATTATGGAATTTTCACTTCAGATTGACTTGGGGAGAGTCCACATTTCTAAGTACAGATATGCTTCTAAAGTGTGAATCCAAAGTGCTGAAAGTCAGACATTCTCATAAGATTACACTCTAACAGCCTTTTTTTTTTTTTTCTGATTTGAGTGCCTAAAAAGTAATCATTTAAATAAAACCTATGTGATGCTCAAAGGTGCTATAGGCTCAAATTTCCTACTCAGGCCAATAGGAATAACAAGTGTCAGCACCGCTGAATGACAGGACATTTTAACTTTTGTAGCTTGTTTTAGTACATAACATACAAGTGTTGCTCCAGAAGATCTCTGAAAATTTTTAACATAGGAAACATTAGTTGTGTTTTGTTTTCATGACTTCTCTCTCATCTGCCATTTAATACTAAAGATACAATCAATTTACAAATCTATATTTTTGGGATAATCTCTCTGGCCTGGAGCTTCCTACTATGTATTGCATTTTGCTCCTTAAAGGATGAAGATGGTACATCACTGGAGACTTAGTCTTCTAGAAGAATGTGGTCTATTGGTTAGAGAAAGGCTAATTATCAGAACCTGAGATACAATTTCCCTGTGGCACTATACTTGTGTTTCAGTCCAGATTTTTAAAAATAAAGGGTAAGGTGAGAGGGAGGACTTTTTTTCATTAAAAAAGATTTGGTATAGAAAGAAGACAGTCTTGTGTATTCAAATGTTTTTATGAAGAGAGTTATTCATCAACCAGGTGTTATTTGATTACCTTTTGTAAATATTTTTTCTAAGTTTTCCTTGGACCTAATGTCATGCAATGTACTATCTGTCATGGCAACTATAGTTTTATGAAGTGCTCAATCACTTTATGCTTTAGCCTTCCCCAACAGCTGTTTGACATGACATTGTTGCAATTCCTCCTAGTTTATATTGATGTTAAGAGAGAGAAAGAGATTTGCATTCATTTGTATATTAAAGTTTTCTATTTAAAGAGAAAAAGACTACTCTTTTTTTGATTAAAGAATAGTAAAGAAAAATACCTAAATGGACAGAATGTTCAAATATCAAATAAAATAATAGGAATTTCAATATTCCTATGTGTAAGCTTATTTTTTAAGTATGGCTATAATGTCAATGTTATATCAAGAAATTATTTTGCCTTGTGTCTTCTAAGAAAACAAAACCCAAATAACTGTGGGAAGCACAGCAGGATTTGATTTCATAGCTATTCCAATTCCTTTACCATGAGAAGGCTATTTTTGCTCTTCAACCATTAAAAAGGCAGAATTGTTAAAGAGTGCTGAACAAATATAATTTTTTCCATATAATTTGAAATTATTGAATTGACAACTGCTGAAATTTAAAACAGTACAGATATGGGAAAACAGAATTTTAAGAAGTTCTCTAAGCTGCTTTTTTTTCTTTTTTAGCTAGTGTAGCAAATAAATAGTCAAAAAATTAAAATCTAGTGTAGCAACCCAGCTGCAAAATAATTATCATTTATTTGAGACATAAAATATCTCAGCCCACGGTAGAAAAATGTCTACTATGCCCAAATTTGGTAAAGCTAAATTTTTATTTCAGAAAAAGTATTTTTAGCTTTTTCTTGAAGAAAGGGAAAGAATGTAGAAAGCAATGGTTATTTAAGAAAACCTGAAGAGCATAAGAGGGTAGTATGTATACTTTTCAAACATAGAAGATCATGGGTCACTGTAGAAGGCCAGCAAAATTGTTATGCCTTGTCAGGTGTGTTGCCCAGATCCCTGTGAGATGAACAGAGAGGAAAAAGGGTACAGTGCTCCTAGCCTGAGCCAGCAAACAAAGAACTAATGTATTGGTGTTAGGGATGCTCATGGAAAAATCCTAATTAGCATCTTTATAAAGAGGGGATGAATACCACCTGCTGACACAATTTGTATTCTTATTGTTGCTACCTTAATGCCAGGGGCATAAATTGAGTTAGCTAAGTTAGTTCTGAGGCAAGAGCATCACTAAAGGTCAATGGCAGCTTTAGGAGCCTGGAGGTGTTCTGTGCCATGTTAGAAAAGGAGGTTCTGGCCTTAATTTTGTCTTTGTAAGAGAAATTGTTCTCTTTTTTATCTTTTCTTATTTTCACATAGATGTCCAGAATCAAAATGTTCCAACATTTCTAGGAATTTCTTTTAACCACAGCTTTAACTTAGCAGTACATTTTATGTGGAGAAGATAAATAAAATATGAGACATTCATTAGCAAATGATTCTGGGTTTTCTCTGGACAATTTCTATTGAGTAAACAGCATATCTTTCAGACACAAATTATATAATCAGATGTTACATTAAATTTGAAATTCTAAGGATACCTAGAGAGAGTTAACTATTTTTTGCCAGAGATTATGGTTATGAAGCTAAATATTGGTGAAATACAGTTATCAAGATAAATATTTGGTTCTTTTTATGAAGATATCATTCATTCAAAAATAAATTTTTATTAAAATATTCCTATGTTTTTATTTCTTTAGTTTCACAAAATTCAAGAAATTACTTTGTAAATTAAAATAATCACTGGGAGAAATAAACCCAATAGTGAGCAATAGCCAGCAATGGAGATAGAAATAGCTGTGAGAAGAGAGGGTTTAATGAATGAACATTTCTTATGCAGCATATAAATACTGAAAGTTATTTGAAAGCTGAGCCTTAGTTGGGTTTTGTAACCCCTAGCTGCTTTGCTATTCTAATATTTCCACTATTGAAATGGAGAGAAATGGAGACACTGAGTTCTCAAGGCATTAGTTCTTCTTGTCCACAGCAGCATTAAACATGGGGTTTAAATCACAGCATATTTGTTCCTGCAGATGTAAGTTATTGTGCCACCATCATTCAGATGCTTTGTCTCTCAACATATTTCACAGAATTGGAGGTTTGATATCCTGACCTGTTTCTCCTTAACTGTTGTCACTGCGGTGATAAGCTTGTGCCTTGCAGTCACAATGAATGCAAGATGATATCTCCCTGTCTCCACCTCCAAAAACACAATGTTTTTCCTTTTCTTGTGGACTGCATAGAGAGAACCATCTAATTCTCTGCTATTATCGAAACCAATATGTGTTATTAACCTGGAGATTGCTTTATATGGATGCCTGGATGGAGAATACACCAAGCATTAATTTAACTCAGCCCTTACTCTATGACGTATCATAACCTACTGCTGCATATTACAGTGGTTTAAGGTAAAGGCAATTTTAGCTTTCTGACCCAGAATTTGTCTAACATCTAAAATTATATTAATCTCTGAGGCTGTACTTTCTACTTGACAGATAGGTTTTTCTTTGGCTGTTGTATATATTGGGTGAAGTAATATATTAATTATTGAACAGTTTAAAAAACCCACAAACAAATATTTAAATAATTTTGTCATTAAGAGCTTACAAAATAATGCAGTTTAAAAAGCTAAGCTAAAAAAATCTGTGTTTAAAAATATGAGAAATTACATGCAAGATTGATCTTTCCTGAGCTAAGAAAAATAATTGAAATCTGGACTTTGGGTCAAGTTTTGCTTTGTCAGTAGGGATAGGATTTCAACCACTATATCTATCTCTCTGATAGCTAAGATGGAAGTTTTACGACATCTTTTTGTTTAGGCATTTAAGGACTAAATACATTTTAAAATGTTCTGTATGGGATAGGCTATTTGTGAAAACAAGATTCATGAGTAGCATGGAGAAATCAGTAGGGATCTGTTGCTTCTTCCTCCTTCCACTGCAGAAGTAAAGAGCACACACTGAAGCCAGCAGGTGTATGATTGCATCCTTTATGGTTGGCTGCTTCATTGTTAAGTACCAAGTCAGCTGCTGACTTTTGTGTGGCAAACTTTTTTGAGGTATTTTAGTGGAACACCTGAGGTTACACTCATAATCTGGTCTGGGTCTAGATAACAGATGAATTATTTGTTCCCCTGGTCTGCCGTCCAACATATTCCATAGGTCTCTCTCCTTAACTGGCCAAGATTGTATTCCACATCTGAGATGAAAACAAACAAATTCACTTCTGAAATGGGTTGAAAAGTGCTTACAGAAGGTGATAGGACATAGCAACAGGCATTTTCCAAAGAGTTTCTAGGCAGCAGCCGAAGACCTGCTCTGTTAGTTTCTCTGGAGATGAAACGAGAACTCAGTGCAGAGGGAGCGCCAAATCCCGTGGAAGATGCTGAAGAACTCATCCGGACGCAGTCCGCCTCAGAAACTGTGGCAAGAGAAGAAATGTAAGCAGAGGGTGTGACAGCGACAGCAAAGGCTGCCCCCGGGGGTGAGAGGCTTCATTCACTGCCCCTGTCCACAGGGCTGGGCAGAGGGCAGAGGCAGGGACAGGGACAGAGGCAGGGACAGGGACAGAGGCAGAGGGCAGAGGCAGAGGCAGGGACAGAGGCAGAGACAGGGACAGAGGCAGGGACAGGGACAGAGGCAGGGACAGAGGCAGGGACAGGGACAGAGGCAGGGACAGGGACAGAGGCAGAGGGCAGAGGCAGAGGCAGGGACAGAGGCAGGGACAGGGACAGAGGTAGGGACAGAGGCAGGGACAGGGACAGAGGCAAAGGACAGAGGCAGAGACAGAGGCAGGGGCAGAGGCAGAGGCAGGGACAGGGACAGAGGCAGGGACAGAGGTAGGGACAGGGACAGAGGCAGGGACAGGGACAGAGGCAGGGACAGAGGCAGGGACTGGGACAGAGGCAGGGACAGGGACAGAGGCAGGGACAGAGGCAGGGACAGGGACAGAGGCAGGGACAGAGGTAGGGACAGAGGCAGGGACAGGGACAGAGGCAGGGACAGGGACAGAGGCAGGGACAGAGGTAGGGACAGAGGCAGAGCCGCCCGGAGCGGCGGGCGGGGCCGGCGGGCGCTGTCCCCGGTGCGGTGCTGAAGGGGCGGCGCCGCTCCGGCACCTGCGGCCGCCATGGCCGCGCTCCTCGGCCCCGGTAAGTGCGGGGGGATGCTCGGGCAGCTCCGGACCCTCACCTCGCCCACCTTTGTACCTCCGTTCCCCCCTCCCTCCCTCCCCAGGGCTCCTTCTCCTGCGGGTCTCCAGGCGGGGCGCGGGGCACCGGGGGTTGGCAGCGGCGGCTCGGCCCCACGGCTCGGGGAGCCCGGCAGGGCTGGGGCAGGGCTGGGGCAGGGCTGGGGCAGGGCTGGGGCAGGGCTGGGGCAGGGCTAGGGAAGGGCTGGAGTAGGGAGGTGGGAAGGATGGGAGCGGAGGGAAGGATGGAAATAGCGGGGACATCCCGGCTGGGACGAGCAGCCACTTGTTTGCTGGCTGGGGAGCGCTGGGTGCTGCCAGCGCTATGCACAGGGCTGCTGCTGACACTTCCCTTTGGGTTTGAGAGGAGAAAAAGGGAAAATCAACAAAGCTGCTACGGAAAGATTTGGTACAGGAGAATAGGATGAGATAAGCGTGTTTTAATTTTTGTTATTCTTGCTTTCTACTCATTACATGCTGTATGCATGCTGCTTCTCTCTTTAATACCCCACTACTCTAAACTTATATTTCTGTACTAAAAGTATTCCGTAGGCAGTTCTGTCCCAGGTTTTGTTAGAATAATGTTATCCTTTATTATTTTTCAACTATATCCAAAGTATATTCAGTTTGTCATTTTGCCTACATAGTTTGTTATCTCACTGCTCTTACCATTGTATTCCCAGTCTTTGGTTTCCCAGTAAACATTATTACTTATTTACCTTTTTTAGGACTACAGAATTGGGAAATTTAATTCCTCCATTCCTCAGTTCCCAGTCTGCAAAATGAAGGTGCTAAATTGTTCATTTCCCCCCTCCTTTTGACTATAGACACCAAATTCTACAGAGAACAGAGAAATTTACACCTACCCAGTGAATCAATAGGTCTTTGAATAAAATACAGACATCTGTAGAAATTTAAATGTGTATCTTCTTGTCAATATGGATCCCTTTAAAAGTTTTAGCTACAAACTAACTCCTAGATGCCCTGAACTCTCCTATGCAGAACTTCCAAACGCTAGAATAAATAAGTTAAGTGAGCAAATAAAGTAATAACTGTCAGTTTAAGGAACTGCATAAGCTGCAGTGCCCTGGATTCTAAAATCATGTGGGACAGTTTGTTTCATGTAGGCTTCTGGCAATGTACCCCCTCTGTACTGCTGAGGAAACAAAGACCCATCCATAATGTGTCATTAGACCTAAACAAGGCTTCTTAGGCTGAAGTGCCTTCAATCATAGATTATGCTACTCACCTCTTTCTTTTGCAAAAGCATCGCCTCCTATTTCATGGCCAGTTTCCAGGTAGGTTCAAAATGAGCTGTAGTGTGATATACTCCCTAAAAAGTAGCAGGAAATCTGTGCAATCAGTCCTGTTTCTGACTGTCTCAGCCACTGAAAACTGTCTCAACTTGAGGAAGAGAGTACAGAGACTTTGTGCTGTGAATCCTAGTGAGATGAGTAAATCTTCTGTTGTGTCAGAACCTACAAAATAGATGAATGGTCATCCAGCAAAATACATTTTCTAAATAAATTTGTGGGTATGTAATTTTGTATTGTTTTATATATGCAGTCATTTTCACCTGTAAGGTATTTGAGAACTTTTTTTTCTCTGTCATCTGAATAAATAGTGAGTGATTTCACATTAAGAAAGACTTTTTGGAGACAGTCCTAGAATTAAACTGTTGTCATAATAAGCCAAAATTGTCCCTATGGGCAGGGCCAGCTGCACATTCCTCAATGTCAAGAGGTAGGAGCTGTTTCTATCAATGTGTCTTCAAGGCTGATGAGCAGACACAGCCTAGGAGTGTTTCAGGCTGGAACTCACTGAAATCACCCCCAGCCCTGCATAGACCTGAGAGCTGCCAGGTTCATATGCACAACTGAGGAAGGATTAGCACCAGCTATAATAAGCACATGTGGCATCTTCTTTGTCTCATAGGCACACTAGTTGCTGTTGCATCTGTCAATTATGAAGTATTAAATGTTGCTTCATATTTATCGACATGCATCCAAGATGTGTTCCCTCCAGCAGCATTATTATATCACTGGTAAATAATTTGCAGGAGGGATGGCATCACCTCCAAACAGTAGTGGCTCTTTAAGGTTATCGAGAGGGATATTTGATGTATAATTTCTTATTCTAAAGTGCATCATTGGGAAAATTTAATTTCTTTAGACAGGGTCTGGACAAATCCTGAAGCAATATTTCATGCCTTTTGCACATGATGTTTAAGGGATTAAACAGTGCTGGAAACCACTCAAATTCCATATGAATTTACCTGAACATGAGGGAGAGAAAACAGTATTTTGTCAGAAAGATTTTGTGTCCTTCAACAACTAAAAAACATCAGGTTTTTAGCAGGTAGTTTGATAATGCCTGAAAGCAGTGACTGAAACTTAATTTTATAGAAAATAAAGATACATGGTTACAAATTAGAGGTTGTCTTGTCATGGGAATGTTAATAAAAGAGCTAAACTCCAGCTGATTTATCCTTTCTTAACAAGGCAATTTAATTTTCTACTGATAAATCGCAGGCAATGCTGCTTTAAATTTCTTTAACTTGAAACCTCCAGAACTTTTTAATGTAATTAACAGGCTCAATGCCCTTAGGAAAACAGATAAAGACATAAATGTGGGGGTTGCTTTCTAGAAATGATGCTTCTGTGAAGTAAAAATAAAGAGGGTGAAGAGTACTGTATTTATAAGATAAAATCATGTTTATTATCCGAGAATTGTGTAGTTGTCAAATCCCTTTCACACACTCTATTAAAAGGAATTCCTAAACAGACTAGCTTGGTGAGATTTCATGTGAATAAAATGCTGTTTCCTCTGGATTTTTTACTGTCTTCCTTTCTGTAATTTATTATGGATCTCAGAACTGCAGCAATTTCTATATATCTGCGCACTGATGTCATATACAGCTATGGTTGCTGTTATAATGCTGGAGTAAAACCAATACAAAATTTGCCACATTGAAACTTTGAACACTTAAATTTAATTTTCCAATTTAAAAACTGAGGAAAAGCTTTTTTCTGCTAAAAATTAATTTGATAACAAATTTGAATCTATAGAAAACTGTAGTAAATTATATTTTTAAAATTTATGTGTAAAGGAAAAGGGTCAGTATCATATGTACTGCATTAAATAGCCATTATATTCTGTTTTTACAGTGTTGTTCATTTACTTCACATGTATATCTACTGTCCAGACTAGTGACTGTCTGCACTTGAGGGAGCAATGTATTAATGCTGGAAATGGATGTGAGAGTGTCTGGAATGTAGTTGAAGATGCCTGCAATATTTCAGGTAATTCTGTATGCTGTACAAAGCTCAATTTTTAATTGCTCTGAGTTTGCATAGTAGTTTATTACAATTTTGCTGTGGTAACTAAATTAAGTCGGTGAGATTTCAAAGAGAAAAATCATGGCTAAAGACAGTCAGCTTCTGAAATCCTTTACCATGTCCAGTGCAACTTTAATAACAGTCACACTGTCTCTTCAAGAAAGTGATAAATGAAATTTCTGCACTATGAACAAAGTCAGAGCCTGAACCAACTCAGGAAGTCTGAATTCAGCAGAAATTCAACTCTTGTGGGATCCTGTTGAGTAAAGTCTGCATGCAACTGGAAAAGAAGTTCCAACTTTGTTTGATACCATTTGGAGGAGTTGATCTGCCCCCTCCCTGGCAGTGTTCAAAGCAAGGTTGGATGGGTCTAGTGAAAGATTTCCGTGCCAGTGGCAGAGGGGTTAAAGGTCTCTTCCAATCTAAACCATTCTGTGGTTCTATAATCTCACACAATGCCCAAAACAATGTAGTAGTTGCTTAGAGTAATTTTTAATTACTGTAATAGAATAAGAAACAAATAAAAGAAGGAATGCCTCAAAGAAAATTGTATTGTAGGGGGGCACACTGTATTTATTCAGTGAAAAGTACCAACAGGTCACTGTGATTCACTTACGGGCGTGGTAGTATTATAAAGTGCAGATTATGACATGACTAGGCCTCCTTGAATTGTTAAACATGTTTTCATGTAAATGAAGGCAAACAATTAGTCTCTTTCTATGTTTCTTGCATTTCCAATAGTTGGTGCTTCACTTCCAAATAATCTATGATTTAAGTAGGGAAAGACTAGGTATTATAAGTTTGACCTGAAATACATCCTACTTTCTGCAGTTGTTCAAATGAAAATGTTCCTATCTCTGAAGGCTTATTGTCTTCTTGAACAAATTTTGGGTGTCTTTCACCAGCTCTTTCCTTAAATCCTTCAAAGACCTTGCTGTTAAATGCTGAGAATCCACTTTCCAGGTGGATTGCTGTGAATATGGAAGGGAGAAGAGTGGCACTATAATCTGGTAGTGTCATTAGACCAAGCTAGTAACAACACCTTTGTTGATTGATAAGTGTCAAGTGATCTGTCACTACATCATCACTAACAAATGCTAAGGGCCAGGGACTGTTTTCTGATTGAGTTCACCTTTCATGGGGCATTGTGTGGTGGTGAATCAGAAGTATCTACATCTCTGAGGAAATCTCCCTTCTTATAATGACATTATTTGAGCAGAACAAGCCATGTCGTGATGCCATGATCTGTTCAGAGCCTCAGCTGCAGCAGAGTTGACAATGTGAATCTTCCTCTATCTTGATATCAGGACCCAGTCTGACCTGTGGGGGAGGCCAGGCAGTAGAAATTGCTTGGCTTCATGGTCAATAAGCCATTGTTAAAGCATTCACCTGTGACGTGAGCTACCTGAATGAATGAATGAATGAATGATCTATTGCATGTATTTGATGTCCCAAGTGTCCCAAGTCACAAGACAATACTTAAAATAATTAGTAGAAAATTCTCCGAGTGGTCTTTCTTAGTGTGTCCTTTCTCAGATACTTATCTGCTTTGCATAGAATGGCTGAACACTTTTAAGAACAGATGAAATAAATGAAAAATGCATGATAATATAACAGTTACAACAGTCCCCAAAGCAGCTGGACTTCAGCCCATGTTCTATTGATCTGTTAAATATTTTATGTGATATGAAACAGTTTTAAAAGATATGGTTACTGTTTAGAAAAAAAAAAATGGAACATGCAGTACTTTCTGGCTCAAGTGACCTAAAGATGAGATCTCTAGATCCAAAACAGAACTAGCTGAATTTTCTTTTCTTACATCATTCATGAACACATTAGCACAGGACTACTTGCCACAAAGATATATTTGTGCTGTAGCCTGTTAATCTTCATCCCCTGCAGCCAGATGAAGTGGACCAGCATGATTACTTCTGTGCCCCCCCTTTGGATGTATGATATTGTCCAGTAATATTACATTTCTCTCTCTTATTGTCCTATGTACATATTCACTGATATTAATGCTATTTGCAACTGGGCCAGAGAAACCTTCCAGAAATAATTATTCTTGTGATTGCTTGTTTGGATTTGCATCTGTATGTTTCCTTAGGATAATAGCTTTTGGCAAGGACTCTCCAGCATTGCAGAGCACTCAAATATTGTGTCGGGTCTAGGACAAATTATACTAAATGTGCTTATTAGGTACTGTGATCCCAGAGCATGTAAATCCAGTCAGACAGCTGATGGTGCCTCTCAGACAGACCACAGAAACTGTGATAGAAAACCTACCAGCAGCATCATTAGTAAGAATAACATTATAGTGTCTGTCATGTGCAAGTCTAGAAACTTCATGGATGAGCTGTAGGAATGGAAAATGTCCTTTGAGTACAAAAGTGTTAGTTGGAGGCAATAGACAATGGGGTAAATATTTGTTTTGTTAGCTTCTTTATGCTTCTTTATGTTTAATTATAATTAAACTCCTTTGGTGTACAAGTTCAATAACTGAGTCCATCAGACTGTAACCTCAAAGTTAAATGTGTACATTATCAAGACTTCCATCTTTTGCTCTTCAGTGCAAGTCTGGGACCGCTCTCCAGACTACTGCCTAAGTCACTCATTTTCCGGTCAAATTTTCCATCACTGCTTCCCCAGTACTCCAGCAGCATTTCCAGAGTCTCAGTTTATAGACTTCAGAGTCCAAGCATTCTTTCAACTGTGTGGCCAAAATATGGTGGAAAGAAAGAACAGAGTATGAAAATGTCTAGGAATCAGCTTCCAGGTCAGGATAGAAAAAAAGGAAATGTTATATTTATTTATTTATTATAAAAATAAGTATAATAAAAATAAAATAAAATATTTAAAATAAGATTTTTCATTTTGAAAAAAAATCAAAATAATTTCATCGCTGCAGAATTAAGACTTTAAGGTTTGGGCTTTTATGGTTTGTTTGTGGGATTGGTTATTTGTTTATTTTCCTTCTGTTATTTCAGTCTTATTAAAAAAAAAAGACATTTCTGAACTCTGATTTAAGTGTAAGTATAAATTTTCTTAATTTTTCTGAATGAGAAACAGTAAAAGTTTTCAAAATAAAAAAGAAACGCAGATCACTTAAATTTTAAGAAATCACATTTTGAATTAGATTTGGATGACTTTACTTTTCTTAGAATAACAGACTCGTTTAGGTTGGAAAGATCTCTGGAGATCTATCCAAACTGTGGTCTCACCAGTGCTAGAGAGGAAAACCTCAGACCTTCCCCTGTAGTCTTTAAATTCAATTCCCACTGAGATGACTGAAGAGCTGATTAAGCAAAAGCAGAGATAATCACTCTGGGAGTGTCAGCTTCTACTCTGTCATGCTTCTATCTGTGGTCCTGTGTACATGAATTATGTACCTATAAATAAATCAAATTATGAATAATAGCTGCCAAGCATTAGGTTGAGAGAGCAATTTTTTTGTAAATGCCTTAGAAGCATATGTATAAGATAAAATATATTACCTAGAACTAATCTCTGGTAAAGCAACAATAATTGAAACCCAGTAATAAAATATTTTCCGCTGTTGGTCACAGCTGAATCAATACCATATACAAACAAAGCAATACTGATAATAGGTTATTTCTACACAGTTTTCAAGAAGTCATGCAAGGGAGACCCATAAATCCAATGTGCTTCCTGGTTCTGTCTATGCCCTTTGCATGTTTGTAGCCCCACAACCTCTCCCCTAGCCCTGGCCATGATGTGCTGGCTCAGCACAGTGAGCTCACAGCACAGGGGGCCACTGAACACAGCCCCTGACTCCTGGCCACGACTTGTCAGTGTCATGAACGCAGGTGAGCTAAGTGAGGCTGGGGTGCTGCACAAGATATACTGGGGTATGGGGGTTTATTCTAGGTCTACTCATACTTCACCTCTGAACCTTGAAAAAGACAGTCATAAATTTTGTGAGTAAGCTAATTTTTCCACCAGCCCCTCCTGATCTTTATTGCTATTTTTTTAATGGAATATGTTTTCCTGAAATTCTTTTATTATCCCTTACTTAGTTCATAAATATAGAGTAGAATATCCCCACACTTGTCTTCATGGGCCATGTCACCACATCCTTTCCATCCTATTTTTATGGTCAGGGAGTATCCTATGTCTTCGACCTTTGATAAATCTCCTGAGTTCCTTGATTTCTGGAACTGTGAGGGCTAAGGGTCAGGGGTCATGATCTACTTCTGAAAAAGCAGAAGAAAAGTTGAAGATAAGGTTGGAGAGATACAGCCACCATCACTTCCTTCTCTGCTGAAGCAAGAGGAGTGGGAGCAGAGACTGGGACCCTTAGTTCTTGCTGGTGTGTGACATTCCCCTCTAGTAGAGTATTATTTGGTATACCCTCCAAACACTCCTTTGTCAGCAACTGGAGAAAGGGCAATGCAAAGACTGAGAAAAGGAGACTACACAGGTATGTGAAGTCTGGAATGGCTGATTCTCATTATTTCAGGCACAGGCAAAATACACTGTTTCCTCTTTCAGAGCTTTGCTTCCTTTTCCTTCCACTGCTATTAGTGTCAACAACATATAAGTTGATTTTAAAACTCTGGTCACATCAAAGCTTGGCCATGGTGCTGGTTCTCACTTTGCAGTTTTACCGAGTGCAGAGTCTTTTACTGCTCCACCCCTGTGGGGAAGCAGCAAGGCAGGAACTGGACAGCACCATTCACAGGGCAGACATCAGCCTGTGTGCTCAGTAAACTAAAACCAATCCTCATTCTGCCCTGTGACCTGGCTGGATCCTGTGGGCCACAGACGGCTTCTCTTACATATTGTGAAACATTCAATATCTATGAGGTAAAGAGAGGAAATGTGCTGGTTTGGGGACCAGCACATACCTGTTTTGACAAGGTAGATCATGGCTTTCACAAAATAAAATTTATCTAAATTAAATTAAACTGCTTCACATGTAACTTTCTTAAGCAATAATAAATCACAGAATCATAGAATGTTAAGGGTTGGAAGGAACCTTAGGGATCATCTAGTCTCAACCCCCTGCCATGGGCATGGACACCTCCCACTAGACCAGGCTGCTCAAGTCCTTATCAACTTGGCTTTGAACATTGCCAGGGATGGGGCATTTACAGCCTCCCTGGGCAACCTCTTCCAGTGTCTCATCATTGTCACAGTAAAAAATGTCTTCCTGAAATCTAACCTAAATTTCTCTTCTTTCAGTTTGTACCTATTATTCCTTGTTCTGTCACTACAGTTCCTGACAAAAAGTCCCTCTCCAGCTTCCCTTAGGCCCCTTCAGATACCTGAAGGTTGTTGTGGGGTCTCCACACAACCTTCTCTTCTCTAGGCTGAGCAGCCCCTATTTTCTCAGCCTGTGCTTGTAGAGGAAAAGCTCCAGTCCTGTTATCAACTTCCTGGCCCTTGTCTGGACTTGCTTCTCCAGTTCCATGGCCTTCTTATGCTGAGGACATGAGAGCTGGAAGCAACACTCCAGGTGAGGTCTCATGAGAGTAGAGTAGAGGTGTAGAATCACCTCCCTCACCCTGCTGGCCATGCTGCTTTTGATGCAGTCCAGGGCACACTTGGCTTTGAGGGAACATTCACTGTCAGCTCATGATGGATTTTTCCTCAACCTTCACACCCAAATCTTATTCTGCAGGGCTGCTCTCAATCCCTTCTCTGCCCAACCTGCAGGTCTGTCTGGGACTGTCATGACCCAGGTGCAGGACCTTGCACTTTGCTTCATTGAGCATCATAAGTTTTGCATTGGCCCACTTCTCCAATCTGTCAGGGGCATACCTTCGCTCCAGCATGCCAACTGCACCACACAGCTTGGTGTCATCAGAAAATTTGCTGAGGAGGCACTTGATCCCACTAAAATATTATTATTATTATTATTATTATTATTATTATTATTATTAATAGTAATAATAATAATAATAATAATTTTGAAAAGCTTTTTGCTCATAAAGCAGACGGTTGATTGATTTACCTTTGTGCCACAACCTAGTGCATGCTCTTTATTTTTACTACACATACATGGAAAATATGACCTGACATCCCGTGTGAGTGTCTTTATCATTGAGTCCAAGTGCACATACAAACTGACTTGAAACAGCAAACTAAGGTTTCTGCACATTTATTGTTTATGTTAACTTCTCCTTCATTTTAATTATAAAATTCAAGCTGTTCTTGGGCTCCTTTAAATTTGTTGTCATTCTCAAACTTGGGCAGTGAAGTTGTTCTGTAGAGTAGCAGTTCAAGAGACTATCCAAATGTCATTTGTAGGCTTGCACCATCCTCACATGAGAGAGGGAATCTGACCCAGAGCTGGCATCTCCTCAGCCTGGGGATCTCATCACCATTATCATGGGGCTGGGTCTGCCCTCTGTGTCCTGTCTCTCACTCCATCACATGGCCTCAAGCCTGCACTGTGTGTTCCTGTCCCTGTACCAGGCACCTCATTTCTACTACACAGGACCAAGCTAAGTCTCTCCGTTCAGGCTGCGCCACTTCCACTCCTGGGCATCTTTTTTGTTTGGTCTCTGTGCCTTACCTGCCTAAAATAAAAGGTGTGAGTTTAAGGTTTTATGTGCTTTTTAAATGAGAGCAGGTATTCTGGCAATGGATCAGATCAAATAAAAGAATTCAATATTGTATCCACGTCTTTATTATATTACTTTGAATGTTATTTAAAATTTGTAAAATATGATAAACTGTCTTCTCTTGGAAAAGCATATTATTTTTGTTCTTCAATTGAATTGTTTTATGTGACCATATCCCTTGAGCATTCATAAACATTAATGAAATTATAATTTTAATGGTGAGTTATAGGTAATAGATGCAAGGCAGAAGACACTGTTGGATGTAATAGAATAATCCGGGTCCTGGCTGATGAATACCCAGAATTTAAAAACTGTGTCTGCACTACAGATGATACCTGTAGCATCACAACTTTGCTTGGGAAATGGTGCAACATTAATAGAGGTAACTAAACATAAAGCTGTAATTATGAAGAACAAACCAAATAATTTTGTAACTACCATTTTAAGTGGATTTGACTCTTTTTGCATATTCTCAAGTCTGATAAATGCCCCCCAAAAATTAGTTTTGTCTTTTCTGTGATATTCATGCTCCAGCATGCATATGAAAGAAACGCCACAAATAAAATGCATGTGAGAAATTCAAATGGCTTCTAAAACTCCTGTTGAATCCACTGGGAAACAAGAATGAATACACAATGTGTGTTGAGGGCTACTCATTGCCCATAGAAATTTGAGAGCCACTGGATCTGGGTTGTGTGTATAGAGAGACACATCTAGTACGTTCTGAATGGGAGGATGAGTGAATGGGGATGCAGGAGAGCCTTCACTGCATCTAGGAGAGGCTACTGGATGTGTGAAACAGTCACCACCTTCATAAAGCCATACATAATATATAGAGTAGATATTTTAAAAATTCTGTTGTAATCAATGGGCCCAGCTCCCCTGAATTTATTTTTTATTTTTCTGAGAACTCTTATCCCTGCAGAAAGCCTATCTCTGTAATTTGGAATACTTAGTACATGAAGAAATTGCAGTTTCTGGTCCAAAGTCTCCTGGCATAATGATTAGCAAAGCTGACACAAGAGAGGTAAAATCATCCAGTGAAGGAGAGTCTGCAAAGTGAGTTTGAAAGTGATTCCTGGCACTGATCCATCACAACCTACTGGCATCACACAGCATTCATCATACTGGAATATATGGCCTTATTGCAGAGGGAATAATAGCATCTTGATCTGCCCCAAACTCCTTGCCCCAAAAGAGAAGGATGGATATCTGAAACCTGATGTTGATGTCATTGGAACAGTTGCTTTTGCTTCTACCAAAATGACTTAATGTTGCATTTTTTTGCCTGCTGAGATTACATTTCTCACCACTAGAGAAATAAGTTTGGATGGACTTACAGTAGCATTGAATTTACCTACAAAGGATAGCATATGGTGTTCCTAGGCACTTTCAGGAGTAATTCTCCCTCTCTAACTTAAATTATTATTTTAGGTAATGAATTAATCATCTTCTGGAATGATCATTCTCTCTTTAAAAATTATCCATTTGCTTGAGATGGTAATCCATGATATGTCCAAACTGTAGGTGGTTAAAATTATGTGAAGTTAAAGTCTTTATGCAGTAATTTTAGTGAGGATTTTTTACTACTCTTTTGCAGCTGTTTGAGTGGACTGAGCTGACAGCACACAGTAAACATGAGGAAGATTCATTAGTTTGTAAGATTCTGAAATTTTTATGTGTTTATGCACGGCTCAGAATTAAACTAGGGCTGTTTCACTCATTCTAATGAGTGAAGACAAGTACCGTTTTCCTGAGGTTTTGTGCCATTTGATTTACAGCTCTGTTTGTACCTATTTCTGCAGACTATTTGGAGTCTTTCTCAAGGTCAGACACTGAACTGAGTATTTGGCAGCACAGAAACCCCGAAGAGCAAAGGCACTCAGGGGACCTGGAGATCGACTGCAGCGTGGCGAAGCGGCGCTGCCAACAGGAGCCTCGCTGCTCCGCCGCCTTCAGGAGCTTCCAGCAGGTGTGCCAGGCAACTGCACACACCTGCAGCCTCCCCGTGCCTGCAAAGTGTTTGTCAGCCTGGAAAGAGCTGAGGAAAACAGTCCTGGGAAAGTGCACGTGCTCAGAGCCACTTCGGACAAGGTGCATTAAAATCTGGAAGGAAATATTTAACAACCCTTGTTTAAAATACTCTCTGGAGAGCCAAGCCTCAGGAGCTGGTGAAAATGATGGCAATGATGATGACTATAATGTTGATGTTGATGGTGAGAAAAATCTGGTCACTAACACAGGTTAGTGCTATTCCAGCAGTCCAAATGATTTCATACCTAACAGTAGTGTGCACTGTCTATGAAAAGGGTTTTTTTGCCCATTTGCAATTTGACATTGAAAACAAGATCATTTTAGAAGGTTTATTTATAAATAAATTCACAATCTGATAGAAAATTATAGCCTGGGTGCAAATACGGTGTCCTTCAATGTGTTAATTTGATACAAGCTGATCTAAATCAGTTGGTTTTAGTTTTTCACAACAAATAGAAACAGTATAAGACCAATAAAAATAGTTTTCTAATAGCAAGAATTGTCTGCCAGCCTTGACTTTAGGTCACAGCAAGCAGTTAGTTGAACTTGAAAAGTGTTCCACTGATAAACACATTAAGGCCTCTGGCTTTTATTTATTCACTAGAAATCTGACTTTATAATGCACTGAGAAGCTCTAAAAAACTCTTTTTTGAGTTCACAGGATCTATACTTATGTAAAAAAATGTTAGCAGCAGCCTTTGATAAACTGTGCTTGGACCCCAAAATTTATGAATATATGTAATAGCGGGTTTAGAATTTGTTTGTGGGTTCTATTTGGTCCAACTAATTTGTTTTATTCTTGCTTATTTCTATTCCTGGCACTATGCCAGCAAGACAGCCAATACTTTAAAGTTAAAAGGGTAAGATGTTATTATAAGATGTCATTTGCAATTTATGCCTGTACCTGTATCTTTTTCTTCTAGACAATATTAATATGGAAACAAAATTACAATGGGGTTTATCTGCTCTTTCCAAGCAAGGTAAGTCTGAATTTGCTTATGAATCCTAATAAATAAATTTAGCTCTGTTTTTAGACAGTGTACAATGTACCTTCAGATTAAAATTAATACTTTTAATTCAAATGGGTGAGCAGAGAGTTAATAGATCCAACATATTTTCAGTTAAGGTACTGGGTAAAGAAAAACCCAAAAATGTAACAGGCAACAATCAAGTAATGTAAATGTAAATCAGGTAACAATCATAATTCTGTCAAATTTACAAAAGCAAATTTTATCCCACAAGCATTTTGGGGTCTAGAATATTCTAGATATTTTTGGCAGGTTTATTTCACAGTCCAGAAATACCTAAACTGATGTTGCCTGTACAAAAATGCCATTTATATTCTCTTCTTCATTACTTATTAAATAGCCTAGGATAAGACTGCACACAGGAGATTTCAGCAGTTTCAGAAGTGCTGCTTGTGAGGGCCAAGCAGTGCAAGAAAGAAGTATGAAGTTACCCAATAGGCTTAAAAGAAGTGATGCTGCAAGAGCTGGATCACAGTTTTGGGAATCAAGCTTGATTTACTGGGAATGCTGTAGACAAGTTACCTGCCAGTCATCACTTGAGAAAAATTTTCTTGAGATTTTATTTTAAAAACTGTTATTCTTTTTAGCGTACACAACAAACAGAAGCTGTTTGGATGTGAACAGGGAGTGTGTTGAAGATGAAGTGTGTAACAAACAGTTGTCCCTGTACCTTAAAGTTTGCTCAGTAAATAAGTGCAATGTGGAAGGATGTCAAGCAGCCATAAGGTTCTTCTATCAAAACATGCCTTTTGAAGTTGCCCAAATGATGATATTTTGTGACTGTATCCAGCATGATGAATCCTGCCACAGAGCCAAAGAACTTCTCCATGGCAAGTCCTGTGCAGTTACTGCAGTTCCACCCCCATCGTGTCTGAATGTAATCCACGCGTGTGAAGAGAATGAATTGTGCAGGTGAGTAGAAGTATTTTGCCCACTAAGGTGCTTTTGAATAATGATTTGGTAAAACAATTTTTATTAAACTCTATATATCTCAGCTATAACAAAATTATTTTCTGCACTGCATCTGCTGTGTTTGACATCTTTACAGATATTTGTGTCAACTGTGGTAATTCCAGAAGTAATCCCACAAGTAAACTGAAATGATTGATTTTCAGAAAGGTTTGTAATCTAATGTGGCCTTTTCTTCTGCCTGTATCATGACACTTAACACCATTTCTGCTGGACAAGCTATGCTATTGCAATTTTCATTACCACTTTCTTCAGATAACACCTGTCTGTCTGGACCTTTGCCCTCCAGTAATTTACCCAAGTTGTGCAGCAGACCAGACAAAGTTTATTTGGTAAAAGTAATTACCTTTTTAGGGCAGAGTCTGACCCTTTGTACCCAACAGCCACGCAACCAATTTGGCCTGTTCAAAAAACTTTGGTCTTACTCTCTTCATCTCAAGGATAGTTGCAAAAAGCTTTCAAAAATCTGGCCTGAAAATGCACAGACCACCAAGCTCATGAAGGAGAATGCCTTTTCACAGTTTCATTTTATATTTTTAAAACATGCAGCAGAATTACCCATATTTGTAGTTCAACTTAATTGTCCCCTTTTAAGGACAGTCAATTCACCCACTTTGTTCTTCAGTGTAGTCACCTCGTGGATTAAAGTTTAATTTTACCTCAAAGTTGTGCTCAAATTAACTTTCAGTCAATAAACCAGGAGGCCAAGAGATGGTTTTGGTTTTGTGCAGATTATTCATATTGATATCAGTGAGAGCAGCCAAAGGGCTATAAATGTGTATCTGTACATGTATAGACATGTAATGTCATAACAGCTGAATTCCCCATCATTTTGGGAACATTAATGTTTCCTTTCACTGACAATAAGTGCATGTAGTTAGCAAAATTAGTCTGTGAATTATGGCTAGTCACATCCATAAATCAGGAGGTGAATGCAAATAATTCCATTAGAACAGAGGTGGCATCTGCTTTGAAACTTTTTCTTGTGCAATGAAGATATTTACAAAAATTTTCTAGCCAGTATTGCAACAGTCCATGCTTTTCCATGTGACATGCTCGTGGCTGTTACACAATATCAACAGCAAATTAATAACATATTTATATGATTATGGAAGAATATTGTAATAACTTAATGTACAATATAATAGACTTTACTTTTATTATCCCTTAAAATTTAATGTGATAGATTTGTTTTTAATTACTATCTACATATTTATTAGTTAATTTATAATGGATATTTTCTGTTGCCATATACAGTGCATTAAAGGCCAATTTTATTCCATTCTAACACAAAACAAACATAAATAATTTGAGAATATTGAACTGGGTAGTGAGTTAATTTTTCATGTAATTTATCTCTGCTCTCATTTTACCTTTAATTTCACTGAATTACTTTACTTTTTCCTGAGCCTTGGACATTTTATATCTTGTTAGCATTTGGGGGGCCAAGGGATGTACACACTGGATGTAGATTATTTAATGCAAAATAAGTTAAACGTTTACTCTTCCTTCACACTGCTCAAAAATGGATCCACTAGAACAGCACCTGGTGTGGTTTCATTGTGATGACTGGTCTAATTCCTTGTATTCACATTTCTTCTCTGAGTATCTGAGGCTGTTGGAATTCACACTGTTTTTTACTGGACTCTGGGAAACAGGTGCTGATTAGAGCACAGTTACTTTCGTTCAAAATCAAAGCAGTGTTTATGTCAGCTATCATTGAATATTGTGATTTTTAAAGCTTAAGTGGTACCTTGGAAATACACTTTCTTTTAGTGATGTTCATTAAATGTCTTTTTATGAAATCACAGTTGTTAAAGTGTCATTGTACACTCATTTTGGTTTTCTTTATTTCTTTCCCTACCAGGAAAAAATACACAACTTTTCGGTCAAAGTGTTGGAGACATGTGACAAAAAAGTGCTATAATGATGAAGCTTGTCTTGAAACTTTAATGAAGGATGACATGCCCTGTTCTGCCAACACTGATTGCAAGGCAGCCTACATCAGCAACTGGGGCACGATGCTGCACATGGAGTGCACCTGCCAAAATTTGCCTCCTGTGGAGCAGCCTTTGTGTGAGCTCTTCCACCACATGCTGCACAGCAAATCCTGCTTCAGTGACTTACGTGAGTAGCACTTGCAAATTTACAGCATAATTAGTTTTAAAGAGAATTAAGATGCTAGTTTAAATCAAATCTTTACTATATCTTTCCTATCACTGGTTTCAGCAAGCTCTATAGCTATGGGTTTTTTTTAAATCCATATCAAAACAAAAATTGGACATAAGTTTTTTTCCTCGGGTTTTGGGAAAAATTATAATAGTAGTAAACCAATGAAATTGACTACATGTCTCAGTGTTTGAATTTTCTGAAATAAATAAATAATTTCTAGAGTCCATATTAATATGCAGATTAGAAAAGTCCAAAGTCTTCCTGTTCTTGGCTTAACATTGTACTTTGGTGCACTGTTTTTACAAATACAAATACAAATACAAATTTACAAACAATATGAAGTAACATTTGGCTTTTCTTTCTTTTCTTCTTGGAGTCTGAATATTAGTAAACCTTACACATTTTTAGCAACAGAATTAATTCTGCAGGAAATAACTTCAATTGTTTAAAGTAGGGTTTAAGATTTGGTCTTCAGTAAAAACACTGGGTGTAATTGAGATGAAATATAGGTACTTTCTCAGTAATGGCTTTCATGTGCTTAATTAGCTAATTATTTTTGTTAAATATACATGTCTTTGCCAAGCCTTTGGTTAAGAGAATTGTTAATGCAATAAATGGCAATATGGGAGCAAATATTAATGTTTTAGTCTGAATCTGCAGAGTGCCTTCAAAGCAAAGCTCCTCTTTGTCCCCACTTTCTGTTCCATGGGTCACATCACCGGGTGTTTCTCTATCATAGGGTGGTTCCTGGTCTTCTGCAGCATAAACTGAACCTGAAGGTTCATCTGCAGCCTCTGTATTGCTCCAGCTGCCTGCAGACATCTGGTCCATCAACCAGATCAAAGACCAAAGTATTCTTTTCTCCTCAAATCTCTGACTTATCACACCAGCTATTTTGCAATATAAATCCTCTTACGATATGTTACTCGCTAGTGCATCGTGCCCCATGCCAGCTGTATTCCACATGTATACTCTAAAATTATATATATTCTTAAACTAACTTGGAAGACGTAATGATACCTAAAGATTTCAATGAAAATAAATGGTTCTTTCATAGTTTTATCTGATGGACAGGATTTTGAAAACGTATATGGATTGCATGCATGCATTTCATTGAAGGCAGTAGCTACTCTTTTAGTTCCAGAAACCAAGACTGTACCACTGATAAGGGTGTAATTTTTTTTGTGTCACTCAAAGGCTACCCAAAAATTAAAATCAGGCTTCTGAAACATTGCTCTTAGTTCAGTTAATCATTACTCCAATCCAGACTTTGAGAAAATATTAAAAATCTTATCCCCTGGAAAAGTGATAACGTAACACACTTAGACTTGAGACTTCAAGCAGTGCTGATGAATATTATTTACTTTCTTGATTTAGGGCCAAATTTAATAGTCCAACTGAGTGAACATATCATCGTGTTAGCTATTTCTTAACCTACAAAGAAAGAAGATGATCTTCATGTCTGAATAATCAAATAATTACTGCTCAGCTTTTGCCGTTCCCTGAAGCAGTTTCAGGATAAAATGGTTTGAGGGTCTTTGTGATTAAAAACTTCCCTAACCTAATTTGGACTGAAAAACAGAAGCTTATATTTATGCAACAATTTCCTGATGGATATACAAAAATAATTTGGAGATCCAGAGCCTTTGGAGGATCAGTACCAACTCTACAGAATGATTGCAGCTTATAGTTATTTTTGCTTTATTTTTTTTCCTAGATAGCTAGTTGTAATGCAGCTAAACTGATGTGATGATGGTGATGGTTATGGGTTTTATTATCAAGCATGTTTTTTATGCCATTCTCTGCATGGCAGTACAGACATGTGGAGTGACTACTCTGTTGCAGCACCCACCCAACCCCATCTGCTGACTTATTCCTTGGGCCTGGTGAGGATCTCTGGCTGACTTTCACTCTTACAATGGCAGTGATCTTAAATCTGAAACATTTCTGAATAGACAAATACCCAGGGTTTGGAAAGGGGATCTTTTCCTTTAGAACTGGTGTGAACAGACCCACAAGTGGTGTTTGCCCCATCTCATCTTCCTACTCTTGCATGGCACTGCCTTTGCTACAAGTGTTTGCTCTTTAGGATGTGCTCATGGGATTGCATTTGCTGTAGACTCAGTAAAAGGCAAGAATTGTGACCGACTGCTGCTGTATGAAGCAGAAGCACAGTGTGGGTCATTGCCAATTAGGATCAGTGCCTCAACAGGAATAAGCAAAAATGTCAGTGAGAGAAAGACAAAATGTAATTTTCCAAAATATTTTTTCTCTGGGCTGTACTTCTGGATCTCACAGGAAAAAACCCAATTACAGGTAGGTTTAGTCCATTGTTATTTGGACAATGTTCCAGGCTGCAAATGTGAGCCTTTCTTATATTACAAAAATTTCTCAGCTTGTTATTCATGTGAATGACCAGATATATCCTTGTCTGGTTTAGCCTCCTACTCTGTAAACTATACTACTTAAGTAAACCTCCTATTTTTCATCTCAACAGGAGATACGTATTTTCAGATATATTCCTGAAATTATGCCCACTGAGAGAACAAGCCTTCATGAAAAAAAAAATAATTGTAGAAGTCTAGCAACACAGGTGGATAATAAATTCTGCCTTGTGGAAATTACTTCAGACTGCTACCCCTTTCTCACAGTTCTGTTTTTGTTTGGTGGACCCAATTCTTTTGGTGGGCCTATTTTTAAAACAGTTTATGTGAAAAGTGAATTTAAGCTCTTTTGTGGCAGAGAATATTTTCTAAATGTGCTTGTCATCCATAAGAAAAACTGAGGTGTAACAGGAAGAACTTAGGCACTCATTGAATTTGTTCATCAAGTATCAGTATGCAGTATTTTTAAATAGCTCCCTTTATGAATTCTGCAGCTGTTAGCAAAATATCAAACAATATTCACTTGTATTATTATTTTAAAGTCATATTTTGAATGGATATTTTCTTTCCAATATCCAGGTCAAATTTCTGTTCAGAAGAAGGGTTTTCACTGGGTAAATACAGAAATGCCAGGGGAAAAGATTTCTGGAGCACAGCTCCATTCTTCTGCAATTAATGGTGAGTTTGGGCAAGTCACTCCATGATTTCCACAGCATTGCTCTTGAGATATCCCTCATGTCTGATAGAAAAGACCAAAAGATTGGTCCCTTGGGTGGGTTCAGGCCAATGACCTCGACCTGTTGCTCCTTCATTTGGTCTGGAAATCTCCCACCTGTTTGGCTTAGCTTATATATCCACAAAACAAAGGTAATCAGACTGAACCAATTACTCTGATAAATGGCTTTGAAATAGATGTCTCACAATCACTGTATGATAATTGGGAAAAATTAAGCTATTAAGCCTACCAGAGCCTGACTCTCTGTACAGTCATTAGAGAGTAGTAGTCATAATGTGTAATACAAATTATTATCTTTGATGTCACACCTACTTCTGTCTCTCTTGACTTTCTGTAGTAGTTACCACAACAAAATTAGAAGTCACAGTAAATGGTTTGAGAAGGGGCTTGTGTTACATCCCATCAGACTCTACCTTCATGCACAACAGAAAGGCACGCATCATCCCAAGGGCAGAAGAGCTGCAGCTGTTTTTATTTCCATGCATTTACAGTAAGAAATTAAGCAATGTAAAATTAAAGGATATTTAATTACTATACAAATGTTTTCACTGCTGAAATAATATTATTTTATATTTCCTTTTGAGGGGGCCCACTTACAGTGTTAGAACACTAAAGAGCTTAATGCATAAATATCACCTCTAATGAGAATGACCTGTTCTACCTTGTGCAGGGCAGATTACAATTCTCTACACAATACTACAAATTAGTTCCCAGAACTGTTCATACAGAACACTTTTAACTGTGAAAAAAATAATTCAATCTCTGCATGCAGTAGAAAATGAAGTGACTTCTAACCTCTCCATCCTTTAACTCTTGCTGAAGTGGGCAACCTGGATAAGGGATAAAAAGGATATAAAAATGGATTAAGGGAATGGCATTCCTGAGACCTGTATGTGCATAATTAAGAATTTGGTTTTAGCATTAGCATTAAAAATCACTTAAGAATCATGTATGTCATCCAAGTGCTCTGTGTAGCCAAAGAAAGTCAGGGACCCTCAAAGGAAGAATAGTTCAATCTTTTTGGACTACATTTGCTGAAAGTATTGACTCCTCCTTGCCATTTAGAGAGGGAGCCTGAATCCCTAGCTGGAAGAAGACCCTAGTGGTTAAATAATGCAAGTCATAATACAAGAAATACTGCACTAAGTGAGAAAATGCAAAATGTGAGATATTGCACCCCTGTGACTAGTTCTAGCTGCAAACCTTTTCAGTGGGTAAAATGCATTTTACATTTCACTCAGAGATTCAGATATTTTCAAGAGGTGGCCTGCACCCCGTTAATTCTGTTCATGCTGAAGTCTGAATATTTTCCAAAAACCTTTCCTTGAAGTCTTAACAGAACTTGGGATGGTTTTAGAAAAATAAAAAGAATGCTGACCAGACTAAACCATACAATAAAATATTCTTTCTATTGTAGCTGTCATGTACACGAGATGGGAACTCTAAGCCACAGAAGTCTCATAGGAAGCCAGGTCAAGAAGAATTTGATTCAGGATATCTGCCTGATAGTAAAAACCATACTGCAAATTGTTTCATAAATCCCACTGCCAAAAATCTAACTCAGTGTCCTAGATTCACATGCTAATAAATGTCCATTACTCAGGCTGCAAAGGGAGTTATCATCTTCACAAAATATTTGTCTTTCATGAAATCAAATCCCAAGAATTCAGGGCACAGAGGCAAAACAGTTAAATTGTCAAATATGGCCTTTCACATGTGTGAAGACTTTTGAAAACATTTGCTTCTTGGGTATTTTCTGCTTGAAAAACACAAGATAAAATCTGCTGATGTGTCTACATTAAAATCTCAGAAGAATCCTTAGTTTGTCATGGGAAGATACAAAGAACTCTTTCACCAGATGAAATGAATGGCCATCTACAGATGAACCTGCTCAGAAGAAATTCATTATGTCTTCAGCTTTTTCTTAGTTTTATACTTTAAAATATAGGTTACTGTTCAAAAAACCAGTTAGATTTCTCTATTTTATTCAGAAGCATTGCAGATCATCCCACTGGATTAGATTGCTTTATTAGAAGGAGTCTTTCACAACAAATAATAAATCCTAAATATATACATATATTCAGATATATTTCTAAATAAATGGAACAATGGAAGTTGAAAAATTATTATTCCAGCTTTTGGTGCAAACATGGGATACCAGGGTTATGTAAAAATCTTGATTGGATTTAAACACATTCACTTTCCCAGGATGGAACAGGCCAACAGAGTTATCTTTGGGCTGATACAACTCTGTCAACAAGATGTGATGTGGGCAGAGTCAGAACCATATAAAAGTTAATGACACGTTTCCTGTAAGCTTGAATTCAATCTCATTTTGGAAACAATATCAAAAAGTGATAAATCAAATAAAATTTCTCCAAACTTCTTATATGCCTACCCAATTATGCATCTTCAGCCTGGTTTTGGGTTTATCCTATGTAAATTATATAAATTACTGCAAAGATCCAAATAATTTAAAAGATTGCTTCCTGCATTTTAGTTTGAAAAATTATTCATATAGGAAGATAAGGTTGACTTTCATCACCATGGAGCTTTGAAGCTAAGTTGTGAGGTTTTTATGAGAGAGAGGAAGCTAGAAATACAGAACACTTACCCTGTTCTTGTGAGATACAATAAAATTTGGCTTGATCCAAAACTATTGAAATTTTGTCTTAAGTTGTAGTGTTATCATATGTTTCCTACTGAGGAGTTTTGCTGTGCTAAGTATTTAGATAAACAAATAATTGGCAGGGTTTATCAGTAAGTATACCAGCTGCTGTGGGAACTAAGATTAGTTCAGCTCCAGTGCCTTTAATTTGTAAGGTATCAAACACTGCCAGTCTGACAGTTTTATAAATGTAGAAAGAAGTCCATGACAAACTGCCGAGTCTGAGGATTAATCTGTTTGATGAATATGCACTAACAGTATGTAAGTGGGTAGATCTACAATAGAGTAAGATACACCAAAACCCCTCTTTGTTCCTGATAGAACTGAATCAACATATCTTTTACCAGAAATTCATCAAAAACATAGCATTTTTTTCAGAATTTATAAAAAAAAAAAATAGGGAAAAAAATCAGTTTGTCATTTCAGTATTTTGTTTGATTAAAATGAAGTGCCTTTTACAAATTTTATAAGAAAAAGATCACAATGTTCTGCTGAAAATTTATTACCCCTTTTTTAACCATCCATGACTGTACAACATATAATTTGTTGGATATAATAATTTCTGTGGTGACATACTAAAAGTTTCTGTTTGCCTAAATATGTGTGAAAGTCACTTTCCACTTCAAAAAAGTAAGAAGCTGTTGCCCCTACAACTGCTCCTGCACTTGTAAAATATTTTCAAAAATGTACAATTAAGATTCAGAAAATGAAAAAAAAAGTCTACAAATTACTCTTTTGCTAAAACCCATCATCTTAAAGAAATGTTGTAACTTGAGAGCTAGGCCAACTGCTGATGTAGTTTTTAATATACGTTATTAGCAGTTCTTCTCTTAGACTTCATCCCTCCTTCTTCAAAAATTCACCAGATTAGATATCTCCCAGTAGGTTACTGGATTAAATGGAATGTTCATTCCATTTGTGCAAAGTGTGTTGGTTCAATCACTGCTTTCATTTTCTTATATTGGAGAACTTGTACCTGGGATAGTTTTTTGAGAAAAAGTGAGCACAATGAAAGCCAGGCAGGTCCAACACCCTGCTGAGCTCCTTGTTTTCCTTGCTGTGGAATACATATTCACTCTGTCTTCTGGGGGCTGCTCCAGCTTCCATACCACCTGTGCTTGTATTATGTGATACACTACACCTGCTGTGTGTACGCCGTGTACACAGAAATGTCTCATTTAGGGTTGTGTGTGCAAATACCTAACACACGGAACATACAATAACTGGTAACTTATTCAGAGACCAGAATATGGCCCAGATAAGTGGCTCAGTGAGTCCAAGAATCCATCTTCCTTAGTGAATGTTTCACTGGCTATGTCAGCGGAGAAGCTCAGAAGCAGCTAGGACCCTCTGCATTTGAATTCCTATATAAACAAAACTTACCTGATTGTACAAAGATGATAGAATCAGTGCAACACAAAAGTCACAGAAGGGTCTCATGTTTTTTCCTTGTGGTGCTGCATTTGTGGCCACTTGTCATCTAAACTCCACACCTCTCCATCCTGTGTCCAGGGCTTATATTGCACTCTCAACTGAAATGTTTCCTTCAGACATTTGATCAAGACAGATGGATTCATTACATCAGGGAAAAAAAATAGTTTCTTCTCCTTTGAAAAATAAAATTTGAAACAGCTCCCAATTTTTCAACCGTTGGAATTTTTAGCACATAAGCCACCTAAGTGACTTTTTGGTGAGAAGCCTAACAGAAAAAGGAAACTCCATTGGAATGGGGCCCAGAAAAACAGTGCTAGATCCCATTTTATGTTAATTTGATTCTAGATGGATTATTGCTTCTCACTGTAATTACAGTAATATATGAAAAAGGAAAATAATTCTAATTGATAAGTAAGACCCAAGTCTGCTCTGATACACAGAATAAAATTAACATTTTAAAATCAATAGGGAGAATACTCCAAAACAAAAATCACAGTAACAAGCTGTTCCCCTGCAGCACAATGAAAGGTACTGCTATACTTATGAGGCACTATTGGAACTGGTATTTACTAAAAGAAGTCTGAAAATTACTTTGCAACAAATGGCAAAGGAAGAGTTATTCCTACCACTGACATACATCTAGGTCTTTTTCCTCCTTTTAATTACTTTTGAAAAAAAGTTGATAGCTAATTAACTCATATATATATGATTTCCAATACAGATCTCAAATCTGATTCTTATTACTAAAAAAGCAGATGTTTCATTTCTGTTTTCTGTTTTTATTTTTAGGTGAAAATGTCTACATTATTGCTTACTCCTCCTGCATAGCTCTCATCCTAGGAATAGTCCTGTTGACTCTCCTAAAAATCAGGTAATTTGATAGGGGTATTAATCACTGCTTCTAGGAAATTGGAAAAAAAAACCCAGAAAATAAAATGTTTTGACTTAGTTAAAAGGTGGGCACTGTGATTGTCTTTAGAAACAGTCCAGCATGCCCCAGTGATGGAAAGAACTGACATTACGGGTGTCAGCAGGGAAGAGTGAAATACGATACGTATCTACAATGCCCTCCATTCATGCAGAGATCCCGGGCTTTGGGAGGTTTCATTTCCTGTCCCATGGCAGGGGAAGGTGAAATCTGAATTCAAAGATTCTGTGAGACTATGTTACTAGCCCCATAGCAGGCAGGGGTAATGCAAAAAGGAAATGAGAATATTCAGCATTATAACACATTTAGAAACCAAATTGTGAATGCTGCTATTGTAGTTAATATTCTTGCCAAATGCCATTTTTGCACATAGGAGTCTGTAAACAACACCCACCATCCCTGCCATCCTTTCCCCCCTCTCTCCCTCCCTCCTTCTCTCTGTATGAAAAACTGCCCATACACCAATGCTTGGTAAGAAAACAGAAATGTGCATTCACTTAGTTAAATGAACATGGCCTTTTCTTAAATGATACATTTTCTTGGACCAAATTAAATGGCCAGATTTCAAGAATTACACTGTCAGATGATAGGTAACAGAACATGATGTAGCAGGAGTTATATATAGTGGAAGGGATACTAAGTCAAATTTCATTATTAAATTCTGAGGCAGATCAAAGAGGAATTGTAGAAAAATGCAAAAGGCAAGTCAAAGATATATGGGAGCAGAGGCTTTCTCTTTAGGTTTTCATTTACAGGAATATCAGCATATGAAGAAAATTCAGATTTAAATAGTACAGAAAACGAAAGAAAGAACAATACATTAATGACAATGAAGGGGATTATTTTATACCACACTATTCATCATAAAAAGAGGGGGATTTTGCCACTGATTTCAATTAAGCCAAAGTTCAAACCAAAAATTGTACAGTTTATTGTTAAATACATGCACATTCTTTGTTTTCAGAGCCTGCAGAACAAAGTATGAGTCAAGAAGTCCCTCGCCAGACCATTCTTCTGAAACATTTATGGTCCATTATAAAAGTCACAGATGAACTACTCTGTTTCTTATGCTTTTTAAGGCTATTCCTGAAAGCCAGTCTATTGTACATATGTGATAATAAAATATATATTAGAAAAACTACTATAAATTATGGAATTTTGTAGTTAAGTATACAAAATATTTTTTATCTTTATTCACTCATTTTAAGCCTTTCAAAACCTGAAAAAGGGGGTAAAAATGGTAAAACTGTGGTCTCTCTTATTTGCGTAGATTCACAGATCTGAGTTGTACCTTTCCTACATTTTTAGATGCACATGACACTGCTCTATCAGTAATGGCAATCTTTGAAGCCCACCCTTTCTGATGTCAACTCATCTGGAAGAAACAATAAAAAACATCCACTCAGAAACATTTTAGAGACTTGATAAAGAGCACATATGTGGAAGTTTTTTACACTAGTCTTCCAGATACCAAGTACCCAAAGCAGCAGTCACAACTAAGTTGCCTGTAGTTTGATGGTGGAACACTCGTAGGGTAGGAGGAGATCAGGATTACAGCCCCCTTCAGAACTAAAATGACTCTCTGGAAAAATGCTTTGACTCCAAAATGTTGTTGTTGAAACTACTTTTAATTTCTCCTCCAATATGCTTATAAAAGAAATGAGTGAGCTTTGATACTTTGAATACAATAACTTCAGAAAGCTTTTTTTTGGTCTGAATGCCCAGTGAAGAAAGTCACTTGCCTGGGGGTGAAGTGCCTGCTTCTTAAGAGAGAAGCTATGACCCATCTCATCATCTGTGTTTCCTATTCATTGTCTCTAGGCAAGACCCGAAGTACCCAATTGTCCCCTTGCACTGTACTGGGAGTCATGGTCCCTAAACACCATTCTGGATTCCACTTTGTGGCAATGAGCTCTGGATTTCTCTCTATAGCTGAGTTGTTTTGCTAGATTTAAGCTTCTATTTACTACCAGTGAGTTATCTTTGTCAAAGCTTTGTAACAATCTGGTTCTGGTGAGCACAGAGTAGTGGACTGCTGTTTCTTATTCAACTGTTACCATGAATAGCACATCTATTGTCTTGTTATAGTGGCATCTGATTAATTAACTTTATTTTGAATGTGATTAGTTTTAATTTTGTTTGAATTATCACTATATGTAACTCACCTTCAGTTTTGACCATGAGGTGACTGATCTAGGGCCACATCTAGTGCTAGATGACAGATCTAGGACTGGAAATTAATGTGATCAGAAAAGCAAGAATCTCTACTCTTCAATATGACTTGCTTCTGTCTGTGGTAGCTTGCAAAATTGTTACTGTAGAGCAAAATCTCAAATGTGCAGTTCTGTTGGGGATAGGCTTAGAAATCTCAAACAATTATTACAACACAGATTTTCTTTTTTATCTTCATAAGCCAAAGAATGTCCTTTTTGTTTTGCAATCAAACGTTCTGTCATTACTAAATCAGCATTTGGACAAAAATACAGAAACAGAAAAGTGAAATCAGTTTGTTAATCAAAAAGATCTCCTTTAGCAGAACAGCAATTTGCAGCCTCTGGCTTAACTCTCACCAAACTGGTATATTCATACTCTTAATTTTAAAATTGTGAGGTTTCAAGAAGTTTCAGACTTCAAACTGAAAATACTGTTGAGAATAAGCTGGATAAAAACATTTCATTATACAAGAAATGTGCTTCTGATATGAAAGCTGTGCTGCTTTTCAGTCTGACTTTAAAAATCAGTGAGCCCTCCATGTCACAAAATTTGAGGGGATCCATTTAAATTCAGCTGTAACTAAACCTCAATGAGCAACAACAAAAATTTACTTTCTTAGAAAGTTTTTGTTTTATTATCTTATATTTAGACACTAGAAACCCAACTCATATATGTGCTTCGACACACACACACACACTCAGAAACAAGTATGTAAAATGTATCTGAAACTGAGGGTATGTTACTCCAAGAGACAGCAAGATATTTAGTGGCTATTGTGTTGTTCTGCAATTTTACCGGCTCTCTTAAGAGATGACTTAAATGCTTAATGGGAAAAGCACATTCCCTCCACTCTATGTGTAAAAAGTAGTCTGTCAATTGTGTCTAGGTGTTAGTAATTAAATAAAGGAATTTCTGCTGGGATGATCTGTATTTCTGTGATCCTGATTATACTCTAACTGCTTTGCAGTTTTCAGAACAGAGAATCATAGAATCAGTTAGTTTGGAAAAGACCTTTAAGATCTTTGAGTCTGACCATGATGGAAGAAAAAGCAGTATTTTATAAGACCTTCATTATTAAAATATTTTCCCCTGAAGTATGACAACTGCACCCCTACCCAGATGAGGAACATTAAGTCTCATTGATGACAGGATCCCCAGGACACACATCATTTGGGTATGGATGTAGCATTCATTCTCTTTCAACTGGAGCTGGGACATCCCAAAGGGAAGAAATGAAGGCTGACCGGGCTAGAGGGAGAAAGCATTAATTTTTGCCTTACAGCATTCTTACATGAAAGGGAGAATGCTGGGTTCCGGTATTTTCTTTGAAAATTGTTTACGCATTTTATCTAACAATTTCAAATTAAATATGTTACAATTTTTTTGAGACAAGCACACAGGACTTGCTCTTCCTTATGCAGTGTGAAACTACAAGATGTAAAGCCCAAGTTTCTACTTTGGTCATGCCACAGTGAGTCTTGAATTCTTCAAGAGGAACATTTTTCCCTGGCTCTCTCACCTGCTTGTGTGGGTCAAAAGAATGAGCTATTTGAATAGGCATAGGCTCAGCCTTTTGATGCTGTTGTGGGAATCACATCCCGGTCCTCTGAGCTAGATATCAGACCAGACTAGGAACACCGAAGATGGATGGAAGCAGCACCAATACCAGAAGATGGTGCCGTAAAACAGAAAAGACCATTCAGTTCTTTTAAAAAATTACTGTGGCTGTCTCTCCACCTAGAAAATACTAACCTTAATTTTCAAGCTAGTGAAGATAACTAACTGCAGCTCCTGTTGAGGCACTTCAAGAGTAGCATGGGGTAGGGAATTTTGCTGTTGTCTTTGCCAAGAAAAGTTCCCTCATCAGTATTTTGATGTTTCAGACCACATGCTGAAGTCATTCAGTCTCCCATGAAGTGTGTAGGGAATCTTAGACATCACTTAGATGGCACAGATTTCTATCCTGCATTGGAACATCTGAAGTTAGATAATGCCTCATTGAATTTTTTCAACTCCTACCTCCATTCCTGCCTGTAGCTTTTAATGTTTAATTAATGGAGGAAAGAAATGTTTCCCCAGTAACTTAAAAGAGATTTGTCTGCTATAAAAACATACAGGAACACCAGATTAAAAGGTAATCCTAAGAAAAAACACTCAAAATGGATTACAGGGTAACAAAGTCAACACAGGCATACACGTCAGTGACAGCTTGTATTTGCTAATGCTCTATGCATGAACTGGTTAGTCAGAGCTGCTGAGTCTGGCATAATACATGAGCATATCAGTTTCAATAAACAGCAAGACAGATTTTATTTCAGCTTTAACACCACAGATTGCAAAATTACAAATGCATTCAACCAGGCGGATACATGACAATTCCTTGACAAACATATCATCTCTTCGACATTGGTTTCAAAGGACTAAGTTGACTTTGGCTGTAGTTCTTCTGCCTGCTGTGTTAGTGCAGCAATAAAGGTAAACACTGCATTACAGCAGGACTGTAGAGAAAAATAATCTTTGAAAATACAATATAACAAAAGAAAAGCATTGATCTGCAAGTTAAGAACTGGAATTCATTTACTTCTTTCCACTATTATACCTGTTCAGCTACTTCTCCAAATACTTCACAATCAATGAAGAGAACTTAAGGCACTGGCAGAAATCACAGAAAAATTCAGTGGCAGAAAGTATCAATTTTCTGATATCACAGTAACTAAACAATATTTCTACCCCTTAAAACAAATTCATTAAAAAATAGGCAGATCTTATACATTTACACTAACTCTTTGGATAAGTATTATTTCATTTCAACAGCACTGATCCCAAACATAACAATTTTACCTCACAGACTTGTAGGCTTCATTTTGTGACTCCTTAATACAATAATAAAAGTTTTATGAACTCAAATGACACTATTAAGAGAGGAAAATTAGCCAAAGCCTCTCTGGACTTATTCACAACACTAGAATATTTAGTTCTTATTTCATAAGCTCTGGTTATACATGAAAATGAACCATTAAAGTGCTGGTCCAGAGCCAAGTTGCCATAGTACATAAAAGTTTAAACTACAAAGCAAGCTGCTGCTGGAAGACATTAGAACTGCATGGGATCTATGTCATTGCTGTGTTCTGGAAGGCACTGAAGAATGATTATGCACGTACTAGTGGAACTGATCAACTTCTCCAACAAAGCACACCAGTCATGACTTTAACAATGTAATGTCTTGAGTTATAATTTTTATAATGACACAGTGATAAGAACTATTGGAAGCTATTGGAAGCCAAACACCTGGATGCAAGCCCTCCACAGGCAGGGGGCTACTTCAGGGTGAAGTGACAGCAATGCATTCAGTAGGGGACAGTGAGAGGAACTAAAAGAGCAGACGCCACTAGTGATGGGTCACTCTGAATATAAGCATAAAGGTTTAGGAAATCAGAAGCACTGGAGACCCTCATCCATGTCTTGACATGCCTTTGAAGGGGCATAGCCTCAGCTGTTTTACTATGTGCTAAATTCAGTGCTGCCTGTGTGAGTGATGCATGCTCCTGGCATAGCCACTGGATTTTCCTTTGCTATTAAAAGCAATAGATGTTTATATTGTGAAGCCAGAGATTAGGTGTCAAAATGTTCTTCATAGTCAAAATTATGCCAGCCCAGGAAAGCAGAGCAGCAGCATTTTACACACCAAAAAAATGTGAGTAGGCAGAACATAAAATGTATCAGGATTCTCAGTCACACTACAGTAAGTAAACAAAGATTTTATATGGACTGCTCACCTGGATCCACAGACCTAAATTCATCCCAGGTGGCAATTTTGGCACATAAACACTGGGCTGGGGTTTGCTTTTTAAAATTCTGGCCCTATATTTCTTTCTCTCTTGTAACAATCCTGACAAACAATCTATTTGTCTGTGACCTCCACCCTGGATTACTGTAACTCAGAATGTGGTTGAAGCTGAACATGTGGGTAAAGTACGGGCTCCAGATGTGACTGCTCATCTTTTCCAATGCTCACATCATTACAGAGTAACAGACCTGCAATTAAGGTGCTCCACAAGTTTCCAAGTAGTTTCTAAAACAGACACAATAAAGAACTGAGACATTTTAAGTTGTTCATCCACATGGTTTAATAAGTACCGTTTCACTGCATAGGAAGAATCAAGAGCCTTAGAATTGCAAACCAGACAGTCCAGATGCGGAGAAGCCTAGGATGCATTGTTCACAGAGGTATAAAAATTGATACTATGACTTCAGTTCCTTACTTGGCTGATAACTGAAGATGTCACCACCACCTTCAAGGAAAAGAACCGTGCTCTCTTGCAGAGGCACTGACATTCTTTTCTTGCGATTTTTCTGGTTTGGGGAATTTTTAATTCTGTTCTACCCAGTGGCACAAATTCATCCAGGTTTACTAGAAAGTGTGTTCTTTTTCAGTTCATAATCACAGGATAAGCTGAGTTGGAAGGGACCCACAAGGATCATCAAGTCCAAGTCCTGGATCCTGCACAGCACCATCCCCAAGAGTCACACCATGTGCCCAAGAGCACTGTACAAACACTTCTTGAACTCTTGAATGGTTGGTGCTGTGACCATTGCCACTGTTCCAGTGCCCAAACACCCTCTGGAGGAAGAACATTTTTCTAATAATGTAAACCTCCCCAATAAAACTTCAAGTCATTCCCTCGAGTCCTGTCATAGGTGTGTATTTAATCTCAAGCTCAGTCTCAGTTCAGTTGTTTAGTCTCACATTCAGGTTTGCATCACAACTGCTTTTTTTTTTTTCAAGGGCTGACTTCACTTTCAATCTTTGAGAAGCTCAATATTGTTTATGTCAATTAAACATGCTTGCTCAGGGGGTCTTGGGTGGAAGAAAATTCATCAGGACCTACATGAAAACTGTATACTTCAGCTCAGAATGAGCCAATTCTGTGTCTACAGAGAAAACTATACAGGAAAATTTATTATTAAATAGGAAAGTATTACAGTAAGGTTAGTCACCTTCAGGGGTAAATGGCACATAAATTAGGGAGTCTTTAAGATGTCAATTCTGGCACCATATTTAGGCTTAACTACTAATTATTAGACTGAGTACAGTCTTAGTACTGCTGCAGTTTCCTCACCTGTTCATTTGATCTAATCCATTGCAAAATTTTTAAGTCCATGAATCGTTCAAGACCTGGTTTTATTTAAGTTCATGTTTTGATATATGAGCTATAGTGGCTGCTAAATAGCAAAGCCCCAGCTAAAACATGGGAAAAAGAGGAAAGAACTTTTTTGTGGTGATCCAACCATGCATCTGGGGCAGGTCAAGAAAATCAGGGTGTTCACACCTTCAGGAGTACTTGAAAGTCTTACTAGAGACTGCAGGAAGGAATTAGTATTTTGGAAGGATAGGCAAGATATTTCTTGCTTCACCTGAACACATTTCTTTGTTTATCTTTTGACTTTTACCATGAGAAGAGTGAAACAAAGTAGCTTATATTAATTTTGACTATCATTACAGCATAAACAGGATGGAGGTATTATATAAAATTTATACTTTTGTGTTGCCTGGAATGCAAATACTGACTTTCTTAAGATATGCCAATTTTGAATTACATAACTGGCTAAAAGATCTCAGAAAAAATTCACTTTGGTATTTCAAAGGCAAACAGTAACTCAGCTATAACTTGGCAGACTTGAGTTCCAGACAAAAAAAATTCCAGCCTTTTCTTTTTTATGTGTTATCTTTCACTTTCTTTCATCTTACCTTTTGACAAGATTTCACATTTTTGAGGAAAATTGAGAATATGGATGAAGACCACAGTCCAGGGTTTTAGATTTTCATGTCAACAGGCCATGTTCAGAAAAAAATATAGATCAAGGTTAAGTACACAGAGAAGTACAGACAGCTCTCACACAACTAACCAGTAAAAGTACTGAAGTTTCAGGCTGAAAAACATGACAGTATTTTCATGGCACACTTGAACATTTATAAATAGGATAATGCTCATTGAAATTGTCCATTTGTTCTTTATTGATCTAAAAATGACAGTGCAGTTCATTGGTATCTTGTTGAACTAAGGCATTTAAGAACAGTATCGTTATCAGTAGAGTACAAAAAAAATTGTAAATTATCTCCTTTGTGTAAGCTAGTCCAGCAAAATACTATTATTCTAAAAAAACTGTGACTTCTGAATGAGAATATCAATTCACAGCTTACAGAATGAAAAATCTAGTTGTTTGACAAAACCTGGGATGAAAATCCAGCCTCTTCTACACCACTATGAACTTGAATGATGTTGAAAAACATGCCAATTTTTATTTGCTTCATATAATTAGGTTTTAATAATTTGACCAAAAAAGGCAACTACAACAAATTTAACATATGTAACAAATAAGGAAATTTGCAGGAGAATTTGAAGGATCTGGCAGAGTGCCATTTACCACAATGTCTCGGAACAAGATAAAGTCATCCATAATTTAACAGATGTTAAACAAAATTTAAAATAAGTTCTATTCCTAAAAAATTCTGACAGTGAAATCAGATTTGGTTCTGTGTTCATAACACAGTGACTTGACAAATGAAAAGTGAGAATTCAGATAAATAAAATACATAATAGAATGGCCACACACAGTGTGAGATCCCATAAACTACTGAAAAGATTTGTACTGTTTGAAAGACATCTTGATTAAAATTTAACTATGTGCTTACTGCTTCTACCTGGTTTTCCTGAAAACAGGAAAAAAACCCACAGTTTTTCTGAAACTAAAAATTCAATTTAAAACAAGGTAAAATGTCCTGGTGTTTGTACATTTTTCTCATCTGTAGGAGTACCAAGTATAGGGTTCTGAAACTACAGTCATTTATTTCTTACTTACAAATCAGACAGTTCCTGCCAAGACAGTACAGTACAAGAACTCCTCCCATAAAAAAAAAATACTATATATCGGTTCTATTTTGCTTCTTTGATGCAATGTTTTTCTTGTTTCTTTTCCTGATGCAAATG
Source organism: Cinclus cinclus (assembly GCF_963662255.1). Taxonomy (NCBI): domain Eukaryota; kingdom Metazoa; phylum Chordata; class Aves; order Passeriformes; family Cinclidae; genus Cinclus; species Cinclus cinclus. The sequence continues at coordinate 24,086,020 of NC_085048.1, forward strand.
TCCTTGGTCAAGGTAAATGGAAAATGTAATCAAGCTGCAAAAAGAAAACTCTGTTTAATTGGTAGTTCCAGTACCAAAGGAAGCTTGTGCAACCTTTGAGTTTGTTTTCTTGTTCAAAGCTGTGCAGATGAAGTTTCCAGCTTCCATCACGGCACAAAGATTTACTCCCTAAAAAAGAGGTGAAAAATGTTAAGAATAATAAATGCACATGTTGAAAATGCTTAGCCTCCAAGATTTTTGCTCCAGGGTCTAATTTTGGCAAACAAAGGGCCTGATTCATGTTATAGGTCAGTAATGGGGATCAGTAAAGCCACAGTGATTTACAGATAGTTACAGCTTCTAGTTGTTAGAAATGTTCTGCTACTTTGAGAGTGATTTCTTGTCCCATCAGCAGTGGACCAAATACATGGGTAATGTCTTTCAACCCCAAAAGAATCTGGAATAAAGAACTGGAATTACAACTAGAATTTAGAAGAAAAATGTAGTGTCTAAATATGCGCTACACTTATTTATCATCCAACACTATAAAACTTCATGCTTGCAAGTGCCCCACTTGTAGCTCACGAAAATGGAGGAAACACACTTGTACTGGCAACTGAATCCAGGAGAAACAGGCTCCTGTATTCTCTTGAATTACTATAATCTCCTTCTTGAAGGAGGCCATTTCAATACAAAATTACTGTTTACTTTGATAGCGCAGCTGAGCAAAAGCTCACAACTGCTTCATCTGCCCATGCTAAAAATATTTACTTTGAGCAACTGTTTTTAACTGTGAAATGTATCAGTACTGCTTGATTGCTAAAATTAAATCAGATCACTGATTAAACAGCAAAACCACTTCATTTAAAGTCTCCTTTATAACTCATGTATAGTAGAAATTTTAAAGTTAGATTATAAAAGTGATATAAGTACTTGCTCCAAGATTGCAGTTTGAAGCCATAGAAAACTTCCTGTAGAAAGGATGCAAACAGAGACTTTGAACTACAATACACCAAGCAGTCATTCAAAACTGGGAGAATGTCACTCTTCATTAAAGAGTACAAGGTGCATTGCACCAGAAATTACACTTTCATCACACTTCTAAATTGATGCACTAATATTCAGACCAAAACCTGACTTAAATACTTAATCCTTTAAGTGGACCTAGCAGTTATTTCCACTTTCTGTGGTAAACGTTGCCTTTTTCATTCTTGGAATTGGCTAAAAATGTTAATGAGAATAGAAGTGACTTAGCAGAAATGTAATAAAAAACATTTTTAATTTGAAAAAAAATGCTAGCACCATCTAAACCACATAGTTCAAAAACCTTCTTGTATTACTATCTCATTTTAAAACAGTTGTAGCAAGGTTAATTTCAGCTTATTCTGTTTATCCTTTATGGGTCATTACTTAGATTTAAAGTGCTATCACACATAACTTAATCAAAAAAATTTTAATCCATCTGTGCTTTTTAACAAGGAAAAAATGAGCAACATACCAACATAGATATATTTGGTAGTTAGATTATGGAAGATGTCAAAATAAACTCCCCAAACTACACAGTAGTCATGTTTCCATCACTGTAGCACTGCATAACGTAATATATCTTGATAAGAAACATATCTTCACAGTTGATATTCATCAAATTGAATACATGAATCCCTTCTTTTTATAGTGCCTTCCTTAATATAAGTACTGTGAGCCAAAGGGGATTACCATGAGGGCACAAAACCCAACATTCATTAGCATGACTCAGAGATGGGAATGGGAAAGGAATAGGTGTTCGTAAGGCTGTCAACAAAATAGTGTGTCTTCAGATAGATACCCAGAATGTACTTACTAAATATACTGGGTAATCACTCCATATATCCAGAATTACTCCTTCACACCAAGGAATTAGTATCCCCCCAAAAAACCCCAAACAACAGTGCCTCTAATATTGTCTATAAACTTGGATAGGTGCCTTAAATCACAAAAGCTTCTGCCAGAAGGCAAAAATCTTTTAATTCTCATTGGCTTCAAAATTATTTCACATTAAGTCAGCCAAAGATTAATGGATCACTTCTTGCTTATGTGTCCTGAAGAACAGTACAGAAAAACCATCAATTACTATTTTGATGTATCTAGTCAATCTGAGCTCAATAATTCACAGATATCACAGAATACTCTAAGTTGGAAGGGACCCACAAGGACAATCAAGTCCAATTCTTAAGTGAATGGCCCATATGCAGACCAAACCTGTGACCTTGGAGTTATCAGCACCATGCTCTGACCAACGGCTAAAATAATGTATGGTTAAATACTGTCCAACATTGCCTGATGCTTAAGGTGAGTCCAGTCAATTAACTGAAAACTTCAGTGTATAGTTGAGATGAACATGAGAAAGTATTCCTTGCAAATGGATAACATTAGCAATTAAAATTTCATTTTGTGCCATTACACAAAATGGAACATATTAATCGTTTTCTTCAATAATGATTGTACAGAATTGGCAATGGTACCAAAACCAATCAACATTGTAAAGACAAAAGCTTATATATTATGGTAATAACTTTGAGGGTACAGGTCTCTCATCCAGTAAAATACTCTTTATTTAATGAGCCAGAAAGTACTCAAAAAGCAAAGCCTTGTGCGTTGCTATTGCATAATCTAAAATATAAAATAAAACAAAACCTAAATAAAACCACCCCCAAACCAAACAAAAGAAGAACTAATCATTTGATGGTGAGATTGTCTCCATGAGATTTGGTATCACCCTTTAGGACAAGCTGGAATGTTGCTTGGCCACCAGATTGTTAACAGATTAATCAATATTATCAAGAAGCCTGGGACATGGTATATTTCATATAATCAGACTATTTTTGCTTAATTACTTCTTTTTCCTATGAGTCAGTTGGAAAGGTAAATGAGTATTTTACCCAAGGAAAGACTATATTGAAAGCCTAAGGTGCACAGCAATGTAAAGTAAAATGCATGATTTCTCCTCCTCATTTCAAAGAATTGTGTTGCTTCAAAAGAATAAACATCTTCTTCATAAAGAAAGCCTAACCCAAAGTGTGTACAAACAGTTCAAAACAGAGTCCCCTTGTACAGTGGACACTTGTGATTGAACATTTTCTAAACATGTGAACTCCCTAAAAAGCAAATGAGAGCATATAAATCCTTACAGTAAACTCTGTAAGGCATTGAATGCTTTAACAGTGCCCAAAGAACGTGCAATTCAGAAACAAGTTCTGTAATCCTTTCATGTCAAGGAACTCCATTGGCACATACACCACACAGAACTTCAGCCTACAAACAAATAATAAGTTCCAATAAGCTCTTCAATAACTGAAATCTCCCTATTTCAGATATCAGGCATTTAGATTTCTTTCTACTGTAGTTTAAATGCAAACCACAAACTTTGTAGTTTTGGCAGTTCCTTTGAACCTGACTCTCCAAGTCTATGTGTAAATTAAACATAAAGTTATTCCAATGCCCAAGTTAGCACAAACTCATTATGCCACATATCCAGAAAAATGAGGACCAACAGGAAGTCCAAGGAGCACATTTATTGAAAAAGGCAGTAACTGAGTCCTAGGAATACAGAATAATTAATATGTCAACCAAGTCAGGATACTAAATGTGTGCTCTTGAGGTGTGGATGCTCACTGGTAAGGTTCATTAAAGTTCAGCTCAGTGCCTATAAGCTGCTCTGCCCTCTCCTCCAAGAACAGAGCTGGTAATAAAAATGACTGTGAAGCCTCCTAGCCAGTAACAGTTTCTGTACAATTCTGAAATACATTAAGTGACTACCTGAGAAATAAAAATGTCCTGTGATTGGGTGCCAAACATCACAATTTTTTTCAACTTTGAAATCAGAAAAATTTATGACAAGTCAATAAGCACTATGAGCCAAATCCAAAACTGTGATGGGAGCTGAGCTCTGCTCTGTCTTACCACTGTTGAGATGATAAACCTTCTGGAGCGATGTCTACGGTACTGAATTTTTTGTGGTTACTGAGACAGAGCAATGACACAAAGCAGCTTCTACTCAGTTCCTCACAGCTCCATGTAGGAAGAAGTGGATTATTCAAATTTTCTTAAATTCACAAAACATTTATAGTTTAAATTGCCAATGAAGACAACATAATTCCTGTTGTATGTCAAGCTATATTAAAGCATTTACTTTGCAAAAACTACTATAGGCCCTGAATATTTTATTGAACAGCACAAGTTATTGTGAGGTACATATCATGTTTCCTAGAAAAATTTATTTTTGTCCTTAAAGTTTTAAGTGGAAAGTAAAAATATCTTACAGTATTGATCCCCAGGCCATTCAGCATGTATACCACATCCTCTGTGGCTACATTTCCAGTAGCACCTTTTGCATAGGGACAACCACCAAGTCCTGCAACAGATGAATCCACTACTGCAACTCCCATCTGGAAAATAACAACACAAAAATGAATCATCAGCACAGAGTACTATTTATAAATTTTCATAAGTGGCAGGCCATATGTATTAGTTATCGTGCATAAAATACACATTTCTCCACAAATGGATGTGTTCCTTGGAGGAAACTTCTTATAATGACTTTATTCCTGACATCTTTATAAGGTAAGACTTTTCAAACACAGGATATGGAACAAAGAACTAATGGTCCATTACATGTGATTTTGGCAGATAATTGCTGTTTTATAGACAGAGGTATAAGTCTTTTCTCTCTTTATCTTTCCACTTGGTGTTTTTAAATAACCTGCATCTAGTATGAAAGGTTTGCATGCAAAAAATGGAAGTTCTCCATAGATAGACAGACAGACAGACAGACAGACAGACAGATAGATAGATAGATAGATTCTGAGGCTGGAATACTTTTAAGAGAACACTTGATGCACAGTGTTAAGCTTTTTCATTTAAACTAGGCCTAAATTAAGACTTGAAAAAACACTCAGCTGTGGTAAATTCATCATTGTTTCCTTTTCATTTTCTTCCTGCTGCATTCAAATGTCTTCTCTCTTCTGATCCACTCAGCAAATTAATGATAAAATGCAGTAAACCAGTTACCGACTCCACTCAGGAGATAATATTACATTTCCTATGTGATAAAGTTTTCCCTAGGAGACTGATAAGGGAGGGGACAAAAAGCTGAGCCAGTGACTTCCACTGATATATTTAGTGAGCTTTTGCACCCTCTTCTTTCTATGATTTTAAGATAAAGCTGAAACTGGAAAGCAAACTTTTCCTGTTACAACATGCTAGGTATGTAATCCAGGACACTGAGTCTCCCTTGTCAGAAAAGGCTCTTCTGTCTCCCCCTTGCCTCTGGAGGCATTCAGGCTCTACAGATAATCAGAAGCAGGCAAGGAAATTAGGTAGAACAATTATTAGGTCTTCAAAGGCACAAGCTCCTCTCTGCCTTAAGCACACTAGAGGGTTCCCTTCCCCACAGGAGTAATTTAGACAGACATACATCAAACCTATAAGACAGGTCAGGCAGATTGTAATTCTGGACAGGAGTTCTAGCAGAGATAAATTTTCAAAACCCTGACTTTGGGTATGGAGAGATTCAGAGGTTAAACCACGCCTGTTATCTGCATAAGCAAATCAGGAAGTTTTGTTTAGGGGCCTGACTGCACAGATTGCTGATCTCTCTTCTGAGGAACCTACCTGTCCCTGCAGGCTGGTCTGGGAGCCTGAGTGTCTCCTTCCCCTTCCTAGACATGCACACGACTAGCTGGCAAGGCAGGCAAATGATACATCCTGCATGTTGCAGTTGGCTAAGCCCCCTTTCCAAATATACCTATTAGTTGGTTTTTCAGTTCTGCAATAAACTACCCTAATGCAGGGGGTCTTTTGTATTTGCTTTTAGTTTTAATAGTGCATTCTATAGTATTATCATTGGCCTTACAGAGTCTTTGAACTTCCAGCATCTCTAGAGAGCAGTAATAAAGAATGAAGTGTAGTCCCAGATCCTATTCTTGGACAGGGAATATTATCTTGATCAAGGTAGCTGCTCAAAGCCTGTAATAAAGACCTCAAAGGAACCAAGGTGCATAACTATGACAGGCAAGAGAGGGCTACTTAATACTGCTCACACAATGACAGTCTCTAAAAAGAGATACTGTATTTAAAGTACACTAATCTGTGACTTATGGAGTTAACCACCAAAGTGCACATTTCACATTTCAGCCACTTGTTTCACTCTTTGTTTGTGTAAGCCACTAGTCAAAATGTCTTATGTGACACATTTGTGTCCAGTACACAGAGGATATGCATTCACGACAGCTGGAAAATTTGTCTCTTTTTACACTACCTGCTAAGATTTGTACATTTACTCTAGAAGTCATTGCTCCAAGCTTCACAGTGGCAGCTTTCATCCTGCAAGTGTCCATGCAGAGATACATGTAAGGCTTCTTATTGGAAGGATTTAGGGTATGGTGAAGGTCTGCAGAAAAGGGTGCCTAACACGTCGATGTACAGGTTGATTCAACCATGATCCCACTACTGTGCCTGCTTTCTCAGTCTGATCTTAGAATTTCCATCAGAAATTATTGTTTCAGGGATAAAAATATGAAATGGAGGTCTTTCATGGAGGTTTTCCCAATCTGTAAGGTTATGTCATAACTGCTAGAGCATTCTTCTTCATGTACTCATTTTCAGTAACTGTCACCTGAGGATAAAACTATAGGCAAATAGTGTGGTGGGGTACATCACGGCTGTTAAATTCCCAAGGAATATCAGCACACTGAGAAACAGCTTCAGTAGTCTAAAATGAGTCCCTTTCTAATCCCAGAAAATTATCTCAATAAACTCTTGCCCTTTTGCACAAATGCGAAAAAGTATCAACTAAATAGTATTTGGTAAAAAACAGCCAAAAAAGTCAGTAACCTGCTCCAGTCCTTCACAGGGCATTCACTAAGCAAAATCAAGAACAATATACTCCAGCATTAAAAGAATATGTTTTCTAAAGGCATTGAATATATATAGGTATTAATTCTTTATATTCTTGTACAAACACTAGTGGTGCCATCATAATTCTGAATTTGCAGTGCAAATCTCGCAGCAGTGGAGTACAGGTTGCCTATAATTGTTTGTTGAAACTGTTGGTGACTTTATTGGTAAATACATAACATTACAGAGACTTGAAAGTAACATTAAACACCTATCTTTGTCTAACCACACCCTTGTATTTCAGGCAGCCTTGTCTCAGTTATTCAAAGTACCCTCACTGGAAGCTGGAGTAAGCTCAGACAATTTATCTTGTAATAGATGCAAAAGCATATAAAACCCTGATGTCTCCTGCTGGCTAAGAAGTGGAAGCAGTAGTTTCCACATGATGGACAGTGATAATTGTTCTGTCTTTTAAATCATTGACTATTTTGGGTAAATATAACAAAAAGAGAAGGTCTAATAGCACCTTTATATTAGTAGCATCCTTGGAGGGATAGCTTTAATCCTAGTACATGACACTTAACACATTACTTCCCAGAAACCATGTATAAACATGAAGTCTCTACAATTGTATCTCTATCAGGATGTGTTTGCTCTTTGAACATTAAGCTAGTGGCAGACAAGGTCCAAACATGACATATATAATACAGCCACCCTGACAGACCTCCAAATCTGACAGTGATTATAATATGCAGTGAGCAGGTGTCTCTCCTTTAAGATAATGTCTTTCAAAGTTCTCTTCACAATGCTTTTCATAGGATATCTACTGCAATGTACTACTATTTCAGCAACAGGGTCAGCTGCATCTGTCTGCTCTTGCATGTTGTACAGACAGTTATAATGTGTTTGCTGACTCAAGTGCAGAATCACTCCAGTTCATGTTCAGTGTGGCCCCATTAAAAAAAAATCTTAAATAATCCATACTCTAAGCTCCAATGTAACAGTGCTAAAAACAGATGTTGGAAAACATCCCTCAGCAGTGCTACCAACTAATTTGGAGGTTGATATTACAGCCCAGCCTGTCCAAGCAGAGAGTCTGAAATAGCACCTAATAAATAACTCCTCTGCACATTTGAGCAGCTATGAAGCTGTTTTGCTTTTGCAACCATTAAAAGCACAAGGAGCTTTAAAGTAAAAACTAAAAATTGACAAAATATGTAAAACAAGGTCTTTTCCTTCATCACATCTTCCATATTTGTCAGACTTTTACAAAAGATAATGAGCTTCAATCCTTTTAGCAATGCAAGCTTGCAAAAAATTCACTGTCAATATGACGTTTTAACAAGTCCACAGTCTTACTGTCACTTCCTGACAGGCACCAAATTGTGCTGACATTCATGTGAAGTTGTACTGCAGCTATTTCATAGGATATGTCCTAGATGAGCACTCACTGAGCTGCTTGCATATGGACATATGTGGGGGTGAACAATGGCTTGGCTTCCAGGACAACTGTAGTACTTCAATATTTTTTGATAATCACAAAATTCCTGACAGTGGTTCCTGAACACCTTCCAAACTTTAGCTTTGGCTAGCTTTAGCTTAGTCTCTAGAGAAAGCAGAGGACTTTTTGCTCCTGTCCCATGCTAACTTCCTAATTCCCCAATGAGAAAGCAAGGAATTAAATTCATCGCCTTTGTCAAACAGCCAATTTTAACAGGAAACCATTATTGCCAGTGAATAATAAATGCTTCATGTTTCTCAGTTTGCTTTACTAGCTCCCCATAACTTCTTGTTGGGACAGTCAGTCTCCTTCCTTACTGATCTTTAAACCTGGTGTGTCTGACAGAAGTTTAACTTTGTTTCTCTCTTAAAAATGGCAAGGTCAGCATCAGTAACTCCGGGAAAGTATGTGGTATAAATCAGAAGCTATAAATCAGGTCTTTCATAGATTAGGCTTCTTCTAAACTATGGGATTTTGAAAGCATAATATCAAGGATGCAAGGTATGCACTAAACAGGAGAAGATTTGTGCCACAAAGTTAAAGAGCCACAGTGCTGTGAAGCTCAGTGTCCAATGTCTTAAACATAAGTGCATGTAGATATGGCAAAGAATGGCTGCATTAGCTCAGCATTTGTCCAATGAAGGGAGAAGGCAGGGAGGGAGAAGTAAGACATGGCAGGCCAAAGGCTGCCCACACAAAAGGCAGTATAAGACTAATGCCATCTAATCTGCCACCCAGTCAGTGCCTAGCTGGCACTCCTGGAATGGTAATATGGTTCTGCCATATTACTGTGTCTCTCTGGCATCAGTCTGATACACACTACTACATGGTATGCCACTGGCAGAAACATCCTCTCCTGTAGAAAGACAGAGGTAACCACCAAAACAGAAATAACTATGTGAGCAATGTTTTGTAAGGTTCAGTGGCTACAAAGACCCTTCCCTAATTTACAATGCCAAGCTGTCTAAAATCAAAGCTTGCTATTCTCCTGTATTTCAACAAAATAAATGCATGCAAATAAATATTATTTTGCTATTTAAGAAAATAAAAGCATAATTTTCTAAGAATAAGGCAGTAAAACGGGATAACATCTCTCCGTGGAAATCCCTGATAGTTATATACATTTCCTTCCACCTTCTTTTTTTCTCTGCTTTTGCTAAAAGCTAACGCATCACAAAAGTGCTTTTCAAAGTTAACACCATCCCTAATGACCACAGGGTGTCACTGTTACATAAAAATCTCTAATTTTCCAGTTCACGTCGTTTGAAAATTAATACATTCATCAGAGGAAAACAAATACTTTTCTTCAAAACATATTGAGATGCAAGCAAATTGTGGCCAGACGTGCCACATAAAGTATGTTAATACTGCATTCCTTTAACTTATTGTACACATCTTTTCATATTTCTGCTGACACATTTATTGTAAGCAAAGCTGGCAATGACATCTAGAGTTAAAGCTCCCTAACACTTTCTGTCATAAGGCCCCACTTTCAGTTGTTTATTACTTTGCCAGCCTTTAACTGCTGCAACTTTTATTTTCCATACCTTGTCTCTGCCTCAGACTGGATTGTTTTGAAAGTTTTAGTGAAAAATAGGCTTGGCCACTTCCAGGAACAAGTTTTGGGGAAGAAAAACACTCTGTTACGTCAATATTCAATAAGGTTTACAAGAGTTTCTTGGAGATGTTTTTGTACCTTTGCACTCTCAAGTCTGACACAGTAGAGATACTGATCTTAAGAGATCCCAGTCTGGACTTAGTTACAAGCTTAGGGAAGTTCCACCTTATTTCCACCTTATTGTGAGGAACTGGTCAGTCAGGGAGTTAAAATGTCCAAGGATAAAGACCATATTTTTTCTTAATCTCAGCAAAGAATTGTGAAGCAATTTCTCTGAAACTGAGCTGGAAAATCTGAGTGACAATGCAACACCTGCACAAAAAGCCTGAGCAGTGAGGTCTGTGTTGAAGATCTGGTTCTTCAGAAAATATTAATAGATGTTTAGGGGAAATCAATTCCATTCAACATGAGACTGATTTTGATATTTTGGAATGCTGATAAAAATCCCATGCCATAACACAATTAATGAAGCAGATGTTCACAAATCATTATTCTTATTGCCTATGCAAGCTTATTGTGCTCCTTTTAGGAACATGTGCACTCTTTTATTTAAAAACACTGGGGTTTGCTGGTATGGGGCTGTGCTCAACTCGAGCTCTGCCTTGTTAAGGATCACAAAGCTGCAGGGGGAGCAGGAGGCACGCCAAGGTCCTGTTGGAACCCATGAAGATGCAATGATCATCAAAACAGTAAGCGACTTTCCAGTCTCCCTTCCTTCCCTCCCCAGGCAAGCCTGGGCATTGCCAGATGCTGCTCTGATTCAAAGTAAATAGCTACTGCCCCGGATGCTCTTCAGCAGTTCTGCTCTCAAGCAAACCTATGATGGTTTAACAATTTATCAGCTTACTAGGTCATGAAATAACCTGATCTATAAATGCAAGGTATTTGCTCTATAGACAAAAGTTTGGACATAGTCAGATGACCGATGAAATAGATAGGGCAGAGAAGATAATAATCTTAGGATCTGGAGGGAAAGGGGGAACTAGACAGAAAAGGCAGAGGGGAGCTTTGGGGTAGGCTGGGATGGAACTGTCTAGTCCAGAGGTGCAACAGCTGTGCCAGGTTGCCTGTGCCCTACATACCATCAGGTAACAAGGTTTTACTCATATGCTACATGCCACTGTACATGCATAAAAATAAACTGGAAAATAATCAGAGGGCTTTGAATGGACAGGGGAGATAAATGATTCCTTAACTCCATGCTAAAGTTACTTTGGGAGAGGAAAATTTAGCTGGGATTGGACAAAGAGTGATTGGAGCTGCTGACTGTTAAGGTCTAATGAAGAAAGAAAAACATATCCATTTACTTCCACGGATGGCTCTCAGAGGATAAGCTGAGTAGACACATACCCACTAAAATAAAATGGCTGAATTTTCATACTATGGGACATCAGCTGAGAATGAGTTGAATGAAGGACAGAACAGGTAAAAATCAATGTTTGAGATGCAGGCTGCAGATAGTGCAGTTGTCTGTGAACCACAATTCTCAGAAGGGTAGAGAACTAATATGAAAAATCAGGGAAGACACTGATTTGAAAGGTCTAGGATTTGAAGGGCATGTGGCAAATGTGGAACATGTGCATCTATCAATGAAAATGGCAAATCTGACACAAGCATGACAGTATTTGAAAAGGCCCCTTTTTTCCTACATTCAGGGAGCACATAATGAAGTTAATCTATCTTATGTACCCCTTTTACTGTATCTGTACTTAGACAGAAACTACAAATTCTTTTGATCTTGTTTTTTTTTTGTCCTCACTAGCTTCTGCCAACTCCCAACCCTTCTAGTTAGATATAGAAGTAACTACTAGAAGTGGAAGAATTAACAATTTGTGTTGAGTCATTTTCAGCTTAGCCTGGGTGACCAAATTGTTACTGTAGGTGTAATTTCCCTCACTTATAACCACAACACTTGCAGCATTATGCACTAAGTGGCAGTGGACACTACCTTGTATCAATGTGAGCAAACAAAATAGATGGATGGCAGAAAACATCTACTGCTTAAAAATGAATTTGCAGCAATGACAGCATTTATAAAAACAAAGGGAAAGTAGAGCAGAACTATTTTCATTCCACATTATTATAGATCAGCATCAGGGTATCTAAAGGAACAAAATAACTGCATTTAAAATGCCATCTGACTTCAATTCAGCCTAAGCCTTCATGCACTGTCACATTTTTTCAGATTATTTTAGAATGTACTACAAGGATATGCAGAATTTTGAATCCTAGTTTGGTCCTTACATAACCCATGGTATCTTGTGCGTTTTATATAAATATACACAATAGATGCTTTGTACTTGGAATACATAATATATTTTTATAGAAGTTATTTTCTAATGCGAGAGATTCCTTTTCTCATTTCTGGAGATAAATCTCACAACAGAAATGAACAATTGTGCACCCTACTCAAGATGAACAGATTTGTATCTCTATCATTCACTATCACTCCACAGTGGATTTAAGTCAGCCAAAAATAATTTGTACAGTTAATGCTGTTAAATAAAACCTGCACCTTTTATTCAGACTTAAGTACTATTTCAAATCTCTCTTAATTCTATTTTCAGAATCCCCTGAGTGAAACAATACTTTATTCTACTTTAATATGTAGGATATATGGAGATTCTGCTCACCAATATTCATTGACAACCCACACTCAGCATAAAGAAAAGTGGATTTCCAGGATACATGGCAAACTACCCTTAGAAAAAAAACTTCCTGGCATTCGTTACATCTTCTGGATTGCACAGGTGCACATCCATCTTCTCACATATATGGAAAATAAAAACTGCATCCTCCATTCAAATGCTTTTAACTTATTTACAGCTAGACCGGAGACAATATTTATCGTCACAAAGTATAAAGCCAAATGTCCATTTTCTTCAGGAGCACCAAAGATTAACAGATTAGAATGTTTTCCACATGTCCACTTTACTGTCAAGAGAATATTAAAGAAGTTTTCCAGCTTCCGCAGCTCAGCCAGATGTCAATGGATCCCACAGTGAAGCAAAATTGGCAGAGTAGCCTTCTCATGACCCCGGCATTGTTTTATCAAGGATCAGTTTAAAAGTATAAAGGGCCATTTCTTGCTGAGATCTGTAATGTTTTTCAGCCCTTTTCCCCTGCAATTACACAAAAGTGCTGACTTTGTTGAACTACTGATATGCAGAAGTATTTCTTATGACTTCTCTCACACTGTGCTGTAATTGCTGTTTATGTTGGCACAAGAAAAGTACCACGTCTTGTTTCCACTGTACATTTCCGGACTCTGGTTTCAGTAACATCAGTGTAGGATATTGTACTGGGCATATGTTTTGTTGTGTAAACATTAACTGGTAATTTACCCTGTCAATCTCCACAGTATGGCTTCTAATTACCAGAGGTTGAAGGGCTTCAGATGGACATTTTACAAAATATTTACAGTGGCTATCCTGCTTTTTTTTTCTTTTTTTCCCTCCACTGGTATTTGTGCTTTGAAAATCATTGCAAGAGTAAAAAAACAACTCCATCAAATGTCATAAAACAAAACCCGAAACCAAATATTTTCATCCTTGTGCACCTCATTCTCAGAGTAGCTAAAGACTAGTTTGCCAATTAGTTAAGCAAAAATCATGGCAATATTACAGTAAACACGATAGTATAGTAAAGAACCAGATATTTCTGTTTGTTTGCAATTTGATTATTCCCTTTATATTTTTTAACAAGCAAAAATATACTTCTATTGGCATTTTTTTTCTTAAAATTAATTCTTACTAAATAGCCTGTGAACTTGCAAATGGCTGTGCACATCCTTATTTAATTCAAGACTCAGACAAATGTACTTAACAAATGGGACCACTACGGTCTTGTTGGAAAAATCTACTGCAAAGATTCAGAACCAAGGAACAATCTTCCTTTAAGAGCTATGGAATATATGTTTTAGTCATTCATCTGTATAATTTCAAGGAAGTAGCACTTTATATTTTGTGCAAAAATACAGTGTCTTGAGTAGAATTCCAGGATGGGATAAGACAGTAATAATAATTACAGTAACATGGGCAAAGAAGATGCAATCAAATAGGGCATTTTTTTGGCCACCCTAGGCAGAAAGAATTTTTATTTCAAATAAAATTTTCATCACTTTTTTCATTATAATACAATAAACCTTTTTTAAAAAGTGTGATAGTTTTTCATCTTTTACTGTTCCATTACAATTGGATCAACTTTACAATGTTCATCATGTTACAGTACCTTAGCATGTTAAACTGCCTTCCCTTCAAATACATGGACTAATTAAGTACTAGCATTAAGGCAGAGAGCCATGAAATGAAAAATGTCTTGAAAATATTTTTCTTTTATTCTGATGGAAGTTCCTTTTTATAAAAAGACATTTGTAATTGTCTATCCAGCATATCTGCCAGAAGTAAAACCAGAATACTTCTTTTGTTTAAGAGCGCATTCAACTTAGCATCTCATATTTTGCTAAACATGCACGTTATATTGCTCTGCTAAGTGTACTTTTATTTTGTTTACTTGGTTTATTCTTTAGAGGAAAAAACACTCCATCAAGTTAAAAATTATTTTCTACTGTTGCAGCTCTTAGTGTAAGCAAAATTTAACTGCTATAAAACACTGATTAGAGAAAAAAAATTCTTTCTATAAGCGTTTACTTTATGCATTTGAATGGACTCCAATAAGCATTTCACATCATTTTCCTCTGGCCATCTTACCAGATATCATTTGCACTAAGCAACAAGGATAAAAGTAAACAGGCAAACATGCAAGCTGGCAAAATTATGGAGTGTATAACATTACCATTAATTTGTTTAAAAATTATAAAAAGTTTTATTTCTGAGTGCCTGTCTGTTTCAATTCATAGTCCAATATTTCTGAAGGAAAAAAAAAAAAAAGATAAAATGACAAATTATTTGACTCAGGAGACTGTTTCTGGGTTGCTTCTGCACAGCACAGAAAGAAAAAATTATTTTCATACTTTATGTACTACATCAGCTTTGGTTTCTGTCTTAGCTGAATAGTGATCTTCAACTTATTCCATTTATGCAAATGCTCACTTGTTCTCCCAAGCTACAAAGATCCACCCAACACTCATTTGGAGTGAGTTCAGAACTCCAGCCTTCTGGCCACAGTTACCTACAGATTTTCTGCAGCTTAATTTACACTAGAAAACACCCTAAGATCTTGCTTCTTTAAAGCCATTTGATGCATCTTAGAATAGGAAGTGACTGTCCCTCCATTGTTTGCTAGATGATAATAAAATTCCTTCTGAAGGGCTGTAAATATGCAAGAATGGCCTGAGTTCCACCCCCTCAGCACAGCTGGCTGTAGAGCTGCCCAAAAAGGAAGGAAGCATCATCCTGTAAACTACACTTTCCTACTGGAGACTCTGGGATTTGTCATTTCCCAAGTCTGTTCCAGCCATGGCAAACTCCTCTGATCCTTGCTTAAGTCTGAAATTCAGGTTCCATGCAATGTCCTCTTTTTCAGGCAAAAAATTAGAATACACACACAAATAAAAGTCATGAAAACAGTAATTTCCAAGACGGAAGCATTGCAGTGATTCTGTCTTGTTTTTTACAGTTGCTATTAAACCTGAAGAAAAACTACTTTAGGGTAGAAAAGGAGAGGAGTCATTCCCATCAAGTAGAAAAATAAACACGTCTAAAACCCATTTATATTCTTCTAGCTGATGTGTAAAGATTAAAGTTCCATACAATTATAGTGAGAACTTCTAAAAACAAGTCAAGCAACACTTATAGAAATTATTTCATTTCAAAAAAGAATGTAAATTAAATAAGGAATTAAATTCTGATTTTTAAAAAGGTTCTAAAAGTACTTACAATAATTGTATCTCGACCAAACTTTTGATATTTTTTCTTTCATAATTCTTTTTAAAATTATGTTAAAATATTTTACTTTATTTCTGTCACTGCTCCACATACCTTTTTAGTGTCCAGCATATAAACTCAAATCCGCAGAGACATCAGCAGTACACTCAGAGCTGACCAGAACCTCTGAAATCTCATCTCCAAAGACATCCTTAGATGTCATTATGGAATGCCATTTGTGGAATGCCACAAATGCTACTAGGAATGACAGCAAAAATCTCTTGTGTGGCTAATGCACAGAAAATTGTGCTCTTTTGTGGGTGTATATATATGACCAAAAACCTAAATGGCATCAGGACTGGAATTCAATTGTTCATTGTGTGTAACTCTTGCACAATCCTTGGCATAGCTTTGCCCTGGGGCAGACAGAGCTCCACCAAGCAATTTCTGTCACAGGCTGGGAATTAGCATCCTTTAGGGATCATCCTATAGCTGTCAGTCTGGATTTCTGGAGGGTAAGTTTGTTTATCAGGATGCAAGCTTTAAACAGCAATTGGCCATAGTGCCAGAGAAGCCAGGACATGCTGAGCATGGCAACCCTTTAAAGGAGTAATACAGCAACTGTAGGAATGCAAACCCTATTGAGACATATGACCTAATCTCTAAAATTACTACGGAAGCTGATGAGATAGCAACTGAAGAAGAAATGCATGTTGTGGCAGGGGTGCTGAGAAGGGAGAATGGAATGGGCTTGGGAGGATGGGTTCTGAAATGAACCAGTTGTCAGATTGCATTTGTGGAAATCCCATTTCATTTGTTGTGGAAGTTGGAAGGTGTGGGAGAGACAAGCAAGACACCATAAAATTAAAGGAGACAAGTAACAATTGTGGAGAACTAGTTTGTCTTTCTATGTTTGAGAGAATGCTAATGTAATGCTGAATAAGGCACAAGAAACAATCTTCAGACCAATGAAAATTCTTTATTTTCCAGTCACCTAGGTAATCAAGACTCACTTTTAGGAATTGAATCAATCACTGTTGTAAAATAACAGTTATCAGTTCAATTTCTGATTGCTACAGGCAGTCATCTCATTAAACCTACATCCAGTCACTATCAATCATGCAAAAAACCACCCCAAATACTACTTTTTATGCATGCAATCTGAGGCACAATAGAAATATGCATGGGGAATTTGACACCAGTGTGCCCTCACCATAGGTTTTATGCATGCTAAAGATCAGTGATTTCAGGTTTTTATCGCTGTATTTTCACAGCTTCTAAAAGTACTAAATATTTATGTTAAATGTGGCTTAGCATTTTGAAAACTATTTTATACTAATTTGTTCTATAAACACCTGAAACTTTTTTTTTTTTCCTTAAAGCCTTCTTACATTTCCAGCATTTGGAAGTAATTTGTTCTTGCTCCAAAATAATGAATGTCTGTCTATAACAAAAAGAGCTGGATTGCTGCCCAATCCACTTCAGAACTGGATGATGCTGACTCTTAGCCATTTAAATAGTCAAGTTAAACAAGACACAGTTGGGATGATAAAAGGAGGTCTGTAAAGAGACTATTGCTCTGGCTATGTGGACTTAAATCTACCAAACAATGACTAGGAAAAGAGCAAAAGAGAGAAAAAAAATTAACATAAGTACCAGGGAAAACATTCAGGTTAGGTGAATGCAGGAGCATGGTATCTGCTCACTTCATTCTTTCCTCTTTGCCAGTGAGCTGCCAGCAGGATATTTACACTGCTTAAGCACTGAGAGAGGCAAAGAATTGCAAAAAAGCATTACAAAGGACAACAAAGTGAAGGGGATGTAGACACTAACAGGCTGTGTGAAGTATTATCCTAAAAAGCAACCATAATCTGCTAATTTTGTATCTGAATTATATTCTATGTTATTTTGTGTGAGCCTTGTTTGCAAGCACTGTTGTGCAAGCTTCTTATAATCTGGAAAAAGGTGGAAAAACCATAATGTCTTCTCATATCTTATTAATACCAGTTTCTTTCCCTTTTGCAAACTTTAGTTTCAGATATGACAACTAAAGATGCAGAAGAACGGAATCTGATGAAGACCAGAGAATTATTTAAAATAAATTCTCTGAGTCTGCTTATTTTTGCATAGGAAGAAGTGCATTTACAAGAGGACAAAGATGAACAGTAATGAAAACAATATTAGAAATGTATTTTAGGTACTGATCCACCAAATCAGTATGACCTTAATAGCTCTGGATTTAATGAATCAGAAAATAATCATGAAACTTAAATTGGAATGTACCACTGCAGATTTTATTTGCATAATTGCTGCACTGATTTTCCATTCATATTCCATTTAGACATAGAGTGGCAAGTATGTATGAAGTATGCACAGATACAAAGAAAGATACCTAGATTTGCATGTGAAAATCAAATGTTTAAAAATCTTTTAGAAGATAGTTGAGGTTTCATTGTAAGCCAAAGTAAAGTCATGTCTACTGTTCCAACTCAGCCCTACTGAGGTAATTTGAAGATGAGAATAATCTATACCTGATGAAGGTTCTCTTTTCTTTAGCATTTTGAAACAGACTTAGACTTGAGGTTTGTTGGTTCAGTAACTAGGTCTAAAAGCTTCTGAAATGCAATCAGCATATTGCAGGCAGCTAAAACAATGTACATTTCTATTATTCATTAATCCTTTATAGTATGCTAAGTTTCATTTCAAATAAAAACCAAACCCCACAAAACCATACATACAGGCTACCTACTGGTATATGCACATAAACAAATCTTTGCCTCAGAAACTCTCACTGCTATTTCAATACACAATAACAAATACATACCCCTTCCTATCCTAAAATGTTCAAACAGTAAGAGCCCTGAAACAAAGTCTATAATTTTTTTTCCCCCAATTATACTGTAATAGTTGTAATAATAGCTTTGTGGACTTTCAGACTATTAAGTTTTTCTGAAGCATAATGATAGAGGTCAAAAACTTTCAGGTCCTCAGAAATTACATACTGTGAACATTCTACAAAAAGTAGCAGAAAGCAATAGAAATACAGTTGTTAATTCTTTTGTACTGGTCTGAGAGAAAAGCAGGAGTGATGCTGCCTGCTCATTTCTTTAAGTCCTAATTGGGCTGACATTACAGGCAAAAAGATAAAACAAGTACCAAAAAAAAAAAAACAAGCAAAAAAACAAACAAAAAAAACCCCACTGTAAAACATCTATCAGATTGTGAACAAGAACGCCTATGTTTTCATTTTCTTCCCATATGTAGGTCTGATTTATCCACTTGTGCAGTATGTTTTTTCACTTACAATAGTAACTAGCTGACTGCTCACAGTAGCAATATTATTTGATCAAATGCAAGTTGTTTTTCTTTTTCCTACTTTCTCAAAGTAGACACCCTCTTTTTAAGTTTTCTTCAGAGGAAGAAAATGAGTACTTTCAGCCTGCCATCTTTGAATAATTCACCTGCCATTTCCCCCATAACTTACCTGCTTTCAAATTGAATTTTATTCACCTATCTTTTTAGCTTTCCATCTCCAGCAATTCTACTCATGTGCTCTCCTAATATCACATACTTCTTTGTCTCAAACATCTGCTTTTTTAATTGCTAGCTTTAGCTAAGTGCTATGTCATTTCCACAGGGAAAGGGGAATAAAAGGAAACGGGAACAAAAAGGCAAATTGATGTTTTCTAAATAATTTTCTTTTACTGCCAACATTTTGCCTAGCTTGCTAACAAGTAATTCAAAAGTACCAGTTTAAACACAGAAAATACCTAATAAGTGCCCAGGACAATTTAATTCTTAGAAAAATCCAAAAGTCGTAGAAATCTAGGAATACCCTTATTTAAAAGAACAGACATGTTGTAATAAAGTCTCTTGCTTTACCTAAAATTTTATGCATTCTCATTCTCTTATGTTTGATCTCAAACATTTTCTTTTGCATGTTTTAGAATATTACACAGATTTCCACTTACAAATTGTGGTAGCTATCCGGTTTCTCACAATGGAAATCTAAAATTTGAAAAAAAAATTAATTTCTTCAAGTTAGGACAATTGCCCTTAACACGAGCATTACAGTACTGCAAATTATTCATTTAAGCAGGAAAACCTAGGACCCACAAGCCAATATATCCACAACTCTGCTGATGGGTGCTTTCCAGCTTAAAGAAGTTCCATTTCATAATTCCATTTGTTTCCTGCCATTTACCCAACTTTCCACTTATTACATGCCTCCGCACCTTAATATGAACTTCCAGTGTAGAACACTTTAAATTTTCTATGGTCATTGTACATCCTTTGTCTTCTTTGGCAGTGATTGCCTCAAAGAATTCCAGCAAAATACTGAAGCATGACCAGCCCTTCCTGAATTCTGAACAGCTACTCTCATTCAAGTTGAATTTTTTTGTAATGTTTTCCTATCTGAACCTTGGAATTAAGTTTCTGGAGATCTCTGTTAAGTCTTCTGCAGTTTCCCAGCATGTATTTGTAAACAGCAGAGGAAAGCAAACTTGTGAGTTCTGCTGAAGCCTTTCCATTTCTATGCTTTCCTCAAAATAGAAATGCAAACATATTAATTTTTTTTCTCAGTATCCCCAAATATGTGCGTTCTTCATATGGCAAGTGTCTCCTACACTCACACTGTGCTTCACAATGTCTTCAGAGTGCCAGGTTGTGCAGGATCAAAGAAATGGAAAATTACAGGGCTCAGATAATTTGATTAGGCATATATGTATTTTGATCATTTGCTCACTCACATATCTTAGCTTTTTTAATCTAAAAAGTACATTCTACACAAAACTTGAAATCTATTCTGTTTTTAAATTTCAATTTCAATAATTAAGTTTTAAATCTTCATAAAAAACTATCTGCACTTGTCTGATGATCTTCCTTTGGTTTTTTTCTAGCACTTCACAAGGTGCAAAAGATAAGCCCTATTTCCCTTTTACGAATTAAAAAAAAAAAGGAAAAGCCATGAGTACAGTGACATGTCAAATCAGGAAAGGACAATCCAGGATGTATGTTATGGTTTCTGTCTCCTGGTGTCTAGGGGTACACAAAGCCCTAACAGTTCTCCACTTGCAGCTTTGTTGGTAAAAAAAAAAAAAAACAAAAAAATTAAGAAAGCCTGAGAAATTGGTGTTGGTGTCTGATGGCACTTAAACGTCTCTCTCAGGTGCCAGATTACGTTTGCTGATATTTTCCTCTTAGGTTTTCAGATCTGCATTTCTGTGACTGACATAAAAGAATATACCTGTAATGCCAACAGTGATAAATTTCCAAATAAATACATCATATGCAAGAACACTTCTATACTAGAAAATTCACTTTTTATATCCTGCAGTCAGTTCTTTCACCTTGGATTTGTCTGGCATATTTCAGTAGGCATCTACCAGGATGCTCATCCCAGTTTATCCCAGCGAATGACTAGTTGTTACAGCTAGAAGCCAAGCAAGTTAGACAAGGGCCAAGCACTAGAGCTTCAGGTTTAAAGCCACTGCCCGATGAAGGAGAGGGAGCCTGCACTGAGGATCCTTAGCAGCAAGCAGCTCCTGGACAAGAGATCTCAACAGCAAGGTGGCCTCTCACCTGCACCTGAAAGGGGCCATGACAGCTTGTGACTTCAAGCAAGCCCAACAGCCATAAAAACCAAATCCTGAATTTAAAAAAGGAAAAAAAAAAAAAAAAGGGACAAGATGGACAGGTACATCTAGGAGACGGTTTTGGGTGGAAAATTAATCTCGACAAATGTTTTGCATGGAAGTTCATGTAAATCACAGAGGGAATTTTAAACACCATGTTTTTTCAGTCGCTTAACTTAGGCTCTACCATTTCATGCTGCTGGCTGTTGTGAACCCTATTCCTGTGAAGAATGATCTTTGTAAATTAATAAACCATGAACTTGAGCACCTATGTTCAGATTCCTCTCCTGCTGCTGGCAGTTAAAACAGCCAGGCCAATACTGAGTGCCTTTTACTTTACTACATAAGTAAACAGAATGCACAAAAATATGCAATTTAATTAGGGTCTCCAGCATACACCAAGGGGTTAGAATCAATTTAGTTAAGTGATGCAGGGAAGAGGTCAGCAGTCAGCCATTCTTATTTGAATTTACTTTTAAGTCTATTTCATCTTTAAAATTCAAGGATCTTAAATAAATTAATAAAATATTATTAAGTATTTTAAGCTCTCTAAAAGGGGATATGTTATAATGTTTGTAAGAAAACCCTGTACTCTTAAATCTGGATTTTGCAGTCTGAATCTTGAAAGTTTAATTAAATGCTTGCTAAATTCTGTTTGTGGCACTGAAGTGGGGATTTTATTTCAAAATTCCTGTTTTCTGGAAAAAGAAAGAACTAATAAGATGAAATTTCATTTGACATGTAATTGGTATAATTCATCTCACTGTCCAGTAAGGTGAACATGATTACACAAGGTGGTAAAAATCTTTGGTCTTTCTAAGTCATTAGTGTTTTATACTTGTTTTCTTTAAGTTAGAATTTGATCCTCATAGTGTAGGAAGGAGTTCATTTTAATGAATTAGGATAAGAATTTGAGGTTGATAAAATTCTACGGGACTATCGTGTGATTGTTTCCTTTATTCAGGTATCACAGCCAGACAAATATCCTCTTCGCCTCTTAGCATACTCTTTCTCATGTTTGAATGCATGTTATAAAGACAGACAAATCTATTTCTGGCAACTACACAAGCTTTACAGGAAAACAGATCCATTAAACACTTTCCCTTCCATACCCGTTCTGTACACACAATGGGAGTCAATTGTCAGTGAAACTCAAATCTCCTTAGATGAATGGCCTACCTTACCAGGGCCTCTCCAGAAAGAAGTTTCCTGAGACATCTTTTTACCTTTCCTTGGAGGTCTGTAACAATTTCCTATAAACATTTTACTATTTCTGTTAGCTACACTATGTGTTTGTCACATTAGCTAACCCACATGCGTAATTTTAGTCAAAACACCATGACCTTTAACTAGATGTCCACATAATTTCTCATTTTCTGAATTGTCTCTTTAGTAAGTTCTATTCTTTGGTAGTTTTATATTACGCCATGTAACCAGGAGCCAGTCATGTTTCTACTTTAAATGTTTACTGTTTTGTTTTGAAGCATCACTTCATGTTCCTCACATTTTTACACAGGTTCTTTTAATAAAATAATGTGAATTTTCTTTCTATCTGTATCATTCACTTCAGCAATTCAAGAAATTATTTATGCTTTAAAAGTTGGCTAATCTCTCTCCCATCTTTCACTACCTATCTTTTAGCTAAAACAACACATATAAAACTGAATACTAAAACTGCAAGACTACTGCCCTGCTAATTTCTTATACAGATATGGCCTATCAGTTCTAGATGACTTTGGATCAGCCCCAAATGAAAGAAAATATTCTGGGTAGTATAATCCTGCATGAAACAATGTGATCTGTATAAAAAATCACTTACTGAATCACCAGCAACTCTTTCCACTCCTAGGAGATCTCCCATCGAAGCAATGCCTGAATTAGTGCAGAGTGATTTGTGGCTTTCCAGCTGCCATTAATTCTTAGGAAATACAATATACAATACAACAGTACTCAGCCTGGGGTTGTTCAGTGATGTCTTAGGAAGAGCGTAATTTGTCTGATGAATGTTCTTTAAACTTGTTTTCAAACAATAACTGTAGCCTATTATTTCTATGACCCCCCCAAACACATTTCACTCTTGCTGAAATATTGTGTCGGTCACGCAGACCCATAAAGGGGGAAGGGAAAGGAATTGTGTCTGAGAAGAATTTGGTTTAGGAAACAGCAGCTGTGTTGAAGACAAGAAGTTTTATTCCAGTGCTCTGCCATTCCTGTACCTTTGGCAGAAAGGAAAGCAAGAAAGGCAAACCTAACATCAGGGACTAGATGTGACCTGGGCACTCTGATCCACTGGCTTCAGCACTTTACCACACAGCTGACCTGCAATCTAGGAGTCCCTGTTTTAGAAGGAGCATTGCTTTGGAAGGAGTTGTAATTCTCTGCTAGCTGCCTTGGGTTTTTGACCAGAGACAAGAGAGGACGCTGTGAGGTGCAGGATCTGCTTCAGCATCCAAAAGCCTGGGGACCTTCTTTGACATGAGCCAAGGAGCTGCTTCTACAAAGCCAGTCAGAGAGACTGTGTAATGCCTGCTTCATCAAAGACTTTTGGCAAACTTTATGACAAGTTCAACTCAGCCAAAACCACTTCACCTTTCGACGTGTACTGCAGGAGACCTTGACAACAGAGGGAAGTTTTCTGGTGGGTCTCAGGCACCCCTGCCTTCCCAGAAATCTGAGAAGGTTGCATAGGAATTTCTTTTTAAGTCTTTTGCTCTCTTGAATTGGCATGTTAATTATCCTAAACTTCACAAAAAAACCCAAGAGCTTTCTTTTCCCTTTAGCTCTTACACAGTTTGTTTAAGAACTAAATAAAAAGATAGGAGCAAGAGGTAAACAAGAATCACAACAAATACTTGAGTTAACAAAACATAGCCATTGTTCAGTGTTTAGTCGGCACCATGACAGCAATTATTTTAAGGAAGGATTTGAAAAACAATGCTTCAAGTATTTTTATGGCCAACTCCTCCCATGCTCAGGGGTTTTCATGCTTTTAGCTATTGCATCTGCAACTGAAGCTAACTGTGAAATTAACAATTTATTTATCCCATGGTACATACACACACGTTTGCAACAGTAAAAATGAGTAAGGGTGAATAGTGAATGCTGTGAGTAAAAGTTAGAACCTTTCTTACCAGATTTTTACATTCTCTATTGAATTGAATACCTGAGGATACCCATATTGAAACTTTTCCTGTTCCTTCTTGTGGCGTATACCACTAATACTGTCAACACAATTGTATCTAAATAACATCACATGAGCTCTGCCAAAATAGCAAGTCAGACAAAGGAAACTTTGACCTTCAAAATGACTGCCTGAATTGCAAAGAAACAGAAGACACCGTTAAGTATAAAACAGAACAATAAAGACCTACAGTTTGTAAATACCTTTTGATTCTGTAATGCTTAGCAAAAGTAGGCCTCCTTAGGAAGGCATATGCATATTAAGATATTTCTCAGGATTGTATCTTTACAAGAACTATGTTGAACTTGCAGTCTCTTTTCTGCATTGTGTCATATTCTGAAAAATGTATCAACATAAGGGAAAAAATCTCTTACATAAATTTACGCTGGTTATTTAGGCACACAAATGAAAGCTGATTAAATAAGATAAAAAGTTGCTGCTAATCTTACTTGGAAGGCCTAACTGGTAAACAAAAAATGAATAATGAAGGCACATGAATAGTGATGAAATTATCTATTTTGTGTACATAACTACCAATATTTTAGATTTATCTATCTGAAATCAAGATGTAATTATGCATGATTCCATTTTATTTTTAGACATATCTGTAAAGTAGAAAATTTGGTTTAGTGGAAAACAAACATACAACTGTTCCTAAGAAAACTGGAATCTGAGATATCAGAAAAAATATATTTTATGTCCTTCTTTCACGTAATGTCAATGAAATGTAATAATCATCACTGTTTCTTAGTGATTTTGTATGGAATTGAAGGTAATTAATAGCTAAGGTTTGACATTTCCTGGTAAAAGCAACAATAATACCAGTAGACACTGATGTGAGAGCAATATTTTCCTAAAGTTTAGTGAGTGCTTTTTTTCTCTTCTAATGATTTTTTTAATGGCAGGATTTTTTAAAATTGCACATTGAATTAAAGTAAGAATACTGTTATTGTGTACATAAAACAAGAAACCAAGTCACCTGTATGGCTGTGAGGATATTGGCTAACGCCTGGCCATACGTGTCATGACAGTGAACAGCAAGAGCACTCAAAGGAATTTCTTTCATAACAGCTTCCAGCATTTTTTTCATACTTCCTGGTGTCCCCACACCAACTGTATCTCCCAGAGAGATTTCATAACAGCCCATACTGTACAGCCGCTTCGATACCTGATTAGAAACACAAAAACACCAAGAGGTCAAGATTAAAGTACAAAACAGGGTCAAGAACATACATTATAAAGGACATACTGCTGTACAGGTTTTAGGTTTTGACCTACTGAGGTGGATCTATTTATCAGACACCCTATATTCATTCTTGAAAACTGCCATTGAAGAAGAACATCCCACAGATCCTCTTATTTTAAAATTATAGTTCTGCTACATTCTGTATGTGGAATAGCTAACCAAGTCAAATCCATCAAAAACTTGCTTTCTGACTCTCCCACAGAATCCAAATGAGCAAAATTTTAACATTATGAATTAAGTTTCTGTCAAGCCCTTTCCTAACATTTTCTTCTCTCTGGGGACTTTCCAGCTGTTTGGTTTTCTCCATGTACATTTCAGCTTACAAGTTGAGCAGGGTAAAGACCTGTCCTTTTGTTTGCATATTACATGAAGCCAACAGAGATAATATACAATTAACAAAAAGCCTGATTTTTCTTTCTCTCGGCACTTAAAAAAATCAATGAAAACCAAAATCTTAACAATCTGCAATCAACATTAATTTTGCTTGCTTTTCATGAAATCAAACATTAAAATACTAACAAAGCAAAACTGAAACTTAACTAACATTCTAGTCCTTAAGTTTTAAAAATTTTCTTAATATCAAACAAAACTATATATAAATAGGTTTTACTTAGGTAAGTAGAGCCCTAAATATTTCTGGAATTATGTCTTTGAGGAATTATTTGCATGAGTGAAAACCCATAATTTCTGAATGGAGTGAAACATATTCAGAAGCACAAAATCATGTTTTCACTGAAAATATTGCTTCAGGAATTGAATGCAGGATCTTTCCATCTTACTTTTGTTGGATTTATTTGGAAAGATTCCACCTTATTTTCAACTGTTCAATATGTTTGTCCCCTTTAGGATTCCCCACTGTGTTTGAAAGATCCCAAAAGACCACTCCACTGGAACGGAATCCCATCTTAGAAACCAACTGGTTAGAAATGAAAAAATACAACCCTCTTCCAAAAAGACATCTTAAGTCACACTGCAGTCTGCTGTTAAAACAATTCCAGAACTTCATCAGTGGGATTGCTGTGAGCATGTCTGAGGAAGTGGACAAAGTGCTGCACCAGCAGTCTCGGAAGTGCTGGATTAATATTGCTGTTCACTTAATTCAAAGAACAGCTGAAAAAGAACTTCAAATAGTCTGAATTATCCTGTTTAAGGCTTGGAAGGCTATGTCTATTGCAAATGTGGTAAAACTGTGCTTTAAAGTCAGTTCATATACACATAAATTGAACATATGTTTTAAGAAAGGGACATTCACCAGAATGCAAAAGAGATTCATCTCACAGAATACTTTTGTATCATCAAGACATGGCAGGCATTTTAAGTAGACTACTGTTGTAAGAAAAAAAAAGGATTATCTGCAGTTAGTGGTGGATTACATTCAGTTAAACCCCAAATCTTAGTGTTTCTTTAAGATGCAAAGAAATGAACTTCATTTTCCCCCCTATTCTTTTTAAAGCATGATTCAAAGTTTTTCTAGATGAGTATTTTAGTTATAACTTTAGTATAAACTGCTAGAAATTATATTGCATTCACTTCTTTTTCATGCTCAGTCCTTAGGTCTTTCAGCTTCCCGAATGCAGAGCTCTGAAAGATGGAAGAAGAGGGTGAAACTGAGGGTTAAGAGGGTTAACAAGTTGAACATCATCACGGACTCGTCATGATCTAAACTTAAAGTGACCTTTTAAAAGAAATCTATATTTAATTTAAAGAAGAATAACCATGCTTGGAAGCTGAATGGGAGTTTTTAGTACTGAATTTTCTATTCTACCATAGTAGAATATTATTAGTTAGCTTATTAGTTTTGTAAGTTTCCAATATGGATTTTTGGGAGGAGAGTGTGGGAGAAAAGAACACAGTTTTTTCTATGTAATCAGGATGTGATTATGAGCTTGCAGCTTTGTTGATTGAACAGGGCTGTGTTCTGCACCACTGAGCAGTTTTACTCAGTGCATGAGTCTTGTGCTACTCCCCTGGGGAATACTGACTTGACACCAAGCATTGATCAAAATGGGAATTGGTGAATCAGCACTGCAACCTCTTAGGCAGGTGAACAATCCTACTCCTGGAAATAACAGCTGAAACTATATTCATATATTGAATACAAAATCTGATAATCTAGTTATAGATTATTTTAAGCAACTAACAATCTAAAAAACTTGCAGTTCTTGTGCTGTAAGGGAAACTTCAATGATCCAACAATATTCAAACAAGAGTAGGTACATTTTCTATAGTTTGATCAGAATGTGTCCTGGATAATATTTAATTTAATGAATTCACTGCTTTAGGTTAAAAGGAAGCTAAGGAAAGAAATAAGCAGACAGAAAGACAAAAAAAGCCAAGCATAATGGATTATACAACTGGCTTCAAAGATGTTATACAGTGTTTCCAAAAACTTTCAAGCTCTATCTACCTTAAGTTGAAATTCTCAAACCACAAAATGATAAATGGTTAAGCAGTGACTTCCTTTCAAGAATCAGCAGAGTAATAAGACTAGGCAGTTTATTTTAGGGTATGAAAACTTTGCTTGTTTCTTAGTTTGTTTTAAATAAAGAGCCATACAAATATACCTGACAGACTGCAGAAGTCTGAAGGCTTCTGAATTTTGCACTCACTAGATAACTATGTGTAAAGCAGTTATATATATAGTATGCCAGAAATTAATGTAATCTGCAGCAATCTGTAAAAATGCATGTAGTCTGAAATAATTCACCTCTTCTAATTACTTTTGCTTCAGTTAAAAAAATCTTTTGCTTAAAAAAATAAAAATGGTCACAGTTACTGACTGCAGGAGAAACTGCCTAAAACTTTCAATCTTAGGTGCTGATTGCAATACACAGTCAATGGAGTCAAAATGCTCGCATCCCAAAAAGATGATGACCAGAGCAGCAGCTCTCTGAAAGAGTTTAGCAACTCAGACAGTCATTTTGATAATGCTGATTCTGTACATGTATTTACATAAAATCCCTCAGATGCCTTCTGATATATAGCAGTGCTTGCTGAATCAGGGATGGAATTAATGAATTTAATGTGGTAGCTTTTATTCATGAACAAATACACAGTGACATACAGGTATGCAAGAAGACACTTATTAGGACTAAGACAGAAAATAAAATAGCTGTGTGAGTAAAATCTTGCAGGTCTGGAATATTAAATAGCAAACCCACTGGCAAACTGAGAAGACCTGTGCAAGGAGTCAGTAAAAAATAAGCAACACATGGAAAGAAGCCTGTTGGGAAACATGGTAAGCAGTATGTCATCACTGCTCTAACTAAACCTGCGTCATTTCTTCACTTCATGTTAAAACAAATAAACTTAGAAATACCCAGTACCTTCCAAATTAGGGGTTTTTTTGGTTTTTTTTTTGGTGGTTTTTTTTTTTGGTTTTTTTTTTTTGGTTGTTTTTTTTTTTTTCCCAGAGAGTCTGAGTATGTGTGGATGCTGTGGGAGAAGTATTATCACAAATTCCATCCGGAGTGTATACTAGAAGGAGATGCAGGAGAACAGGACTTGAAAACCAAACCACAGAACATAATATATAAAACGTTGACTAGCTGCTAGTGCTGCAAATTAAAAAATAATGGTTTGGATATTCTGCTAGATCAACAAAAATAGGTGATTAAGTGTAACAGAGAAGACAAATCTGTCTCTAGGTAGGAGGCCAGCATGTTCTGCCTTAAGCCTCTTAGAATTTTTACTCCACTTTGGTTTATTCCTGTCCATTTAAGCTTTGATGACCTCTTTGCATTCCTGCAAAATTTTATGCTTGTGTTTTAGTCATTTCTCTTCTGGAAAAAAGGCTGGACTAAGATATCTTCTTCTTTATCCTTTATTCTAAATGGGGAAAGGGGTCAGGGAGGGAAGCTGCAACTTATTCCATCATGGCACTAGAGCAATTGAAGAAATCAGACTGGGGTGAGTTTTGGTTCATGTGTCAATCACACGACCCTCACCAGAAGCACAATGACAACACAGCATGCTTATTCCAGCATAAAATGGATTTAAAAGCAAGAAGCTGTGCTGGAAACCCTCTTGTATAACATAGTCCACTGACATATGTGCTTGACTCTATTTCCTTAAGTAATTTCTTACCTTCTTGCTAGACGAAATAGTGCGTAATATTTTTTCTCATGACTGGTAACAATCAAAATATGGGTTTTTTTTTACTTTACATTTGACTGTATATTCTAAAGTGAGGCTATGCACCAAGTTTTAGCATTAGCTAGGTTTTTTGCTTGTTTTCTTTAAATTTTATCCATTAAAGATCTTTTTATGATTAAGTAGAGAAAATTACTTATAGGCATTTTAAACGTATTTTTGATTTATTAAAAAGACAAACAAGAAATTCAGTCTTACTTCTGCTACTTTATCTGGTACAACATTTCCTTCATATGGGCATCCCAAGGCACAGGACACATACCTGTAACAAAAAGAACACACAATACATATATGGATTCATCCATGTTAGTTACATTAAAAAATAGGTTAAACATAATTTTGAACATATAAAACAGTCAATGTAGAATAAAGATTTGAATGAAAAGTAAAATTACGTCAGATGAAAACAGAAAGTTTATCAAGTTTTCCTTTCAGATTAGAGAACAGCAATGCACAGCTTTATTTATGCTCAATATATGTCACGAGTTGTAAATGACTGGCAATGCAGCCAAGTTTACAATGTTGTAGGAGACTTGGTTTTTCTTGGTATTTCCTTCTGAAGTTGCAAGAGCCAGCTAAAACTTTGCCCTCACAAGGTGTTCAGAGGAAGATACCACTTTCTTCTTTGTACTACATCCCCAGATCATAGTGAACAACCATGGACACAGACTACTTCTGACAATCCCACCATCTCATCAGAACTGTAATGAGGACATAAGTCATCAGAACTGTGGTGAGCGAGAAAACTTTCATGCTCTCTCTCTGTACTGGCATTTCTGTCCCAGTGCCCCAGAAGAATCATAGCTCAGTTGCAAGCTGTAATTTAGGTACGTCTTGGGACAAGAAGAAACTGAGAAGTCAAAACTGCGTCCCTCAGCAGCTATTGGTTCCACAAAGAACAAAAACTGAAAGCCACAATGTAACTTGTGTTGTTCAGACCTAATGCTCTATTAGCATAGAAATCAGTTTAAATTTCCTCTTATTAAATGACAATTAAGAGCCATGAAATTCTAATTAAACTTCTAATTGTTTATCTTAAATTGATCAGGAATATGACTAAACTAACCAGAAACATCCAGTCAAATCAAAAGTGCAACTGTAAAAGGATTTACAACAGATTCAAAGGCTTGCAGAGCCCCAGTCCCAGTGGGAGATTGCTCAACTGCTTAATAGGAGAACAAGAGCCTTCATCGATCTCCCCTCATTCCCTTTCGCTCAACACTGAAGGGTATAATGTAAAATTATACACTGTACAATGCAAGAGGGATTGAACAGATGCCAGTTTTTATGTAGTCAAGGTCCATGGGGTAAAGGATGTATTGTTTCTTTGCAGTTGAAGGAGAAACTGATTGATAGAATGTGAAATTAGGATCAGTAACAGGCAAAAACAAATTGCAAAAAAAGTCCGTATTTTAATGCACAGAGCATATTCCATCCCTTATATGAAGGCATGGTGCTGGCTCACTAGAAGTAACAGTATAAATGAAGCAAGCCTTAAATCTAAAAAGAGCTTGATTAGCTCTGACAAAGAAATGGAAATGAATTTTGTTTCCACAAAAGTGGTTGGGTCCATTACATCCTGCTCATAATTTTAATCCAGATGCCTACTAGGCATGATTTCAATTATCTATATGTCATTATGGAAACCAGGTTTTTGAAACTTGGCCACAGAATTCATTAACTATCAGCCTCAATTTAGATGTCACTGTTTAAATTCCAAAATTCTGAATTTTCATATCTACATTAAAGATAATAAAGTAGTTACTGTTAACAGTTGAACACTGCCCTGATTTTCAGCGACACATACCTCAAACACAATTCAGGATAATTTCCTTATTTTTTTTTATGCATACAGTTTTTCAAATGAAAATAAGCATGAAGAACTTCAGACCCAAAGAATTGCTTTTTACATAATACTACAGTGCCTAGAGCTAGTGACTGCATACATCTACTGAAATTATTTTCAGTATCAGCCACATTACTTTTTACAAAGTGATTAAGAACACTACTAAATACTAGGTAAATGCAAAACACACAGTACATATGTGCATGTGTTCCCCTTACTTACATATCTTTACAGGTTCCTAATGGCTACATATGGTAGATCAAGAAGACATGCATTTGGTAGTGATAATGTGGCATGAATGACATCTGGAATGGAGTAGGGCAAACAAAAGTAAAAGCAGGCCAAAAGGTATCCAGAGAACAACAGAATACTCCCTGTGGTTCACACCAGAGAGCAGAAACTTGCCTGAGCTCACATAATTCAGCTGGACCTGCTGGGGCATGAAAATATGCGGTGACCTGAGGAATCTGCCTACTACAATACACAAATCTGTTTGAGATTATGAACTCTCTGCATACTTACACCATTGCGAATAGACTGACATTTTAAACAAGGAAAATATGGTACATATAATCTATCTGGGCATCTGATAGTCAGTATTAAACTGGAGAAAATAGGGATTACTGAAAGAATTTGACTGGAAAAGAACTTCCTACCAGAGAGACAACAAAGTCCTATGGATAATGGAAAAACAAATTTTCAGTAGAGTTCATCAAAAATGAGCTTAGCAGAATATTATCTAATATTTTCACTTAATGAGTTGGAATAAAAAGTAGAGATGTGGTGATAACATTGAATTTGAAAGTGAAATATTTAAAATGCAGCTATAAAAGAGTAAAGTGCACTCCATACGTATATCAGGATAAGCATTTTTAATAGAGGACATAAAATAGCAGACAGAATTACAAAAAAAAAAAAGCTGAGCTGGTAGAGACTCACATTGAGTCTAACTCCTGGACCCTGCACTGCACAGGACCATCCCCAAGAGTCCCTCAAGCTCAAGAGCACTGTCCAAACACTCCTCAAACTG
Organism: Cinclus cinclus; assembly: GCF_963662255.1. Classification (NCBI taxonomy): domain Eukaryota; kingdom Metazoa; phylum Chordata; class Aves; order Passeriformes; family Cinclidae; genus Cinclus; species Cinclus cinclus. Next base: position 24,118,907 of record NC_085048.1, read on the forward strand.
CATCAGGCTTGGTGCTGTGATCACTGCCCTGGCACCCAAAACTACACACAATATTCAAGGTGAGGCCACCCCAGCTCAGAGCAGAGCAGGACAATCCCTCCCTTGCCTGGCTGGTGATGCTGTCCCTGATGCCCCCAGGACAGGGTTGGCCCTCCTGGCTGCCAGGGCACTGCTGGCTCATACTCAACTTGCCATTTTCCAGGACTCCCAGGTCACTTTCCATTACACTGTTTTCCAGAATCTCATTCTCCAGTCTGTCCATATATCCAGGGTTGTCCCATCCCAGGTGCAGAATCCAGCACTTCCCTTCATATATTTGGTGATTGCCCAGCCCTTTAATTTGTCAGTGTCTTCCTGCAGGGCCTTCCTGCTTTGGAGGGAGTTGAGGGCTCCTCATCAGTTTGTATCATTTGCAAACTTGCTTAGTATCCCTTCCAGTCCTGGGTAATTTAGTCCTCGGGCAGTAATTTATGAAGATGTTGAAGAACACAGGGCCCAGGATTAAGCCCTCTGGAATTCCTTTTGAAAAGGTTTTGCTGTATTCTTATAGGAAATGAGATACAATCTGAGTTAGTTGCAGAAAGCTACATGCAAGCTGGAACATACACAGGCAAGCACTGAGTACTGATAGCTGGGGTACAGAGAGCCTAGCATGTGAAAGGAGAAAACATGCACGTCTGTGTGAAAGAGCAAAGAAAATCATGTATCTGGTCTGAGTATTTGCCAGGATATCTAGAATTAAGGCAGTGCTGAGTGGGATACTTTGTAATTGCATTTGTTTGTTTCCAAATCATTAAGTGGACGTGTGAGGAAATAGATTTCAATACAAACTGTTTATCTGTTATCTACAGATAAATTTGGCTGTTACATTTTTCTTTTATTTTTGGGTATGAAAGAACCCATAGGGCATTAAAATCACAGAAGAATACAACCAAATCAGAGCCCCAAGACTTCCACCTATGTCACTCCAACATGGGAAACAACTTTGAAGAACATTTTGCCGAACTGCTTGGAAAGAAGAAAATTACCAAGACAGCCACAGAGAGCAACAGAAGACACAAGTTAAAGGAACTGTCTGGTCAACTGCAGAAAACACTACTGACAAATCAAGAAGGATGAGGACAGACTACTGTTTCCGAGATCTTGTCATCAGGGAGTTCGGTGAGAGTTGCTGCAGTTGCAAGCAAGGAACAGAAGCCAAAGTGTAGGAGTTATAGGAGGGAATCACAGAAGAGGGTCTCCAGACAGTAATTATAAACAGCGCCTTCAATGAGCTTAGGAATGACGACGAGATAGGCGATGAGATATGATATGAAGAACCAAGTAGGGTCAAAGGTGCAATTTTTAAGAGGCAAATGCTTGCTTATATTGCAAGTGGAAAAGAGCCAGAGGACAGTGAGAGGTTAAGAAAGAGAACAAGGGAGGGAAGAAATAAGAGGAAGAACAGAACATGGGGTCAGTGGGGCAAGTGGTGGGGGTATAGATGAAAAGTAGACAAGAAACTTCTGCTGCTTTGACAGTGGAGGAGAAAGCACAGAAGGAAGAGGATATCATATCTATTTTTCTTAGGAGAAAAAGCAGCAGAGGAAAGAGAAGACTTTGAGCAATAAATTACAGAGGCAACTGGGATTTAATTTGTGAATTCAATTAAGTTTGAGAATACAGCTGTTTTCTAAAAAGGATAGCAGGACTGAAAGAAAAAAATATACCATAATGAAAAAGACTATCCCGGTCTCAGAATATTCACCAGAGACACTCCACAGTATGAGAGCAGAAGCAAATATCTGGGAGTTCACAAAGTGGAATCTACAATGGAAGTGTTTAATTCTAAGTATGTGCTTAAATCTTTGCTGAATCAAGGGCAGACATAGCTTAACTGTATCTTCAGCAAACAAAAAAACAGCCCATGAAGCCAGAGATGGAAAGGACTTGCAAGTGAGCACATCTACACAGCTACTTTAGCAACACACAGGTATATGCTGCTCACTCAGGTTTTGAGAAATCAGAATCTTTCCATTTAAGAAAAAGTGATAAAAAGAAGTTTTCTACTTGTTTCACCTGGCATAGTTTACCCAGTCTCTCATCTGTCTGCAGATGAGTATCATTCAGTCTTCTACTAAATTGCTTCCTATGCATGTAAAACAAAAACAAAACCAAAACCAACAAACAAAAAACCACAACTTTACTGTGCAATATTTTGCACAAAAAATGCTGAACAGTCTCTGGGGATGAGGAGGGAAAAGGAAGAGGAAGAGAGTTTTCAATTTCTTCCAGTATGCCAAAACTAAATTTCAAAGATCCAGAAATGGTATAGACAGTACAAGGTCTCCATGATCAAGGTCACTAAGAATGGTGATAATCACATCAGCCCAGTGCCTATGAAGTGAAGGATATAAAACCACAAACAGGGAGAATGAGCAAACATTTCTTAACCAAAGTGTGTAAAAAGGAAAATTAATCCAAGCAGAAACTGAACTCCATGTTGTAATCAGCCTTTTGTCAACTTGTTTCAGCAGGAGTCCCAGAGCCAGATCCACAGCTGCTACCACAGCTGGAAACATGAAGCCTCCTGAGAAGCCAGTTGCAGACTCAGATGCTGCTGTTTCCTGTTTATTATTATAGTGTAAGTTTGCATATAATTTACCATGTTTGCTGCAAATGTATTTATTTTTACTGTATGTTTGTGCTAAAATGCACATGCTTATCATTTGGTGAATTCATAATATTAAGGTTGATCTATTATGTCTCTTTGCAAAGAAAACCATTTATTAAAAACAGGGAATCTTTACTGCAGGGAGAGAGAAAACACGAAGAAAAGAGAGGGAAAGAAAGGAGATTCTTCCAGAAACAGATTCTCCATGCCAAGTCCAAAATATGCAAATAAGGCCAGGATCTTTTTTCCACATTTAACAAACAACTCAAAACCCCCCAAAACATCCTCCCTCCTGCCCCCCAAAAAAACAATCTCTCCATGTATTTAGTGCCCAGTTACAAGCAAGGTATCCTTTTCTCAGTGAATACTACAGAAAAATATTTGTTAATCCTTTTAAGTGCCAAAAAAACACTGTTAAATTGCAAACTATGTTCTAGAAAATAGTTATTTCTCTAAAAGCCAGTTATTTCTCTCCAAGCCATTACAATAATGAAGAGCCACTTAACTATTTAACTTTCAGAAACTGTCTCAAGTTACCTATTGAGCTATCACATTGTTACCTTATAATTTCATACTAACATTTCACATCTGATTTATGCTACCCTTTAAGAAGACATGGGAATAATTTTTACTCCCCACGGGGATCGTTTTATTTTTATTTTTTTTTAGCAGCTCTTTTGGCCTGCTATCAGTATTTTCTCTCAGCATGTACAAAAACAATGGGTAAGAGTTAAAGTTGGTATAAATTTATTCCTCAGGAAAAGCCTCACACAATGCAATCAGTCAGTATGAGAGTCAGTGCAATGGCTCAAAAATCCTTTTCTTAACCTGTTCCCAGTACAGAGAAATTCACTAAGTGCCCACATCCCAACAATCTCTGGCTTCTTAAACATCTCCAGGGCATTTATTCCAGCTGGTTTAATACTGTGTAACCCTAACAGTACCTGAATTATGCATTGCAAGGTGCAAATTTAAAACCAGAACTATTTTGTGTCACTTTACATGTAAAACACACATAGTAGTAATGTATACATAGGTCACATATTAGCTGACCACACAGTTCATAACTGATTTGGCTCAGTGTCTTCACAGAGTGTGTCCCAGATGTTAGCGTAAAGTTTTTATGCACTTACTAAAAAAACTCCCAAACTAATCCAAAACCCCAAACAAAAACCAACAGAACCCCACCTCTTTATGATGCTAATAAATGGTCTAACTTCTAAGACCATATGCAACATTTCAATTCTTCATAAACATTTGAACTGATTTAGTAAACATTTAGAAAACTGTGGACTGTGCTACAGATTTTAAATGTGACAGCTGACAACATAAATTTTCTGGATGATGGAGTCGATGTTAGTGCAGCTGTAGTAACAGTAAGACATGCAAAACTTTAAGTTTAGTTTCAACTGTGTGAGCGCATTTTTCATAAGATTCAAGGATTGCCAGTGATTTATGCTCACTACATAAATTGTAAATTGCCAGTAAAAATAGGAAATACAATTTGAACCCCTTAAAATTATTTTTGGAAGAATTTTTCAACTGCTCAAATAAGGAGTTAGGGCAAGGCACTAAATTATCCATTTCCTGCAAATAAATAATGCTTTAAACAGTAAGAGTGCTTTAGAAAGGAAACAATCTCTGTATTGAAATGAACACAAATACAATTTATACATATTGTTACTTTTATTACTTTAGTAATTCTAGCAAAAATATTTAGCCTACAAAATTTATATTAGAATTTAAAATGTGTAGTCCTGGGAGCTTTCTTGAAGAAGGGCTGAAGGTTTTGGCCATGGCTCTTTAAATAGCTGATTAAAAACTAAGCCCACAAAGTAAAAATCTTTCTCTATATAGTCAACAGCTTCATATTGTGACACCTTGGCACACAAAGCCTATTAGTACATTTCTTCTATCTCTTGCAATTTACACAAATTACAAGGTCCTATTCCTTTGCCTATTCAGAGGTAGGATGGGATTAACTCGTTCTTGCTCCTGCTATCAGAGAGAGTCACCCACAGCCTAGTCTAAGACAGGCCACCTACAAAATGACCAACACTGGGTGGACTAAATTTTTTCCAGCCAAAAGGATGGATCATCCAGAGAGTGTTTCTTCTTATCCTGTAGCAGGTGCTTTTAAAAAGCACATACAGTAAACCACAGCAAGAAGGTTAACTAATTCCCTCTAGTAAACTACTGGAAAATTTAGGAGGACAAGCTCAGGCTTGTTGTGTAGTCATGCTCAGATGTGCCTCATGTTACAACAATAGTGAAAAAATATATAATTACTATCAGTAAATAATATCTACACAACAAAAAAACTGAAACTAATGTAACAACTAGTCAAAACATGAACACCTATTCAAAATACTGAAAATCAAAAAACTTGCTACAAACCCTTGACTGTCTCAGCATTTCAGAAGAGTGTATGGAATCAGGATACCAAAACGTCATTTACTGTATCTGTCACTAAAAGCAGCCCCTTTAGCAGCAGCTAAATATGGAATCATAAATCACAGACTTTAATAGCACTTTTTTTTATTATTATTTCCAGGAAAAAGTCACCAGGATTGCACTGAATATTTCTGTGAAAAGTTTAAGTTTTACTTACTGATTATATTTTTTTTTTCATTGAGGAAGAGAAACCCAATGTTTTATCTCATTAGATACAATGAAAAACTCCAAAAATCTTCCAAATGTTCTGCAATATTTGGGTGCTAATGAACTACTTTCTCTCAAGTACTAATGAATTTCCTATAGCGCAGTCTTTTCTACCAGAGAAAATCATAGTTTAGTTTTCTAGAATTAAGTCTGAAATGTCAGACTGCTTCCATAGCCTCCCTCCTCACAAGCATCTCAAATGTTGCAAATACATTCACTTAGTTCCTGGACTTGGAATTCAAAACTGGTGCTTTTTTTTTTAAGAGTATTTTTTCATTTTTTAACTGATTAGAAATTTTAAGTCTACCTTCTAGACTTTATTTCAACTGCCAGGAGATCTACTATTAAAAAAAGAAGTCCTTGTGAATCCTCTGTTTCCATATTCAGGCTTCTGCTTTTTTTCTGGTCTTCAGAATTCTACTCAAGAAAACACACCAGAGCTGTAAAGAAAGTAGTGAAGTACATGGAAACTAAACAACCCCTTTTGATTATTATTTCTGAGAAATTCTGTCTCAATGCTTCCCATAGAATCTTGTAACTCTACAACCCATGAGGACTGCATCTGAATGAGTATGAACAGGGAGGGTCACAAATCAAAGCATCACAATACTTTGCAGTTATTCTCTTTAGAACATATTTGTCTGGAGTCTGATCTATAGTACTCTTTTATTTCTCATTAATTACTATTTTGACTCCTCAAAATCTTCCTGGAATGTATATTTTAGAAATGCACTCAAAATCCAAATGTATGGGATTAATCAGTTCCGTTTTATCTTTGAGTGTTCAAAACATTCTTTCCAGTATTTTCATATGCTGAAATCCATGTTCAGTGGATACTAAGCATTATTGGCTCAGAAAAGTTTTTTTGTTATGAAATAAGGCTACATATTCTGCAATTTAGATTCTCAGCAGGTTTTCAGCAGATTTGCTATTTTATTATTGAGTTATATTAGATGAACCCTGGAAAAATACCAGTTCTCTCCTAAACTTTTTGATTTGTCAAAGTGTAACATTAGTTCATCATCTTATCTCTTGTTCCTCAACCTCTATTTTTTACTGGATAAATTAATTCTCAAACTAATGTAATGTGATGAAGATACATGTAACATTTTAATCAGTGTAGCTTCTCTTCAACATACATATCCTCTCTATTTGGATCCTTTACTTCATTACAATCCCACTCATGCCAAGATGCTTTTTTGCCTTTTCTTTTATATACCTTTTATATAACTTTTACGTATCCTCAATATTCTTAGCATGCATACTTGTAATCCCTTAAGTCTGATAATTTAGCACAGTCCTAGTATTTTGTTAGGCCAGGAGAACAAACATCCTAAAGGCCTTGCACTAGGAGGCTGGAAAGCCCCCTATGCTATCTTGGGAGACCTAGGTCCTGTCTAGAACATATCCTGCAAACTAGAGATTTGGCCCATCCAGGAGGGGATTTCATGGATGGGGAATATCATGCCATTCATCCAGACCTCCCACTGGGACCTCTTTGTTATATATGCTAATTTGTAAGGTCTGTAAAATTGTATACACAATCTATTGTGTGTGTGCATTTTGGCACACCCCACCTTGGTGAAGTAGTGCACCATAAGGATCCTTAGTAATACCAAGGTAAAAACCCTTTATCCCTTAACTGTGTTTGGCTCTCAATTTTCTAAGACCAGGAAAAGGCATTACCACAAATTGAATTATTCTGATAATGGCTATTTAATTCTTAATGATTCACTTTTCCTAGACTCAAGGAAGAAAGCTAGACTACACTTAACATAATTTTCATTCACAACTTTGAATAACTTTGTAGTGTATCTGTTATTAAGCAGTTCTCTGCTGAAGTGTTCTGTAACATACTGCACCTGGCATGACAGACTCAGTAAAATTTTCCTGCATATACTGGATGAATTTTTATCTTATGTTTGCATATTGCACTGAAATAAGAGATTTCTGTACTGGATACACAAAGTAAGCACTTTAAAAATATAATCTGATTGTATTTTCCCTGTATTTTCAATTATCTCCTTTCTATTCATCTCTGTACTGTTCTGTTTCCATCACCACCTTGTTCCTGATATCTCTCCCTTTTATCTCTCTGCTTTGTTTTCATTCTTTAAATTATTAGGTTTTTTTTGCTGTGCTGTTCTTCTGTTTTACCATTTTCCGCCTCCTATTTCTTCCTCTCTCTTTCTCTTTTTTTTTCTTTTTCTTTTTTCTTTTTCTGTGTGAAGAAAAATAGAAGCCACATGTTTTGTCAGATAGTAGACAATAATGTTTGGGAATACTGTAGAATTCTGTCATGGGAGCAATTAGTTACATCACATCAGCATATCAGCATATCAGTGCTATGTTACAAACCCAGTAGACATAATGGGGGGGGGAGGGGGATGGGGGTGATGGCGGGAAGCACCAGGCTGCCACTTTTTTAAACATGTGAAAACTAGTGCACAGAAGACAAGTTAATATTTTAAGCAAAAAATCAATCTACAGTACACCGCAGGGGCTTCTTCATCACCTACAATTTACTTGTTATGGACAAGTTGCAAAGTCCCTTTTTTCACATCCTCCATAATTATCCAAAAACAATACATAAGCTCTGAGGATTTCCTGGATAGCTGGTTGCCTATATTGTATCATTTAGTTGAATTTTATTAGTTAAATTCAGGAATGTGAAACAGAAAATATCTCCTGACATGTCTAGATATCTGAAAAAAACAGAAAACAGAAGTTTAGTGTAAAAATGTTCTCAAGTGGACAAGGTTTGTTGCCATACACTTGCTGTTTTGTCTGAATTGACTGCCTGTTCCTTTAACCACACCTGTCTGGGACCGAAAGTTCAGACATACCTGAGCTTGATCCTCCTAGAGAACTCAAATTGCTAGTTATGTTCTCAGCTCAGAATTTAGTTTTAGAAAAAAATGTGATGAACAGTGGGGCAGACAGCTTTTAAATAACAGACCTCTTATATGAGAAGTTGCTTAGGAAGGCAAATCATGACTACTGGCAGATTAGCAACTGGAAAAAGTACTTAAACTCTGGTACAAATTACTATTTCTTACAGTGAATGTCCTTCTCTATTTGGTGATTTTCCTCATGAAATATACCGAGGCAAAGGAAAAAGAACCCAAGCATTTATGAGCTGTCCTTGCTTGGCTCTTCTGTGTATGTCAAAATATAGAAGTATGGTATGGTTTGGGTTTAAAGGGACCTGAAAGGTCATCTAATTCCAACCTCTGAAATGGGCAGGAACACCTCCTTCCAATAGATCAGGTTGATCAGAGCTCCATCCAACCTGGCCTTGAACAACACCTCCAGGGATGGAGCATCCACAACTTCCCTGGGTGACCTGTGCCAGTGCCTCACCATGTTCACACTGAAGAATGTCTTCCTGGTATCTAATTGAAACCAACTCTTCCATCTTGAAGCTTTTCCCCCTTGTCCATCATTACAGTTCCTGACAAAGAGTCCTTCTTTGTCTGCTTCCCTGCAGCCCCCTTCAGATACTGGAAGGTTGCTAGGAGGTCTCCACAAGACCTTCTCTTCTCCAGGCTGAACAGCCCCAACTTTCTCCAGCCTGACCTTGTAAGTGACATGCTCCATGCCACGTGTAAGTCCTCTGCTGGACTTCCTTCAACAGTTCCATGTCCTTCTTATGCTGGGGAGGCAAAACTCTATGCAGCACTCTACGTGGCATCTCATCAGAGCAGAGGGGCAGAATGCCCACCCTCACCCTGCTGGCTGTGCTGTTTTTGATGCATCCCAGGACATGATTGTCTTTCAGGGATGTGAGCAAACACTGCTGGCTCAGGTTGAGTTTTTTGCCAACCATTACCCACAAATCCTTCGACTGGACAAGATGATCTCCAGAGTTCTCTCACAAGCTAAACCATACTGCTGCTCTGTGATCCTCTGGAGCAGAGGCATAACTAGAAGTCAGATTTCCATTTGCCCAAACAACCATACACTGTTGTGGAAAAAAAGTGTGCAGTAGCATTACCTGCATCACTGTTCTGGAGCAAAGAGAGAAACCAGGATTTATTCCCAGACTGATTTTCAAGTACTTAAGTCTCTGAGGTATCTACGTATTTTCAAGTCCAGGTATTTTCTGGGCAGGATGCAGTTTGCACTACTAGTAATCCTCAAGGAATCTAACTGCTGAGTTCCTCCTTCAATCTATGTGAGCCTTTCTGCATTTATGAGGACCTTCACAAATAATCTTAGGTAAGTAGTTCTTACCTGTGATGAAAAAGAAAATGGAGATAAAAATTGATCTGTTCAAGAGTGAGTATCACTCAGGATAATTGTAAGTTTAAAAATAAATGCTGGACAATTCTAGAGTTTCATGCACTGAAGACTCAAAAAATTTAAATGCCTGGGTTTTCAGGATAACTTATATACAAAATAAGTTTTTTCTTAGGAGTAAATTTGTTGTCTCACATTTATACCTCGATGCTGCAATGTATGTAGTGATATATTATGAACTCTACAAATAAAAATTTGTAGGGCATTTTTCTATGGTGCCTGCTTTACGAATTCTGAACAGCACAAAAAAATTTTATTCTGTCATCTGTGATAGTAAAAACTAATTTGTATAATAAAACCTCAAAAACACAGCTTTCTTTTTCAATTTCCACAGCAAAAGAGTCAGTCAAAAAACTATATCAGTAGTTAAAAATGAAAAAAATAACAAAATACATTCAATCCTAAAAATAAAAATCACAGTAAAGACTACTATTACAATTCATCTACAATGTAAAAATTTGGTAATAAACTTTTCTATTGGTACCAAATAATCCCTGTAACAACAACTCCAGTAACTCCATATTACTTTAGAATCTGAATATTTACCCACGCACTGGAATATTCATACTCCTTGCAGATTTAGTGACTTCTTCAAACCTTTCTATGCTTTCTTCAATTGAACAATTAATATTCATTTTGCTAAAAGAGTCAGATGCTGCACCAAATACTGAGACTTCTGTAGCTCCTGCTGCAATCTAAAAAACACATTTCAAGAAAACAGAATCATAACACTATATTAAAATTAGATTAAGCATTTAATTCTGTACAACATTCTAAAATTTTAAAGTACATTAAGTATATAATCCATTACTAAAATCTAATTTTAATCCAAATTTTTTTTCAACTATTGCATACTGACAGATTGAATCAAATTTTGAGATCATTCACTATGGCATATTTTCTGCCTCTTCTTAGCAATTAGTTAAACATGTTTTTAAAGTGATGAATGATAAAGGTAATAACATGTAGAGATTCACATGAACCAACTATACAAAAAAACAGTGATTAATACTTATATTCATCTTTTCAGAAATGACAAAGATCATACAACTGTCACACTGTCTGTTCCTCCTGAACACCAGGACGTCATTCTCATGATTGGGAAAGCTCTCTGTGTGCATATGCCTAGAGCAGCAACAATAACCAGCAGGGATTTCCTTCTGAGAGTCAGCTCTAGGATCAAGGGCTCCACTGGTCTTGGTGTCACAGTCAATAAGGATAACACGGAAAATCTGTACATGAGAGAAGCCTCAGCAAACAGCAGTCTAGAAAATGTGTAAAGGTGGTGACTTCACCGAAGGGGCAATTAGCCTGAGCTTGTACTCAGTACCTCAGTAAATCAACTAACATGAGGCAAACTAGAAAGCTGAAAGCCAACTGATAGGAGAAAAAAACATTTTAGCTTAGGAGAATAGTTAACTAACTCACTCACTCTCCAGTCAAAGTAATACTCTTGTTCAATGGAAAAGTATGGAGCTTTTGCCTTTACTCTCTGCCTCTGCAGGACAATGTCTCAAATTCAGCAATCCATATAGGGACAAGTATTCTCTCAAACAGAGAGAAAAACATCAACAAGGAAGAATGCAGGAAGAATCCATTTATTCACTGTTTTCCCTTCATTATATCACTAAATGCAGCACAGAGATAAAGCAGAATTAATTAAACTCATACTATCATTGAGACTAAGTTGTAGCTCTATAAACTGCCTGTTGATAGTTAAGTCAACTATGCACAGGATGGTTTAACAGATATTTCAGTATAGGAACTGAATGACAGACTAGACCACAAATGTCCACCAAGCAGTATGCTTTCCAAATACAGCTTGTCCTACACCAGGACAAAAGCAGAAGCATTAAAAACTTTCAGAAAACAAAAAAACAAAACAAAAACAAACAAACAAACAAAAAAAAGTAAAGATTTTACTAACAATGTGTGTATTTTAAGATGACTGATCTGCTTCATTTTCACCTTGTTACACACTTCAAGTTTATAATTTTGACTATTTTGGAAGAACTGAGACAATTTAAACTTTCAAAACCAATCAAAATGAAATTCAGAATTGCTATGAAGCTTTTTCATTTAAATGAGTGTTCCTGCATCCTTCTTCAGTATTTTCCACCAAGACAATCTTCAGAAACTTTTCAGGGCCAACAAGTTGAAAAGAAAGAACTGTCTTGCCCTTTATATATAAGCACTATTTAAATGAACTTACAAAGCTCCTGGTCAATGTCTCAAGTAAAATATGAGCTTAACATCATTCTGTGAATTTCCCCATTTTTCATAAAGAAAATTGGGAGTTTTCAGTGGAAAAAATAGAGCTTATTTCTGACATTAAATAGCTAGTTTCTAGTACTGAACTGAAAGTGTCTGAAACATAAAAGAGGTAAATGTGGAAAACACCTATGAAGGCACTTACAGCAGAATGAAAACCTTGAAGATTAGGTGTGAGAACGGGATACTGGACTCCAGGATGCCGTTCAATGCCCCTCATTACTTCTTCGTGATCTGCCATCTAAAATATATAAATAATTTGTATTGATCAGCAGTTATTTTCTGATATTTATATAGCTAACTAGAAATTGCATTAGACTGTGTTTTTGCCTTCATTACTTTTACAGCTCATATAGAGAGTTTAACAAGGGGGTTAAATTGATTTTGTACAATTACTCTTTTTTAATTTCTTAACTTTTGACTATTTGTGTTGTAATCTTTTAAGATCTATGTGAATATACAACTGGGGCTAAGACTTCTATATTGTTCCTTTGTGTGTATCTGTAACAATATAATTTGCATTATAAATTGACAGACTTATCATGCTGTTCATCAAGTATTATAGCAATTTTAACTTTGCTTCACTGGACTTAATAGGTGGCATTAACAGTATCACTGAGATTTTAAAAACAGAAATCTTGAAAACTTCAGCACTCTGATAAATGCAACTTCACAATATTAAGCATAACTAAACCTGAATTACTCAACACTGTAATCAGAACATTTGAAAAGACTAAACATATCTATTTTTTAAAATACAGCAAAATCCAGATGTCTGCACAGTGCAATGTTTTAATGTATTCAGAAGTTTCCTTTTAAAGAAGAAAATACTTCTTTATTATAGCAAAGATCAGATTATATCTTTACGTCAGTCTCCCCTCACAAAAGAAAATCTGCCTTTTTAAGATACTCTTGCATTTTTCTCATACATTCAAGATTAAATATACTCCCTGTACTAATGAAGAAGGTTAATGAAACTTATTCATTTAATAAAAGACAGATTCTTTAGATAAGCACATTTTCTTAAAAGAAGTGGCTTGAAAATAAATAATGATAGTGTGCACGTCTGAAAATACAATTAATAAAATGTATCTCTCTAAATGTCTTAAAGATTCTGAGTTTTTAAAAAAAGTATATTACATTTTAAATGAGCTCTCATAAAAGCAAATATCACAAGAAAACACTATTAAGTTGGATTTCTGTTTCTTTCCACACTGGTAAAAAGTATTTTGAGAAGTACCATGTGAAAAGATAAATGAACTACAGAGCTTTCATTACTCCTTACTTTCAGCGGACACCTTTATGATAGCTATGATTGATACCACAATTCTAAACACATGATATTAAATTATACCACACTATTAACTAAGAATACTACTTGTAACCTAGAATCCTCCTGTCACCAGCTTCCTTCTAGGAAAATGAATGGATTAAAAATATCAGAAAAATCTATCCTCTACCAATACAATCCCAACATGTATCTGTAAGGAAATGTATACATGGTACAAAAGGTGCTTTATAGCCAGAAACAACTCATTTCTTATCAGTAAGTAAGTGATAGCACAAAACTTTTTGGTTTTGCTTCTATGTGAACTAAATTGATCTGATAACCTCACAAAAAACCTCTGTTAACACCTTAGCTTTTTAAGAAACAAGATTTCATTCCTTAATTTAATATAGGTAGTAGCCACATTTCTCAGGGCAAAAAAGAATGTCTGAAACCAAATGAAAAATTAATAGGCAAATGCTGGAACTAAATTCACTCTCCACAATTATAGCCCGTCTTAATATATACTGGAAAACCAAAATGATACTTTTTCAACCAGTATAAACCTGGCAGATCCAAATAATATTTTATGTATTAAATCTGTCCCACTGCTATTTTTCCTGTAAGTAAAATCCCACCTTTGCACATTTTGCATGTTATAAGATTTTAAATTGTAATAAAATATTTCTTTTCCTGATTTCCAAAAAAAAATAACCTTCCTAATAGTAGATATTTATAATTTTTGGCTGTTTATGCTATAGGTGTGGGATCCTGTTTTATATGGCACCTTGCTACTGTGGAACTTATTCTTTTAGATTTTTCATTAAAAAAAATCTTTGCCAAAAACAACAGCGAATAGGAAACCATAAAAAATTTAAAACACTAAAAACAGAAGTAAGTGAATGAGATCTAAACATAACTACAAATTCTATTCCCATGGCCTATAAAAAAAAGAGCAAAGAAAAGACAAAGTCAGGACTGCACTCTCTGTCCAAGCAACACAATCTTGTATTTTAAATTAAAAAAAAAACAAAACATTTTAAACATTAATTAAGCCATTAAAACAAAGTATTAAGTGAATGAATTTTGGATATGAAGGGATTGCTCATTTTTAACTGACAAACCTGTGATAAATCTGGTACTCGTAATGGCTCATAGGAAAAGGAAATAATTAAACAAGGAAGAGATACACATTTTCTTTAGACTTATTTTTCTAACATTTAAAAAATGACATTATTCTCTGTTGCAGTAACTGACAAAGTATGATGGCACTTTGAAAAACTTAACCTATTCCCTTTTAGCTAAGATATCATTACCCCTGCACTGAAGCCAAAGAAATTCTGCACTGTCATTCTTCTCTTCATCTTTCCTATTATCCTTCTTCTAGACTCTTCCCTGGTGACTCTGAGAACATGGAAGTAAAGCAAAGGAGTTCCTCAGAGTGTTGTACAGTTTGCTTTGCTAATTCATTAATTAGCATGGCTATACTATGTTTTTCTCAGAGAAAAGCCAAGAAAACAGTCCAGGCCCAGGATGTATTCTCATTTAAAATGGACAAACTTTATCTACATTTTGTGTCAGATGTGCAACATGCAGTAGACATTGTTAAAATTGAAGCATTTTCTCAAATTAATTAACTTCTTGTTTTAATCTGTAAATAACTTGTATGCTCCCTGTCAAATATAGTGTTCAAATGCTTCTGTGCAAACAAGTGTGCAATTTCTTGAGAAACAATTTAAATTATATACACAAGTATTGACTTATTTCCTTATTTGCAGGAAAGAATTAATTTGCACAAACAGGTGATAAATAGTAGACTTCAGGACTAAGCCTGAATTTGCAGTGTTAAATCTCAAATGGAAACATGGCACTCTAATACCAATGCATGTGCTGCCAGTTCCAGAAAGGCTATGTTTCTGCTGAGTTGTACCAAATGTAAAAATTAATGATGGAAAAATAATAAGCAAATTATTATTATTAATCAAAATTTAAGCGTAGTTGCTGATAGAGTGTTAGAACTCCAAAATAAGTAACATCCCTAAGTACTACTACATACACAGAAGTCCCTAATTTAGATCTCCCAAACACATTTCCAAATGTGGAAAATTACATTTCATTTAGACAAAAAAGAAAATAACGTATACTACTTTTTTACGTCAGTGACTACTAGTTTTAGAGGAGTAGAAAAGAAGTAGGAACAACAATAAATTATATTAATAATGTGTCACCATCCTAAATCTTTAATTACAACTGAACGTTACATAAATAAATGGAATGGCATTTAAACTGAAATAGTTCTGAATGGAGCTGATTTTACATACCTGAGGCACCCATTTGGATGAAACAAAACTGGTCACTTCTATTGCAGGCAGGCCTGTTTTGGAAAGCTGGTTGATTAACTCAATTTTTGTACCAGTTGGGACTATCACCTACAGACATGGAGACATACTTTAGCAAAGTATTTCATATATAAAAAACTTTTGTAAGTGAAAGGTTCCCTGTACATAATCAATAGCTTCTTTTTTTAAAAAATAATGAACTACACTTAGATATTTTATCATAACTATACTGTTTCCTGACAGTAGGAAGTATAAGGAAGGTACTAGGCAGTATACATGATGTTACTCCATTTTCTGTCCATCACAAAAGGAAGCACTCCTGTGTAACTGGTTATAGATCTGGCCTCATTATTTGTTATTACCCAAACACCAAACTAGCAAGAACTGACAAAAGGAAATACTAACAGCGCAACCAGCAAAAAATGGGAGGGAAAAAACTCCACAGCTGAGACAGAGTAACTCTATTCTGCTAATACCACTAACATCTCTGGTATCAGTAACAATGATATATGTGAGCTTATCCTCCATTTTGTGGAAATAGATGACTGTTTCTATACATGTACCCTATAACCTCTTGCAATCTTCTTCCATGCTTCCCCACCACCCTTCAGGCAAATAATTATATCAAAAGAACAGCATTTTTCTCCCTTCTCTCTTTAGCAGGAAGCATGACAAAACCTATTTTACTATTCCTTCTACATTAACACTTGAAGCAGAAACACAAGTTAAAAAGGTAGCCAATGTTTCATAGTGTTTACCAATTAGGTCATGACAGAATGTTATTGACTGACGACAAATTCCAGTAAAAAGAAACGTTGAGTAACAGAAAGGCTAGTTAGCCAAGTATAGAAAGAAATTATATGATCTAAAAGCTGGGTAAATACAAATAGACCTTCATTCTAATATAAAGGAAAGTTATCAATATGCAAATAGATATATTTAATACTACAAAATGAAAGAAACATAATTAGCAGTTCCACCTACTGAAAATAAGACATCTGTGTCAAAGCACACACAAAAATAAAACAAGGTAAGTTACCTTTTCATTTTGTAATCCATCTCTTGGCCCAACTTCTACAATTTTTATGTACTCAGGCAGTCCAGATGCTTGAGGTTCCTGAAATAAAAATCAATACCAAAAAATAAAACAATTAAGGTCACCAAGATCAAAACATACAGCTTGTACTTGTCCTTTCATATGATTCTGGGTACAAAGTCATATTGTCAACATTAAGTTTGCTCAGCACGTTTAAAAATCTCTGAGAACACCATAACACATAAAAATATGTTCCACACCTTGATCTAAGGAATATTAAGTTAAAAACAGAAATTAATGAATGTTCCACTGCTACTTTGAGGTCACAAAAGTTTATTAAAAATGTATATAGAACCAGAAATGAACATTGAGCTTTACAGTGATAAATATTTCCATTTCAAAAATATTTCAAATCAAAAATCCAGTCCTCCAAACTTGTAACTGAATGTTCTCAATTCAACTTAACAGGTACTTCTCTGTAAACGTTTGCAAGGCTGGGCTATAAATCTGAAAACAACATAGCAGTCAAGAAATGTTAAAGACATTATTAATGAAAAATGAAAGTTATTTCTGTGACGGAAGATGAAAGTTTTAAAGAAGGATTTAAAGGAGAACAAGGAAAGCCTCATAGATACAAAGTATTTTTCAGGTGTAAGAGAAACTATTGGAAAGGCAGGAGGCTGATGGGGACAGGAGGGGAGGAAGGCAGCAGAGTAAGGTCAAAGGGCTAAGGAGAGCATGGGGAACTGAGAGAGGGGGGGAAGGAGAAATGAGAACAGGAAAGCAGGTGAAGGGAAATGAAACTTCCTTTTTTATTATTTAGCTGCTCTGTGATTGAATCAAGTTGACAGGTGTGGCAGTTAATGCAAAACTGGGCCTTTAAGTCCTGAAACAGCTCAGAGCAGTTGGCTGGACTGAACCTCAAAAGCTGTGTGCCCTTAAAAAAACACCCCATGGCTAATTTGGGGCATGCTGTCCATGCTCAGGAATGGACAGGAGAGACACAGGCAGCCTTGCCAGGAGCTCTGGAAATACCCTGTTTTCTGTATTGCACTTGGGACAGAAGCCTGACCAGCTCATTCCAGTGTTGAAAGCCTGAGCTGGGATTAGCATGAGCTACCTGCAGGACAGCTGCTCCACTGAACCCACCACTTCTCCCAGGAGTTTAACACCACTGGAAGGGCGACACTGTCAGCACAGGGGGACAGCTCCTGCCCGGAGAGTAACAGCTCCCCCAGACCAGAGACATTCTGTAAATATAGCCACTAATCTCACAACATCCACAACCAAAGGAAAACCCCATATTTTATTCCTCTCTGACTCATATCATCAGGGCTGTTTCAACCAAATGGCTACTAATTTCACCTCAGTAATGGAAAATGAACATGCCTATGAGCACCCTTGGTTTCTCCCTGCATTCTTGGTGCCTGTGGGCAGTTCTCTGCAGGATTTGCCAAAATACAATAAATATATTTCAGACCATTTACTGTGTATTTATCTGAGCCCGGTAAAAAGAATGGGAAACAGCTGTATAACATCTATTTGATCACATGAAACATCTGGTAAGTTGAAACTCTGTCAGGCCCTGCTAAGCCCACACTCACTGACAGTATAAACCTACTTAAATGTGAAGGTAAAACCTTCACATCTGCTGCATATTGTTCCTCTTAAGTTATTTTCACAAATATGGCACTGCTTCAGCACTACAGGCATAAATCTGGGTTATTTCATGATTATCAGATCCTTCTTGTTGCAAGACAAATGCCACAGCTGTACTATGAGTGAAGCTGTGACTGGAAAATAAAAAGAGAGCTAAAATAGATTATGTGAACCAAAGCATAATTTAGAGCATGAAAAATGTCCATAAAACTTTGAGAGCAAAAGCGTTCATTTTCTGGGCCAAATCTTGTAAATCCTATTTAGTACCTACTGTGGAAAAATTTTGTGAAAATCAGGAGCTGTTCTTGTCTTTTCAGAACAGGTCACACAGCTACACATCACAGTCAGGTGATGTCCACAGCCCTTGGAGCTCATAGGGGTCAAAAGTTTGGAGGGGATACTGAAGAAAGGCATTCAAGTATTGGTTTTATTTTCTGTCTGTGTTATTACAGATATACAATCTCTTTGAATCATAGTCCAGGCCTCTCAGCCCCTGATTTTCTTTACACCCTTCCTGTTCACGAGTCAGTCTCAATTTGAATTCACTGTTCACAGAGTGAGAACAATGCTGAGAACCACATAGGGAATGACTCCCACATACTGGAAACTCAAGGCAGATTGCACACTCTTCAAGCTGATGAACTAACAGCTTAGAGTAAATTTCTTGGTTTGGACTCCAGAAGAGCCTTGCTTTGCATTGTATTTCATCTAGTTTTATTTATGGTACACTGATCACTCCTACCTTCAATGTTTCTCCTGTGTGGCATCCAGTGTTGTACTGAAAATATCTCCTTCCATTATCAGCAGATATTACCACCTTAAAACTTTCTTGTGAAAACTTTTGAACTAACATCATTACCATATTTTAGTGCAAACATATATTTTCTCAAAACAATTAGATTAGTAGAAAGACTAGATAGAAGAAAGATTTTTTTTTTTTAAATATGGAGGAACGCCACCAGCAATGTCTTTCTGGTCTAATAAATCTGCTTTCAACATTATATCCTATTTCCTCCTCAGCCAGTTTCTTACTCATCTCACAAATTCTGTTTTGATCATCCTTCTCCCCAGCATAACTAATAATTTCTCTTGTGCTGCACTGCTGAAGCTCAGATGACAAGCAAGTCAAAGACAGGCAGAATACTGAGGTTCAGGTCCCTGTATATTATTTATACATTTTACAGCTGCTGGGTAGAACTCACAAAGAAATTGGAGACTCTAAGAGTATGCATACCATCTTCTGCTAAAGTGACTCTAGCATTTTTCTATTATGTGGCTCAAGTTGAATCCAAGGAGTAAAGGAAACTCACTTGTCCTGTGAATGAATACTCGGTAACTAGCTGTTAGGACATTCTTCCAAGAGAGAAAGAAATACGTATTTGACAAAGTTGTTGGGAAGAAAAAGGAAACTCCAGTTCTAGGAACTTCTCTGATCACAGTGCCACACTTGCAGAGTATCTGGACATTACTGAAAAAACATCTGAAGAAATTGCCTTAGCCACAAGTCACATTCTGGTTTAATGCCATCTGACTCACTAGTCAAGCTTCAAAGGCACAGAACACACTACATCTGTAAGAATCTAGGCAGAGTTTAAACACTTCTCTGTTTACTACCTGGATGGCATCAGACCTCAACCAGGACATGGGCTTCATGAATTGAAGGACTCATTTCCCCAAACTCTAACTGGAACATTTCAAATGTACACTACACCCATGGGAAAAAGGAATGATTTTCTGAACCAATGAGACCAACTTAGAGAATTTCAACACCTTTAAGTATGGTATTAAATGCCCTACAGATAATGATTAGAAAATAGAAATAAATAGGAAAATGAAAATCAGTTTCCATGTTTTAAATGAATGAGAAATGGTGAACTTTGCAGAAATACATGAGTACCAATTTTAGTACCACTAAACATGTCAGGCATACAATTTTGTTTCAGAAAAAATATTTACTAAATTTAAGTGCATGAACTATTTTTATGTAACAATATATATAAAGTATCAACAGCAAATACTTAGGGAGGACTGCTTATTGAATAATACAGGGTCTCTGTTAAAAAGTAATGACCCACCAAAGTATCATGTTTTAAATATCAAAAAGGAAATAGCTGACATAAAAGACTAAGTGCCTGGAAAATATGTTTTTCCATGTATCAAGCCTTGCCAAGGGAGTACAAAAAGTGCATAAAACCACAAAAAAAAATTGCCTCCCTCAAAACAGAATGCAACCAAAGAGTATTTTTAAAATAAATAGAAAAAGGAAAACCAAACCATTTAGCTTGAGACACTGAATGCCAAATTTCTGTACGGAAAAATTTTCTCTCAACTATAAATAGCCGCAAATTTAGGTTCATTATAGAAAACCCTAGTAACTTTTAATTAAAACAGTATAATCTCCCTAGTGTAACAATAAATGTAAAGAAATTAAATAAATGCACTTTTTAAGCTCTCCCACTACTTCACTACTTCTACTAAAGGTGTTGAGGTTCTTTCAGCCTTCTGATTTTTATTCCATGAAGATCATTCATAAGGGCAGAAACAGCAACGGCAAATACTACCCAGAGCTTCTTAAAGGTAACTGAAAAACACAAAAGCAAGAGAGAAGGTTCTGGAGGTTCAGATCTTATAAATCCTTCTAACCAAGCAAGATTAAGCTCTGCTTTCCTTTTCCACAAGGTGGTGTTCTGGCACAGAAGACAACTGAACAAAGGTAGTAGGTCCATCGTGTACAAAGAAGAATTACTCAGGCAAGCAGTTTTCAACAAGAAACAGCAGGGAGGTGGCATCATAACTCCATAATGCATATCTGCAGTGACATGGAAAAATGCCCAAAAGCCAGGAGAAGGCTCTAAGATAAATAATGATTGCTGGAAGGAGAACGAAGAAAACAGTGGTCAATCTTCTGAACACATCGATGTCTCTAAACCTTACAAGAAATAGAGGAAATAAAGGGGAAGAAATTAAAATCCTTGTTCACATAGTTCACACTACTAGAAGGCAGATATAAAACATATTAATTCCCAGCTTATCTAGAGAAAAAATGGAGAAGATTCAAAAAACAGTGGGATGCACCTGAGGAATATCCCTCAGAAAAGATAAACTGAATATTCATTCTAGAACCTCTGCTGTATGCTGCTGACATGACCACTGGGAGAAGAGTAGCCATGAATGAACCATGACTAGCAAAAGCACTCAACCTCTGAGAATCTTTCATCAAATTAAGTTTTCTTATCATATCAGTCCATATGCATGACCTGAATGTTAACACAGACATACCACAAACAAAGCAGTCACAACAGAGTACATAATTCCATTGAAATACCAGATTCATTTCAATAAAAGCAATACATATGATAATACTTAGGACTCTCCATATTGTTTCTCATGCTGACTAACTAAGAAAATGAAATGACAAAACTGATCCTAGGCTATAAACTAGGATGTCATAGATTAAACAGTAGCCTGGCACTTAACGAGTAGAAATATTGGGACTTCCTACTTCAAAAAATAATCCAGTCAACTGGAGATTGTCCATGGGTGGGCAAAATATAAAATCCAAGTCAATCACTACTAAATAAAATTAGTTAAGTCCAGAGTTAACCTATCTGGAATAAACCAAATAAATAATAAATAAATAAATAATAATATAAATAATAAGTAAACAATAAACCTAATATATATAATTGTTGAAATCAGAAGGCTTGTCTGAGCTTATGAAAGAGTAGTGATTTACATCTATCAGGAGACTGTCTGAACTGTAGGGATTTCTATGGTAAAATAATAGCCCTACTATTTCTACTGTCATTTACATTAACTATTAAATTCCAATATAATCAGCTAATATACTACTTCTTATTGTTGCAGGGTTGTTTACAAAAAAAGTAATTCATATGAAAACATAAAAAATATGATTTTGAACAAGAAGGAATTTAACTGAACTATGAGAATCATGCTTGTGCTGCTGGAGTGGCCAGTTGTTTGACCTAATCCTGTTCACAAGCAGAACTTTATTGGTAGAAGAAGCAAAGGTGATAAAGTATTCACTAATAAAGAAAAATACTACTACTTTTATTTAGAAAATATAAATTAAGGTTTAGAAAAGAAGAATTCTGTCAAGTATTCTGATGAGCTGGCAAATCAAAAGGTAACAAATGACATTAATAAGAAATGCCCAGAAGACTGAAAAAAAATATTGCTGTGTTAAGAATACTATTCTTACATGAAACTGGGACATTTGAGTCACACTCAACAACACTATTCATAAACATAGTTACTAATTTTAAAAAGCAAAACACCATCTATATATGACTATTCCATTTGAAAATCCTTTACAATAGATCTTCCTAAGCTACAGCAGACAAAGTATTCAGATCAAGGTTAAGAAACCTCAGCTAGCACCAGTCCCATGAACAGGATACTAAGTCATTTCAGAGCATCTCTTTGGAGCAACTGGCATGATCTCTATTCTTCTGCCCAAACTACACCTTAGAAGCAAATCGGACCAACTTAATTCCTGCCTCCTTGTTTTCCCATGACTCCTCTGTAAACAGAGAATTCACATCGATCCAGACCTACACCCATGGACTGACTTCACAGTTTAAACCCTGGATCTCTTTCATCACTGTGGACCTGCCTGAGGGGCACAGGGTTGCATGGCCAACTCTGTTTACCACCAATGCATCAAAGCCTGACCATGACCATGACTCACAGACCTGCACTCCCAGCTGTAACCTGGGACCTCCCTTAACAACACAAACTCACCCGATGACCTGGAGTTGTGCTTGAACCCTCTCTAGACCTACCATTCTCACCCCATTTAGCTTCTGCGGGACTGCCTGGTGACCTGTCTGTTACCACCCTCAGGTCCCTCCCTTAGGGAGCTGCTGGCCCTCACTGCTCCCTGACAGAGAAAGTTCTTATTCTAGAGTTCACTGTAATATCCGAACTTTGGTCCTTAACATCCAACCCAGATATATACTCCTCGAGTATTTCTTCGCCCCAAGTCAAACAGGCTGGGATGAGAATGCAGTCTATTTCTCCCTTTCTTTGCCCCTTTCTATCAGCTGCACCTAAAACAAAAGTGTAGTAGTTTTTAATGCCTAGCACCCTAAGGATAAGCTTTGTTGATGAAGTCCATAAATACCACACTTTTCAGATTAGAGCAGCAGCACTCATAAAATACATCTGAACATTACTGTTTTGTGTATTAACTCTGATTTATCTGCTTACCCACTGGAGGCTACAGCTATCAGATGCCACGACACTAATTCCAAAGAATAATGTTTTATTCAAGCAACAAACAAGGGTTTGAAATGAAAATAATATACCAAAATCCAACTAACAGTAAAAAAGCTCTGTCTGATACACAAACAGAACCATCTTCACAAAAGAGAAAACTTAAAGAATACTATACAATTGTGCTAAATCACCTATCACACAGACAATTGCCACGGAGGTACTAAGAACTCCTTTCTACAAGAAAAAACATTTCTTTCAGACAAACACAAAAATGCACATTTTCTAAAGGGCTACAGAGTTAATAAATCAATATAATCTCTGTCTGCAGGAGTCTGAGAGAGAGAGAACAGGAGGAATTCCTCCTATTTCCCCTTATATTAGATCAGAACAGATCAACTCTCACATACTTTGAGTAAAACACCTGCTGATTATTTTCTGTGACTTGTAGTTTACTTTTTTGCTTACAGTGGATGTACTTAATGGTTGGGAAACCAGAACTTGCAGCTGCCTCCAGTACACAATTTACCTCATTAACCAATTGAAATGAACTCAGCTTGAACTATGAACACACATAAACTGAAAGCCTGGAACTATCTATTTTGTTTAATTGAAAGGGTAGTCATGCATTTGAATACTGTTTGGAGGTGTCTACTTTGATTTTAAAAGCATAAGAATAAAATGTAATAATAATACATTTTTAAATGCATGGGAGGGTGAAAGTTGTTTTCTGTTGTACTCTTCGTATCACATCGCAGACTAAACTCATGTTTCTTCTTAGGAACTCATCTTCCCCTTCCATGAGGACGTGCAGAGTTCAGAAGTAGTAAACAAGCTTAAGGAGTCCTCACTGTTTTATTTAATATGTGGTGGGTTTGGAATGCATTCTGAAACTACTACTCTTAGTCACACAAATTACATGGGTTACCACACTGATCTTGCAACAGTATCATTCTGTATTTCTCTATGACCTTCTCAGTTTCTTCATAAACTAGACTTTCTTCTCCATCTCTCCATTATTTGAGGAGAACACAAAATGTAACAGTGTTTATTCCAAAACTGATGAGCTACACTGAACCACTATACCAGGCAAGTGCTTTTCTGAGTAACAGCGTATAAAGCCACAAATTGTTAGCCCATATTCTTTATTTTAGTTCTGATTAAATCCTCACTTTGTAACTTTACATGCATCACTTCCAAACCCCAAAACTGTACAAAACATAGATATGGTGAAATGACGGCACACAACTTAACTGATGGTGTTATCTCAGGGATACAGTAAAGGCTATGATGGATAGAAAATCAATAAAGCAGTATTTCCCACTTTATATAATAGTCATGAGCAAAATCTATTAAAATAAACATTCACAAAGAAACATGTGTAAGTTTACATACAATACAATTACTAATAGTATTTCAAATAACATAAATAAATCTGGGGAAATACAAGGATATAATTATCAACATTTAAGATTTATTATTAATTTGGACATTTCATTGTTGTTTTCAGAACTCAATAGAAACAAAGCCAGAGAAAGTACACTGGAAAACATCTATGAAGCAATTTTGAGGGTGAAGATAGTTACAGACCCCCAGAAGTTCTTCCCTTTAGTAAGCAAAGGGAAAAAACATGAAATATATATACTGAATTATATACATTACATATTTTAAATTGTGATCATCAAAATCATGAGAGTCCATGCTACATTCTAAGTATGTAGCCAAGGACAACTTACTATATGTCACTATAGAGTCATACAGACACTTTCTGTGGTCATGGCTTAAAATTTACCAAATGCAAGTGGATCAGAAAATTCCACAGGCGTATGGCAGGCTAACAAAACTGCTGTTCTGACAGGTCTTCAAAGAAGGAAATCTCAGGAACTGAAGACTGAGTGTCTAACAGAAGCGGCAGCTAGTTCTAAGAATAACGGGAAACCACGTCCAATTCTCTGCCATGATGTTGGAAGCTCTTAAAAAAAAAAAGAAGCAGCATTACAGGACAAACAGAAAGATAAAATCAAGCCCAAAGATTGTTTACTGCCTTTGAAAATAAAAAGAAATACCTTCTTTAATATTTATGTCTATATTTTACAAAAATTCATTCATACCCTGACAAAAACAATAGGCCACATTTGTCAAACAGTTTCCTGGATGAGATGGAACTTTCTGAATTATCACTGACAGCTTTACACCTTCTAAAAAACATTTGTTGCTGTTTTTAACAAATGCAGAGTACATGGAATAGCAGAGATCTGAATACCTAAATTACAGCCAACAGTTCATGCAACCTAAAAAAGCACATAGATGTGCTGTAATCACAGACAATTTTTGGTAACTTGAAAAGTAATGCTCAAGGAATCTATTAGTAGTGTCAGGTGGCAGCAGAGGCATAGGCAACCACCGTTAGATTTGTGTTACAGTGAAATCAATAATAAATGGTACTAGAGACCTCTACTACTAACAGGAGGCCAACACAGCCAGTCACTTCAGCAAAAATTAAAAATGTATTTTCAGGACATGGTGTATACATTACCTTTTTCTATTTCCCTAAATGCTTCCCTTGGCTAACAAGCAGCATTTCTCCATTAACCAAGCTGATTTACAGCCAACTCACTTTCATCCACATCCCTATCTTGGTCAAAGCCTGGAAAAGCAATTATACTCTGCCATCTGGGCTGGATGAAAAGGATACAGAGATCAACAGCATACTGATGACACTGGAGCCAAAACCTCCCACACTTTCCTTTACTATTATTTATGGTAATAGTATTATGGTGTGTACAGTGTTTTACAGGCAAGACTAAAGACAGAATTCTAGAAAGGAGAAAGAGTGGTGTTTTTCCACACACACTGAAAAAGCAGAGACATGATCATCATTACAAATCAAACATGTGCAAGCAATTTGCTCTTAAAAATACTTTGGGATATCAGTGGGGGGGGGTAAATTAATATACTGACAAGTCAGCCCATCTACCCTATCAGGTAAGTCTCTCTAAATAACTCACTGTCAATAAAAGTGAGTTATGCATAGATCTTTAAGAATTAAAATTAAAAGCTGAAAGTAAATCAACTATTCTCCATTACTACTGCAATCAAAAACATCTTCTACATCCAAAGGCTGGGCCTAAAAGATTGAGTAAATCATTAATTTATGTACAGGTGGCCCACCACTGTTTTCCATAGCTCTCTTTCCAAAATATATTGATTAAAATGACAGTATTTTAATGGCTATTTATTTCATCACTGTTGGAAACTCATCCTTCAGGAGAATTTGAAATTTATAAAGCTCTCTAGAAAAATAACATCTGTAAAGTATTACCATAATAATTTCCCAGTAATGGTAAGGAAATTGTAACTTGAACACTAGGTCATTCCTGATGTTATAAAAATCAACCATTTTCACCATGAAATTATTCAATTGTGAGAATATTTAAAGAATATAATTGTCTTCCCATTTAGCTGAAAATAATGAAAGGCATTAACAATTTTCCTTACATGATATTTTAAAATTACATAGATATAAGGCGCTAGATTTTATATAAACATTTAACATAAATTATCACTTTCCATATGCTTACTAAAAAATACTCATGTAATAATGATATGTCACAGCATCTTCTGAACTGGTTTAATTTCTAATTTATTACAGTAAATAGCAATGTAACAGTAATTTTAGTGTGTTCAAATCATGCAAACCTGAAAACACTGAAGTGGAACAGGTAAAATAAAATACACCGGTACTGGAAGAACGATGACAAAGATAAAACCAAATCAGGAACATATCACTTTGGACTGTTTGAGAAGATTAAGGCTTGTCATGGCAAACTGAATCATGTTATTTCCCAATTTTTTATTGCTTTCACTTCTAGACTTTGCACATTTAGGAAGCTGCTTTTTTTTTTAAGCCTCTGTATTCTGGATAATAAAGTGCTCAACTCATGAGAAAGAAATTTATGTAGTTGTAAAATTGGTAATAAGACCAGTGTAACTAAGGACAAAGAAGAGGAAAAAATATCTAATAGTACTACTAGCTGCACTTTTACTTTACTGTGACACATAAACTTAACTGAGGGATTTTTCCAACCACTGACAATAGATAATACTGGTTATGGACTAAATGGAATGCAGCCAGACCACTCATTAAGCTCAAAATGTCCTGAAATGTTCTTAATGATAGGACTCAACTGGACTTTAAAACACCTTAAGTGATACTTAAGATACTTATGTATCTCTACACAGTTATGTCTACAGGTGTCCTAGGTATCCCTGCACAGTCAACACATACGTTCACATAAAATACCTTAAGGTTCCCTAAACACAGCATGCAGGATACAGGTCCTGTGGCTTTTGGGAAGCCTGAGATGAAGGAGGATATTAAAGAGCATCTTAAATGGTGTCATCAACGAAGAATAGCCAACTGAATGAAGCCACTTCTCAGCACTGTCAGCAATGGCCAAAAGCACATCCAACAACACAGCAAACAGCAGGAGCACAAGTCAGATGGCTAATTGCAGGCACCCTTGTGCATTTGGGATGCATCTGACTTGACCTCTAGCCATTGTGCCAGAGAGTACGAGTCTCCTGTAAACCCTACTCGATACCTGCCAACCCTTACAAGCCATCTTAGCTACATCTGGGCATCTCACATGGCATCAGACAAGAGTGCTTAGGAAATTAAATCAAATAATGAATATCAAAAAATGGCAGGGAGACAAGAGAAAATTCTCAATCACCAGCTGATTCCTCTCTGCACAGCCAACAGCCAACTGGCTTAGTATCTTAGCTTTCCATCATCTTCATTCATCCCATTCTGGCAAAAGTGACGTGACAAGGCCAATGAACTGGCCTATACTCTCTCTTTCCCCAATAAAATATTCATGTACACTGCTTTACTTTCTATGAAGCTAGTACATAGTTCAATTCAAATTATGTTTCCAGGGTTTTAAAAATTCAGCTGTGATCAGCTGCAGATTCCGTTAAATCTTTTCCCTAATCCCAGTGTCCCACATGATATACCTTCATCATTTACTATGTTCCTCCCTTTCTCACATACTAACACCTATATTTAATCTCATCTTAACTACTTGCATTAAAAGTAAGCCCTAAAGCCACATACAGTTCCTTTCCAGATGCTGCTGTTGAATTATTTCCCTACGGGTTTCACCTAACATTCCGGCAATGTCCTCTGGCGCTTCAGTCCACACATCTCACCCATTCAAAGCCTTTAAACTTCTTTTTCCAAGAAACTCATAAACTAACACCTTTATTCCTATACAAAACAGCTAACATCTGTGGACAAAAAAAAAAAACGACTCAAACAAAGAATAAATGTCTACCCAGCACAGTTTTTTTACCAATGCACCTTTTAGCAGTCTTTGCATGTAATAAATCTGTGTTTTTGTCACAAGAGCTGCTGAGAATGACTCTCATAAGAGTATTTAATCCAAATAAATTCAAATGCAGTGCCACAACTGGACAAACTTTCATTCATTTACACCAAACTGTAAAATAAATCTCCATATAACAAGGGAATTATCTAAAAACAATACTGACAATAACAGCATTCCAACAGTAAATACAATTTCCTTCTTATCACCTGCAGCTTATTTTCCATCTTTTGCAATATTAGAACTTTGTCCCAAACGCTAATCAAAATCTTCACCATTGACATGATACCTAATCAAATTAGGTTAAGCTGTAAAAGTTAGGGGAAAAAAAGCTATGAGCTGATTACTTCTAACTGTAATAACTTAAGTTTGAAAGGCAACTGTTAAAACTGTCACTAGAAATATTTTTTTGAAATGCAAACCATGCATTTAGCAGTTTTCTGGTTCCCTCTGAAGTGATTGATTAAAACACCAGATAATAAAATACGTGTCTGATTAATAACATCTTATGTAAAAAAATTCTTATTCTTCATTGTATGTCATGTCCCCATCAACATATTACGAAACAGAAAGAATCCTTCATCTCTACTGCACTGCTTAATTTTAAAGCATGTGCACCACTTTGACATTTCTTCCCCAAAAGGGCTATATAAGCATACATTAACACAGCAGTAATATTTCCCTTCTGCTGAAAATCAAAAATGCTGCATTTGTTTTACAGGCATTTAGCACAGCATGAAAGTCTGATTTTCATCATGCCCTCATCTCCAAAATTTCAGATCAACCAATAAAGCATCTTCTCTCAGAATTTCAATACCCTGACAAGTTTTCATAACTGACAGAAGATGGATGGATTAGAAAGACAGAGAGAACCTTCTCCCACAGATTTATGCCTGATTTTTATTCTTAAATTTTTTTTTCTGGTTTAGCAATTTCTGAGGTTCAGTTAATTGATGATCCTTACTGAGTGCATAGTACTTCATGGCACTGTATGTCAAGGTCCACATCTGCACTATCATGCATTGGCAAACTTTTAAGATGGTACATTTTGCCCAGAAAGTTCACAATACCACACAACATTATTTCCTTCCTACTTCATCTATATTTTTAAATATACATTTGGGACAAAAGAAGGATGCTACAGAAAATATTATACCTTTGTTAAATGAACGAGAGAGTTAAACAATAGAAGAGAATTCAACACAGCCTGAGGTATTAAATAACTACTTTCCTGAAGCCCTCCACAGTTTCTTTAAACATAACTTCTTTCACACTTGACACATTAAGGATTCTCAATAGCCTTCAGTTCCTAAATTTTAAAAGAATCATTACCTTGTTTAAAAACCTCAAATATCTATGTAGTGAAAGAATAAAGAAAGCAAGAACTCAGCTTTATGTCTGGACTGTACCTACACTGTACCAGTTTCTTACTGGATGCTATTCACGTATAAACTGAAATTCAAACATACGCTTCCACAAACACGAGAATCTTTCAACCCAGGTGCTGCACCTTTTTCCTCAGAAGCACCAAAAAATAGTCCTATCATCAATATGTAGAGAAAACAAGTAACTTCATCCTAGGTACCCAGCATTCCATCCTTAAGCATTCTAGGTACTCAGCACTCCTTCTAAGCGGGAAAAAAAAAAAAAAAACGAACTTAAAAGCCACTATAGAGACAACAGTTAATATTGTTACCATACCAAAAAGTTAAAAAACAGAAAATTTGACTAATTAGAAGCAGTAAATGTTTTGCTTTATGAAAATTTCTATGTCTGACCATCTGGTAAAGTAAACTTCTAAGGTGAGACTTCCTTACCAAAATTAAAAGATCCACAAATTGTAAATAACGTCCTTATTAAACGAAATTCTCGTTTATTTCAATAGGAATTAAATTGGGATCTGACTGATCTTCAGCAATTCAATTATCTTCATTCCCAGCCAAAGCAATGAGAAAAGAATGTTCTCAAGATGCATGAATTTTGAAATTATTATTTGACAAGTGGGGTGCCTTAAATCAACCCTCCTTCTTGAGCTGGCATGACAGGAAATGAACATCACTGTGCCCATATTTAGGCTTTGAAGGAAATGAAGGCGGGAAAAGTCAAAAATGGGATCTTACCAAAAAGCAGATATGGGGTCTGAGTAAAAACTTCTTGTGCGTTTTTTCATTCCCAAATTTGCAAAGCAAATTCTTTACAATACTTCCACCTTTATTATAAAATTTTTAACTCATTTAATAATCCAAATATAGCATAGATCTCTATCAATTAAAAAGCTCCTGTTACTCGTCCAGTGTTTACAGGCCAATGGTTTCAAAAGAACTGAAAGTCAGTGACTCCACTTAGGTAAAACGTACACTTTATCGGCTTAACTTCTAACATGCTGTTTGGCACCCCTAACAAACCAACTACTCAGCCTTTTTGGACTTTCTCTCTCCAATGTTCTTGAGATCTTACTCTGCAGCATATAAAATACCTGACTGAAAAAGTTGGCATGAGTCTAGTGACTGGATCTTCTGAAGGGGAAACTCCTCTTGACTTCAAAGCATTTTTTACAAAGAGCTCAGCATTGCACTCTCCCTACTCCAATTAAATTCAGTGGGAGGGTGTTTATTTACTGCCTTCAGTGTCAGCATTTATCATATGCCATTCATCATTTCCAAATTCAACAAGAAAAAAGAGAATGCTTATACAAACTGAATAGATTTGCTATAATTTTAAATTAAATTATAGTGTCTTCTACTTTACTCGTCTATCTATTTTTATAATAAATTTGTATATTTTAAATCCTATGAATGCTAAGAAAATAAATGCTCCTTGGAATCTGCAACAAAGTTTAAAAAAAAGTCCCATTCTTGGGACATTCTTGTAATGTATTCACTGAGAAAATAATCAATTTACGAGTTCTGTATTGACAAGGCTTCTGCATGCAGAAGTATACAGAAGAGCTGGAATAATGTATGACTGGAAACCAGGAATTTCGTAGACTCTTAGTGATCAATTATTTGGTCTTTGGTTATACAAAAGACAACACAAGGTCAGGATAAAAACACAGAATGAGGTTAAGAATGGTGGGCAAAGGAAAGAGGGAAAAAATATCTTTGCCCAGTGAAGTTAACACACTTTCTCTATAAAGATTTCATTAATTGTCTTTAAATAATGCCATCCTTTGAGAGTTAAGAAACAAAAACTTCAACATGAAGTCCAGGAAAACTTCCTCATTTTTTTCTCTATATGCAATTTTCATCAGACTAAAAATAAAAAAAAAAAGTGTAAACAATGATGTATGGTAATTGTCGTAGTAAATTAATAAATTTGAAATATTGTTGTCGGCAATTTTTTATAGTACTTCTTAACTAGATAAATTGAATTAAAACATGAAAATAGCCTAAATAGTTATTTAATGAGAGACAGCAAATGTTAGTTTATTCCTGGAATATATAATTACATGGAGATAAAAAGAACATGAAACAGAGTATGCCTCAGATCAGTTGCTCTGAGGTGTACCTAAAGGACTCAAATAAAAGACATCTGCTGTCTCCTCCCAGGTTGCATAATACCATATGCCTCTTTTTTTATGCTGTAATTTGAGTCAACAATCAAACAGCAGTAAAACATATAATTGTCACATGGACTGTGGGTTCTTCTGTTATTCTTTAGTTACTTTACAAATAAATTTGAGAGGTTCCTAGTGTATGTTTAAAACATGACAATCTGTTACAAAATCTAAACTAGCAAATTAAAACTGCAAAAGTAAGACACTTGTGTGCATCTCTTGATCCAAGAGTGTCATGCAGTGAGGAGATGAGGGAATCTTAGTCTGTGCATTTTCAGTTTGGATATTTAGGCACGTAGCACATAAACCATCGCAACCAAAGCTCTGAAACAGAAGTTAGCTGTTTAAGTTAGAGGACACAAGTTTTTGCTCATTATTTTACATATTTAGCACCTAGCATTTCTGTTCCTCTCCAGTTATAAAACTTTCCAGTGGTAATATCCTGAACAACTGTTAATGATTCTGGATATTGCATTCCCTATGACAGCCTAAGTCAGTGACAGAAATCCTGCAACATAACATAGCACACATTTGCATTACTTAGACATTACACTTCCTAGAGTCACAGCTACATCCAGCAGAGTAAGAGACTAGTCTTATTTTTGCTGTGTTTGTTGCAAGAGTAGGTAGTCCTCACCAAACTATGTGACTCCTAATATATTCTTATTTTACTATACTCCTTAGTACACCTAGCTAGTAGGTGTACATAAACACGAACATTTAAGAAAAAGATGCTTATACTTTATCTGTGCTTAACCACTAGCCTGTTGCAGTGTAGGATTCCCTAGTTTAAAGCAGCAGATGAATACTCACGCTAAAGTTGACGCTCTGACCTTAACAAAGTATTATAAGCCATGCAACATAATTTTTAACACTGGACATGGAATTGTCTCTATTTTAAAACATTTAAATATTTAGTCCTCTATTCCTTACTATATCATCATGTTTAAAAGTTCTTAAAAACCAAACAATTTTCACTACTATGGAAACCACATAATTTTTTCAGTAAACCAAAATCATATCCTCATTACTGTGATTACAAAGCTCTTAAAGAATTCCACCAGTGGATAATTTGCTTTTAAATTTCTACTTTATTATATGGACTACATCCTCCAGGTCTTAACACTAGATATCAAACAAATCCAAGTAATTTTACATTTCACCTCCCTTTCCCCAATCATTCCACTGATGCACCTAACTTATCTCAGCTGGAATTCAATTTCTTGAACATGACTAACCAAAACTGAATAGATACAGTTTCTTTGTAATGGCATCAACATCTCCCTGTTTGACTGAAAGTACTTGATCTACTCTATCTGAGGACCCAACTTGATTTTTTTAACAGCTCTACTGGAAGCTCATCATCATCCTATGACTTGTGAGGATTCCACCGTTTTTCTTCCATTTCTTCTAACAAGTCAAAGTTTCTAGTTTGGGTTGTAGGTCTCAAAGCACCTAATCATTCTGTATCCTTGAATTTCATCCCAGTCTTGTACACTTCTTTAGCCATCCAGCTCTTCCCTGATGTGTCCTTAGAATATCCCTAGTGCATCAAAATTTCACTGTTGCCTACATGAAAATATAACATTAAGTCTGTAGGGCAAGACCAATGTCAGTTACTCTCAGACCATTTCTTCTCTGGCAAGAAGGTTCCTGATAAACCAGAGGACACCAGCAGCAGATAAACACCTTCTCCACTGCTCAGCCTGAGCATTTCACATAACAGACCACAAGGTACATTACACACTCTGGTCAAATCCTGTGAGTCACCATCAGTAACAACCTTGACTACTGCAGAAGTCTCCCCAGTACTGCAATGTCTACAGCTACCTCTTTTCTCCATAGATACGAGAACATTTTACAGTTCTGATATAAATCCACGTCTTTAACAAATTCTTGTGCGACTGTAGCTCTTGTTTAATAAAAATTAAATCAGACCTATTAATAAAAAACATATACACAGGGGTAATGCTAAGAAAATTAAGCTGGACTGTATTCCTTGTATGAAGCATTACAGAAGCGTGACGAAGCAAATGGTTAAGAAATTAACAATATGGAGAATGATGAACAAACTGCAACAGGAATGTGGTGTCTCATTGACTAGTCAGGTGTTCAGTAATTTTTTGATGCAATACAGACTAGTCTAAATAAGACTGAAATAGGTATTAATAATTTCTACAAATAAGTAGAAGAAAAATCTGTTTGCTATCTATTATTTAGCCACCTAGCCAAATTACCTGCTACTTTTCATCTCTCCTTTTTAATAACTTTACTACTTAAGCAAGTCTGTCTCTTAAAGTCAAATATTGTTCTAAAAATACCACAAAAATGGTTGGCTAAGTAAAACAGAAAAAATAAGGGAAAACAAAGACTAAGACATCCCACTTCTCACTTTAGAACCCGTTATTTCACCTTCAGTAGAGCTTCAAGTGGTTAAACCTGGAGAGGACTACAAATTAGTCTGTATAACCAAATTTTTATATATTTGGGGTTTTTAGACAAAATAGAATGGTTTCATCTTTACAAGATCCCTGGCAGGAGCATTTATATTTTACTTGGCGGTTAAATAAAAATCTTGAGGAACCCCTGAAAGTATTTCAGCAAGCAAATAAACCCTTTATTTTTATCAGTCATGAAAGCATTATTTCTGGGAGACTGTTTTTTGCACCTAAACCCCCTTTCCTATTATATTTCTCTGTGTACCCTCATAAATATCATTACAGTGGTGCTGCCAGAACTATCTTGCATACACTGGTCATAAAAACAAAAAAGACCAACAAACCTTTTTGCAACCATTGCTTGAGCCAGTATAGTTTCTAGATCACATAACAAGAAAGTGTTTTCTTGAACTGAATTGGTATGGAATACACTCCTACATAAGGAAAACCTTTGTGGGTTAGAATCCACGTGAGAAAAATGGAAATTTGAACAGATTCATCTAAAATCAGAGCAAGGTAATGCAGAAGCAAATGTTAAAATATGAACAATGACTAAGTCTGGATTTAATTAGTGCACTGTGCAGCTCACACCCACATCAATGTGCACAGGGAAGATGTCTGCTGTTGATTCTCATGTTTGCTGTTCGCTGATGAAGACATCCTCCTGTATCCTTGGAGGAAGAAAAATGGTGACAAAAATGAAAGAAGAGCACTGCAAAAATTAAATAAAATGATCCATTACAATAAAGAAAACCTTTTTTTAAAATCTACTATTTTATGAAAATATGTTAATGATTGTTTTTAACTGCAAACCCACTTTGTTGCAAAAGCCTTTTCAAATGCTTCATCTGATACAAACAAGAGAAACTGACACAACTAAGGGGCATATCAAGGTGACATATCAATTTTGAAGGAAACCTTTAAAATATGTTCAGATCTTCTGAAAAGAAATGATGGAGCAAAATGTAGCGAGCACACATGAACAGAATTACAATGCTTTGCTTCAGGCCTAATACATAGAAGTCCATTAATTTTATTTCTTTATCATAAAAAAACATTTTTCCACTTAAAAAAAAGAAACAGAATGAAAAAAAGAGGCTGATTATTTCCCCAAAACTTAATGCTGGATAGACACTATTCCCAGGGAAATATGACAGCCAGAAGCTATATGAGGCTTACCCATATGCTCACAGCAATGTTGCTTTGGGTAGTCCATATAAGCAACTGTTCAGATATGAGGCTCAGACCATCTGAAGCAAAACTAAAATGCTACCAGTTTTCATATCACTCAGAACATTTTTCATAATCTATTCACCTT
The DNA here is from genome assembly GCF_963662255.1 of Cinclus cinclus. Taxonomy (NCBI): domain Eukaryota; kingdom Metazoa; phylum Chordata; class Aves; order Passeriformes; family Cinclidae; genus Cinclus; species Cinclus cinclus. The sequence continues at coordinate 24,155,035 of NC_085048.1, forward strand.
TGAAGTCCCATTGCTACCTTGTAATTAAATGTCACTTCTACAGAGTGGATAAAAATGGAAGATGATCCCAGCACCTACCTGAAAACATAAGATGCAACAAACAAGAAGTGCTCTTAAAAAAAGAAAATTTAAAATATATTTAAATATCGTTTAAGCGATTTTTGTTCTAGGCTTGGCTTATGTTTGTAAAGATTTGACGTACTGACTGATTGCTGGAGACGGAGTTGGATTGAATGTTCAGAGACGATATGCTGGCAACTTCACTTCCTCCCCTACAAAGCCATGTTTAGGACAGTCACGGCCCACGGTGTCAATCTGGCAGCTTGCCCGGGCACCTCTCAAAGCTACGCTCCCGCATCCACTGTCCCCACCTGCTCACAGCTCACATCCAGAAGGGAGAGCAGCCACCTTCACTCACCCCTCCGTGACGGCCCCCGGCTCTGCCCCGCACCCCCACGGCTGTGCTGACTCTTCCCCCGACACAAACGCGCCCGCCGCACTCGTGGGACCCACACAAGCTGCGTGGAGCGAGGGCAGTGCCGTGGTCCCGCCCAAACGCGTGTCATTTCATGATTTTCACTTCAGTGAATGATCACGCGCGGCCACCACCGCTGCTGGGTGGGTTTGCCGCTGGCTCATCGCTGCCTCAGCGCCACCCAGCCGTGTTCGCGCTGCCTGGAACACGGTGTAACAGCGGCCGTGTGGTCCGACACTGACCGGCACAGCCCAGCGGCGCGGGGCGGTGGGTGAGGGCATCCCCCATCCCCCGCTGCCCCGGGCAGGACGGCAGAGGGGAGAGGGGAGAGCCGGGCGCCGCCGGCCGGCAGAGGCAGCACGGGCAGGGGCAGCAGGGAGGCGGGGGACGTGCCTGAGGGGCGAGGGGGCGGTGGCGCCCCGTCCTCCCACTGGTGGCGGCCTCGCCCCGTAGGGCCGGCCCCGTCCCATCCCCTGACCCGCGCCGGGCGGTACCTGCGCGGGGTGCGCGGCCGCGGACGGCTCCGCGATCCACAGCTGCTCCTTGAGGAGGTGCTGATAACTGAGGCAGTGCTTCAGCGCGGACGGTACCGTGCCCATGGCTCGCCCAGCAGCCGCCGCAGGGAGGGCGCAGCCTCCCGGCCCGCGCGCCAGCAGCCCCGCGATTGGCGGAGCGCGAGCGCCGCCGCGTCCCCTCCCGCGCGGCTGCGGCGGCCGCCGCCTCACGCCCACCGGGCCTGGGCTTCGCCTCCCGCTTCCCCCATCGCCTCCCGCTTCCCCCATCGCCTCCCGCTTCCCCCATCGCCTCCCGCTTCCTCATCTCCTCCCGCTTCCCCCATCGCCTCCATTTCCCGGTGGAGGAGTCGCGGCAGTGGGTGGCCGCTCTCGCTGCGGGCTCGGCCGGCGCTGCAGCAGGCTGCAGTCGCGGGGCGTTCGTGCGGGACAAACCGCTGTGGAGAGCCTGAGGGCAGAGCGTGGGGACAGTTCTGTCCACACATCCTGCCCCACATCTCCCTGGTGCCCCGCACGCCCGCGTGACACCGGGCCCAGCCCGACCTGGCAAAGCTTTAGGCAGCGGGGGGGAAGGAGAGGAGCAAGGGGAAGGGACAAGGCTGCTTCCAAGCCTACGTGTCCTGCTTGGCGTCCTGGGGCTGTGCAAAGGATGCGAGATAAACGCGGTGGTGCTCGCTCGGGTGTCCGGGTGACACGAGGCTTCGTGCTCGCGCTGGCATTTCTGTATCCGTTTGGGTAGCAAAAACTTAGCGTATAGCAAATGGAATATTGTTCAGGTTTCAACAGCTCTCCCCGCAGCAGCAAGTTATATTTTGTCTGCTCTCTTATATTCATTGTGTCAGCCAACTTTCCAAACTCATCTCATGCAAAAATTATTTCTGGATCATTCCTCTTCTGGGGTATCAGGGCTATTTTGTTAAATTTATTAACCGTTATTAACCTTAGGTAAACCTAACAGGTTTACCACCAAGTCTCTCTTTCAGTTGTTCACAACTGGGCATTATGCTCTCATAACCCCATCTTTCTTTTGCAGTTTTGCCTTTCATCCTCATTGTTCTGTGCATCTAAAAATTGTATTTCCATAGCCTTTGTAAACCAAAACTGGATGCTGATTGGCTGGGAAGATTTTGGTTTTGGATAGTTTTGTTTTTAGGTAGGATAATCATGGCTTTTCAGAAATAAGATATTTGAAATACAGTTTAAAAATTTAAAAACATTACTGGTGATCGTCTCTGCAATTTCAAATCTGGCCACTTAAAAGTGCTAGAAGTTTTATTTACTGACTACCATCTGATGCAGTTAGTATTTTTCCTGCCTTTTTCCAATAAAATATTTGTGAATTCGACATTCTTTTATTTTGCACAGTTCAAAATTCCATTAAGCTTCCCTTACATGCTGGCTCTACGTACTGCTTTGGTCTTGTTACCTGTATAGTTTGGGATAAAATGTAGAGAAGCAGGCAAAAAAATAATGCCTTTCTTTTTTGTCTCCCGGTGAGAGAAAGTTTATCAATGATGTGGTATATATGAAGGGAAAGACACTTTATTAAGATTAATAATTTCATTTTCATTTTTCTATGCATTTCATATCCAGCTGGAAAAAGGACAAAAACTGCAATTGCAAGAAAGTTAAGAGTACTTCTGTGAATGAAGTGTACCTCTCCTACCTACCTTGCTTGTTTGGAGTTGCTCCAGTTCCAAAGTCAAATTTAATATGGCCTTTAGTCGTCTTTCTTCCAAATACCTTGGAAATTAGCTGCTTTGTAATGCTCTGCAGGTAGCTTATATATCAAACTGCTATTTTCTCCACATTAAATCCCTTCTAATTGTATTGTTTTTATGTCTGTTACTGTTTTGTTTTTGTAGTGCTTAAAACCTCAGTGCGCTCTTCCAGCCTATATCCAGTGTAAATGTTTACTGTCACAAACCTGGATTCGCGTTTGACTGAAAGTCAAGACTCAGAGTGCCACCACATGTGCTGAGAAAGAACATCTTTATCTGAAATCCCAGTGTTGTTGGGCAGAGAAGGAAAATATAACAGATACATTTTAAAGTAATCTCAATTTGAGTTCTCATGCAACAATTTCTCATTGTTTCTTTTCTGTTCTGCCTCTCATACTCCCTGCAATCAGAATTTTTCACCCTTGCCAATTTTACACTGAATTTTTCAACTGGTCTTTTCTAAATGCAAGGAGTTGTTTCAAAAACAAGAGACGTATAAATAAAAACACATTCATCTGCACGTTTCTTGGGAGGAGGGTGTTATAACTTTTGTGTTGCAAAAGGCCCTGTGTGTTAAAACCTTCAGAGCTAAAATGGATTGTTATTGCTGAACATGAGTCACGTTGGACAGCACAGAGTGAAAGAAGCTCCAAGAGGATTGTGTTTTAGGCGCATGCAATCATCTTGATACTCTGCTTGCAGAGGCTACAAAACTTACTCCACCCCACTTTATGAGTTAACTTTAAGTCAGATACATTCATCTTGTGATAGTACCAGTATATTTACTAATTGAAGAGTTTGCAGGGTCATGTGAACAATAATGGACACTTTTGGCAGATCTTCCTGTAACAGCACGTGTGCCTCTCTGGGTCTGCACTTTTATGTGTCCTGTGCTGTTCTTTATTTTGATTCTGCATATCTTTTGTTCAACAATGGCATTTTGGAACAACTTCAGTTTACTAGAACACATGGAAGGGCTTGTATTTAGTGCTGTATCAGGATAGTGAGTAGAAATTGCTCACAACTGTCTTTTGGCTTTCCATCTGTCTTTTTATTATCTGTCTCTTTTTGTTTATCATTGTGATACTCCTCTGAATTTATCATTGTCATTAGCTCACACTGTGTTCTGGTCAAAGGTTTTAAAACATTTATTAAAAGGAATGCTTTTCACTAAAATAAATAATCTCTCATAGAAGTCATGCCACCAAGCCAACCAGATGGGGAGAGCAGGCATATTTGTGTAATATGCAGAGTAGCTCCCAACACTATCACAAGAGGTGTTTCTGTACTCCTTATTGTTCCCATGCAGTTACACAGGTAGTTGGCAGTCAGATCATTAGGAGTGGAAACATAAAGCTGCTGGATTTCCTGCAGTGTGACACAAAATCTTGGCCAACAAAGACATGGTAAAAATAGGTTGATAGTTTATAAGCATCTAAAAGAAAATAAGAAAGTTGTTTAAAGAGTGATTTGATGACAGCAAGAAGGACAGAATCAGAAGCAAGGGAGCTGTTCATACTGATGATAATCATAAGTGCCAAACTGGCAAGCAGCCAAAGTGCCTACTAGTCAGGGATCAAAGACACATATGGTGAGTCTCAAACAACAAGTAAGCCATAGAATTCTGGCAAGCATTGCAGGAATAATATGCTCCAGCCCTGACAAAGATGAGGGCTAAAAAAAAAAAAAAAACAATGGGTCTACCAATACTGGATCATACCTCAGGGAAAGCAAAGCTTTCATCATTTCAGTTTTATTGGAGAAAAATGTAGATAACTTCTCACATATGGTAGGTCTGGTTGATCTAAATTGATGGGAAGTGTAACACAATGTTAAAAAATATCCTTTACAGTTGTGGCAGTAAATCAGTATTCCATTAGCTGCAGCATCATTCAGAGACGGCATTCTTCAGAGAGTTAGTAATAGATTTACTTTGCCAAAGTAAAACTATATCCCAGGTGATAGACACCTGGCATTTGCAACAGACACAATCAAGAAGAAAGTCCAAGTTAATGTCTTGCCAGATGCTGGAGCCTGTTCTTTTCTTTCACTAATTTGGTCAGTTCGCAGGGTTTATGACGACTAGATCACAATGTAAAACAAGCAAACACAAAGAGGGACCCATTTTCTTTATTCTCACACTATTATGCTGCATCGAATAGGAAAAGAAGGAAACTGTGAGTTTAGACCTGGTTTCATAGTTTTACACCCATACACAGAGTAATTAAAAAGGGCACGTGTCATAAGGTGTGTTATTTTGCATTTGTAAAGGGTGCTGACTTTTACACTGGCAAGAATGGTACTCAGCAGCCCTTTGGGTCTTTGGGTGGTCTCCAAAGTACCAGCACTACATAGCTACATAAAATCGTTATGAGGCATATGAAGGACAGCAGAGAATTGTAGCAGAAAGTGCTTATTTATGGATAACATTTTCCATTTGAGATATTTCCATAACTGACAGAAATGCTGCTGAACCAAATGTGTCCCTTGTCTGACTCCATCATTTACACTGTAATTTCTTTGTCTCAGTGACCTGACCTACCACTCAACAGTATCAGGAGAAATCATGAGCCAATTCCTGAATGGATTTCCAAGGTGCTATTATAATATTTAAAAAAATAGTTCCTTCTCAGAGCAAGTGTTTTGCCTACTGTTACACGACTTTGTTTCCATCTCTTTTTTTCACATCAATGTACTTAGCATCCCTATTTCCACCTAGTCTTTTCTGCCAATAAATACTGATGTGACTTCTTATAGGGATTATAAGGTGCAATATGCAGTAACCTCTGATTTCCTTCCTCTCTTTAAGTTATTAAGAGACAACAAAATTGTACTGATTGTCAGCAAAGCCAGTTTTCTTGTTTTTCAAAAAAGTGACCCTTTTACATCATGTAGGAGAAAGAGAAACTATAAATTACTCTTAGGAAATATTTATTGACTAAAGAAATGCTGGGACAGCTTTTATGCTACATCCATTGCTTCTCAAATAGAGACATTTATCAGAGTTTAATCAAAACAGGACAAAATAACCACCTGAAACTACCTGGGAGTAGTCCTTTCCAAACAAGAAAGAAGAGTTAAAGACCTGAACCTTTTCTGTTCTCTTAGGGAGCAATTCTTCTGATTTATTTTAAATATATATTTTAGTATCAAATTAACTATCTTCTACAAATCATATGCAATTTCTCTATTTTAAACTTGTTCAGCAAGTGAAAATTAATTAACCATTACCGAATAAAGTACAAATGTATATAGATGCTATGAACCCAAAAGCTAAATTTACATGTTGTTTTTTTTTTTTATTTTATTCTTCTAATTACTAAGTTAACATGCAAAACATATTTTGTGGGCATACCAGGAATAAGTGTTTGAGGGGTTTTTTGAGGCATTTGCCATATAACAGTACTTTTAAAATTACTTGTAGTGTGTTCCAAATTGCTATGCCTCTGTCATTAAATTGTTCCAGAGCAATAGCAACAGTTTGAATTCTAGTATAGTGACCAGTCTGACACTAGATTTTTTTCTATTTCTTCTGTCACCAACATTACTCAATTTAGGACAAAAAAAGCCCAAACAATGGAGAACTTTTCTGATGCAGTACAAACTTGCTTAATTTGGCAACTAAATAGTAAAAAAGGCAGAGTTACTGCTTAAGAGACAAAGCAAAGTTTGTGTTTGCACATAAAGGATGTGCTTGCCAAGGTAGTTTGCTCATATTTAATATGGCAGTTTAATGTTTTTCAGTTTGCTTCATATAATTTTGCCTAAACCATGTGCAATTAAAATGTATATCGACGGTAACTGAAAGCAGTTTTTAAATTATCAACACAACAAAAACTTTTGGACAAAATGCCACTAAATAATGAAAAATAAATTGGAATAGTATGCAATGTAGGATAAAAACAAATATCACGTGTCATAATGCAAAGTAATCTGAGATCATCAAGTAGATGCGTGCATAAATTTTTTTCTCCATTTCTGTTTGCATTTAACTTCAGAGCCAGATTGAAGTTTTCAGCTAAGTCCTATGATCTAAAATCCTCTTCAGTAGTATGCATAAGTAGGACAAAGAATTGTGTTTTTTGGCTTCAGTAGTAAAGATTGACCAGGCAAATGAACACTGTAACTCTAGAGGAAAGACTAACATAGGAATTACTGGAATGGTATTGACATTCAGAGATTTCCTTTTTAGCAGAATGGTAGCAACAGCACTGTAAAGTAAAAAAAACTTGGAAAAAGTCAGGTTTTTTGCATCTTGTTTTGCTATCTTCATCATTAATACAAGATTTAGTCACATAAAAATTGATGTGCACTACTTCATGCTGCATTTGCAACAAAGAGCACATTCCTGAATCCACAGCATTTCTAACAAAAATTTATCTGCAAACTTCATCTGGGCAGAAAAAACCTACAATATCTTTAAATTAAAACACTAATGTCATATTGTGAAGCAGAATATGTCTTCCTTTTGTTATGTTTAGGACTCACAGTGTTGCTTAAGCAGTATTCTGTGGAACAGAGCAGTGTTCTTTTTCATAACAAGAATGCCGTTTACAGTATCAAACATTCCATGCTAGTCTTAATTATTTCTTTCCCTAATTTAAAAACAACTGACCTCCTAAGCAGATGTTTGTATACCTGGATGAGATTTGTTTCACATACTACATCTGGAAGTTTTAAGGTCTACATGTCAGCTCATAGAGAGAATCAGAGACTCATAAAATTGCTTAGGTTTGGAAAGACTTAGAATCATTGAGTTCAGCCATTAACCCAGCACTGCCAAGTTTATCACTAAAACATGTCCCTAAGCATCACAATTACTTGACAACACAAGAACAATAATTTCCTTAGGAAAATTCATAATTTTCTCATCTTTCTGATTGCAGATAATGACTTTTAGAAGTGTTAGTGTGGTCCTAGTACAACAGGATGCTAGTTTTGGCTGAGATGGAGTTAATTATTTTCATCACAGCTTGAATGGTGCCATGTTTTTGATTTGTGATGTAAAAGGTGTTGATAAGACACCCATGTTGTATTATTTAATTCCTGATCATTGTCAAAGCCTTCTCTGTTTCTCCCAGTGGTAGACTGGGGGAGGGAAAGAAGTTGGGAGACAGCTGGGACAGCAGACCCCAAAATGATCAACATATTAATAAAAGCTGAGGAAGGAGGAAACAGGGTGACATTCAGGGTTATGGCATTTGTCTTCCCAAGTAGCAGCTGTATGTGATGGAGCCTTGCTTTGCTGCAAATGGCAGAACACCTGCCTACCAATGGGAAGTGCTGAGTCAATTCCTTATTTTGCCTTGCTTGCATGTACAGCTTGGCTTTCCCTATTAAACTGTTTATCTCAACTCACAAGTTTTCTCAGCTTCATGCTTTTGTTTCTCTCTGCCACTCCACTGTGGGGAAGTCAGTGAGTGTGGGACTGAAGTGCATAGTAGGGTTAACTCACAACAGATCCAATCTGCATGAGACTGCAGTGGAAAAAAATAGACATAGACAGCATTAGTCTAACCTCCTACTTTAGGCACTTAAATTAGGCATTGCAGCATTTATAAGCCTTTAGAGAGATTGAAGCTGCCTAAGCTGCATTTTTTTCTGGAGTAAGTGAAGGGATCTAGGTGTCCACATCACCCTCAGGGAAGTGTTTGCTCCAGTTTATGAAGGAAACTTCAGTGTGATGAAGGAAACATCAGTGTTTTCTGGGCAGAGCAACATGTGCATGTGTTGAACAGGTAGCCATTGCATTTTGGCCAGTCAGAAACATCAAGGACAGAGGAATGGCTACAAAGTTCCTGGCTGAGTTTGAGAAACCTTCAGAGTATTGGAACATTTACTAGGAGAGAATCCTAAATGCCAAACACTGCATCCCTGTATAGCCAGGAATTTGAGTGATAAGGAATCAGAAACAATGCATAGAATATTTCATTAAGTTCTATAGTAATGCATTCATGCTGGAGCCCTGACTTTTCTTTGGCCTTTGTGTATTGTAGGTCCTAGGGCAGAAAGATTCTTTAAGATCTATAGTTTTCCATGAGGACAACAGGTAAACAGACTAAAACTATTGTATTTGAGGTGGGGTTTTTTTGTTTGTTTTTTTTTTGTTTGTTTTTTGGGTTTTTTTTTTTTTTTTTTTTTTTTTTGGTTTGTGGTCTGGTTTGTGTTTTGGTTTGTGGTTTGATATAATGCCTAAATTATTGTACATCAGATTTGTTAATCTGAGCTGAAGAGAGTGCTAACAGAGACTGGAGGTAGTATGAGTTTCTGTAATTCTCTTTTAGTGGGTCTTTTGAGAAGCATGAGCAAAAGGGAACAGTTCACCATGGGGTGCCAGAAGACCCAGTGCAGGCAGGAGAGACAGCATTGCAGCCCCAGAGGCAGTAGGACTGCACTAGTCCTTGACAGCCAGGAAGGGGAGCTTTAACTTTCTTTCACAATTGGTCCCCGAGAAACTTTGGCTCTTCAGCCTCATTAGCATCCATTTCCTGCTCCTTCCCAAAGTGTTGTCACCTCATATGTTCATGAGACAATGACCTTGTGTTCCCATTGTAAACACAGTAGTGTTTACCCATGTTACATCTGGGCCTGATATAGTGACCACTCTATTTAATTGCCAAAACTTTTCTGTTGCAAAAGTATGTCCAACTATTTCTAAAAGGACAGAAATCTCCATGTCTTGTAGCAAGAATTTGGAGTTTAGCAGTGGTATAGCCTGGTGTCAGAACCATGTCTTCTGTCGTGTCAGTGAATATCACTTTAATTTCTGAAATGTTGAGAAATGTGATTTTCTAGCTATGTTTTACTCTTTTATGTTTGCCAGAGACTAACAGCTAAGCAGTTTAATATTCTGTTTGCTCTGGGCAGATTTTGCTCTTGCATATTAGTACAGCATGGGAAACAATACTGAACCTAAATCTGGAGCCCACATAACTCAATTCCCGCCTCTACTCCACAACAAACACTCTCAAAGAGTAAAACTTAGTGAGACACTAAAGAGGAGTTCTGGAATGAAAATAAAACTTCATGCTTTTGGGCTTCAGACAATCTCTTAACTATCAGGCTTTAGGATGAAACCTCCTTAATAGAGAAATAATCCAACATCTGCCTACTGTAGGGGGATTTTGCACCTTTATGTAAAACATCTGGTGCTGGCTCCCATCACAGACAGGATGCTGTGCTTCAGAGATTACACATTTGATGCATATGTTTTTTATAGTATGGATAGAAAGTTCATAGAATGCTAATTCAGAAAATGCGAGTTCTAAAGGAATTTGGTTGTACCTGTAGACTATTTTATTTCTACTAAAACAATGATTTCCAGAAAGAGATCATTCAGGTAATGTGTATAAGAGGCTAATGATGAACATATGAAAATATAACCACACTTGCATGCATGCCTTGAGATTGACTGTATCCAGACATAAAATAAAACATGTTTCCTATCCCAGTTTATCAAAAGAGAATGGAAATATGGTTAGAAAAAGATAGTCCAAAAATATCAACTTTTAAAAGCCTATTATTGACAAAGGAATATAAAATATAGCCAGCCCTATTCCTTTTAGACAGAAGCAGCTAGGAAAATACGGTAGACAGGGTACAGGATCTCTGTTTATCTGTGACAAGATTTTAGGGGTTAACATGTTAATTATGAAAAAGCACATGCATCATTAAAAAACATTTTAAGAAAACCAATAAAATTTTTGTCATACTTAGATAACTGAACAAATCATTGTTATGGCATTTGAATAGTGATGTGGTACAAAGAGAGTTCATTCAGCCATTTGAGAGGGAAGAGAGGTCAAAGCCAGCTCTAGCAGCAGAGGAATAGGTAGGGATCTCTGCACCTGGAGGTAAAATTCTAACCAAGGCACAAATTTCTACTCCAAGGGATAAATTTGATGAAGCCTCCACCCAGAACACAGTAGTAAGGAAAAAGCAAAAATAGTTGTAATGTCCTTTCTGCTGGAAAATGTGCAGCAGTCAGATAAATTGATGAGCACTGCCTGTTAAATAATTCACCACCATTATTCTCATTAAACCTCTAGTCTGTCCAGACAAATTTGGGATTATTCTGTAAAAACATAAATGGCTTGTTAAGGTTGGTAATTGTTGCATTGTATTCAGAATGTTATCTGAAATGTACAGTCATGAATTATTGTGCAGCTGGTACTACATACAGAGATAGAATATAGTAATTAATTAAAGAATTAAAGAAACATAATTTTTTTATTGTCAGTGGGCCTTAAAGGTCTTTATGAGCAACAGCAGTGATTTGAGCTTTCCAAAGTACGAATCAAAGTGAGAGTGAATGAAGTCCACAATCAATGAGATGCACATTCAGGATTAATTGGGCATAAAATAAGACATAAATTCTACATATTCCAACAAAAAATGGAGACTTGGCAAAAAAGGTGTTTGAAAGGAATCTTTATGAAAAAAATAATATACCTTGCTTAAATAGGTTGTGTCGCTAGTCTGAGAGAAAAAGGGGAAGGAGATATAACTGAAAATATATTTCCTAGGAATAATATCTAAAAATAGTGATTCAGTTTTTAAAAACAAACTGCAAATTATATCTCCATACCATTAAGAAAACAAGTGTTTCCTTTGATTCCTAATACATCATCATGACAAAGCAGAAAATTATGACTTTTTAACCAAGTTTAAAATTGAATGTGTCACATTTTCCCTTAAAACTGCAAAACAAAGATGTATCACATGTCAGGCAGAGCACTTCAAAATCATTACAATATTCTTATTACAGTACATATTTAGGCAATTCTTAACTTTTAGGGATTGTTTTCTTTGCATAAGATATCTTGGAAGCTAAGAGCTCAGCAGAATTCTAAGGACTAATGTCTATATGCATTAAAAGATAGCTACAAAAGAAAGTTTAAAAATTATAATATTTATTTACCCAGTTGACACTAGGTAAAATTAGAGACTTCTGCTTAGAAGCATATTTAAACTACTGTCCGATTTCATATAGTAATCCATGGATTCCTGATCCTGAGACTGGTTACTTCCTAGCTAGACCTTAGAGTTGGTGTTAATTGTATCTTAATATGGACAGGAAAAGTATCATAATTCATACATCTGATGTAAACAAAACACATCATGTGCACCAATATTCAATGTCATGCTTTTAATATAGATACTAATCAGGTCATAATGTTAAAGATTTGATTGCTCCCTTTTTAAGCCCTTCCATCTGTAGTGCTACAAAACATAAGTCTATATTCAATACTGGATAGGCAATAACCATGATAACATGAACAACACATGCTCAATTGTGATTTCACCTAGCAACACAGTGAGGGATGATGCCAGAAGTCAATAAAGTTGATGGATCTGTGGCTGTGATAAAATCAATTTTCTCCTGAAAAAGCTGCCTAGCAGTGAAGTATATCCAGACAACAGGGGACACCTGACTTTGTATGAGATATGAATCAAGACTTTGATAGTGATTCCTCTTTTGGGCGTGGGGGCTGGGGGATAAGTAAGCAGAGCATCCTATTATTTGTGTCACTCAGTATTCTGCAGAAGGAAAAGAGCTCACTAGCAGCTGGGCATTGGACTGGTTCTAATTCTTAGCCATTACTGGTACACTGGTCTGTACAGAGACATACCCTCAAAGTCTGGTGTCCTGCCCTGTGCTGCCAAAATACAAGTGAAATGCAGGAGTTATCTTTGCCTCAGAAGTAAGATTTGCCTCTGGGCAAAGGGGAAAAGGAGAAAAAAGGAGAAAAAGTACTTTTTTTCCCCTTGCAAAATAAGAAATACTGAAATCCTATGTAATGACAAGGTAGTTGGCCTTTGTACAGGTGTTGCATCTAGGATCTGGAGGAAGAGAAGTTGCCACATGTTCATTTTTGCTCTACTCTTGCACTACCTCAACAAGTATTCACAAAATCACAGAATCGATTAGGTTGGAAAAGACCTTTGAGAACATCAAGTCCAACTTATGACAAAACACCACCTTGTCAACTAGACTGTGACACTGTGTGCAACATCCAGTGTTTCCTTCAATGCCTCCAGGATGGTGATACCACACCTCCCTGGGCAGCCCATTACAATGTCCAATCACCCTTCCTGTGAAAATCTTCTTCCTGATGTCCAGCCTAAAACTCCCCTGGTGCTGCTTAAGACTGTGTTCTCTTGTTGTCTAGGAGCAGAGACCAAACCTCAGCTGGCTACAGCCTCATTTAGGCAGTTGTAGAGAGTGATAAGTTCTCCCCTGAGCCTCCTTTTCTGAACAACCCAAATTCTGTCAGGTGCTCCTCATAGAACTTATGTTCCAGACCTTTCATCAGTCTAGTTGCACTTCTCTGGACATGCTCCATCAGCTTAACATCCTTCCCAAATTGAGGGGGCCCAGAACTGGACACAGTATTCAAGGTGTGGCCTTATCAGTGCCAAGCAGAGTGAAAGAATCTCTTCCCTAGACCTTCTGGCTATAATATTGTTGATACAAACCAGTATGCTGTGGAGGCCCATAGGCCTGCCATGGCTCTGCCCTGGAAGGATGTCCCTTGAATGGGCTGTGATTAGTTTATCCCAGCCTTCCTGGAAAGATGCTCCTTAGGTTGGCACATCTTCCCTTATCATGGTGAGCTATCCCCAAAGGCTTCAGTGATCCCACCATGCCCTGGTACCCATGTTAATCCTTTGTAACCCATCGGCCTTTCCCCCTTGGTACCACCCTTGCTTTGCCCCATAAAAACCCCAGTTTCTTCCCCAGTTCTAAAAGGGAGCTGTCGTTCCTGGCCCCCTTCGCAGAGCTGCTGGACAATAAAGGAATCTCTGTGGAATCACCATACATCACTCCTGTCTCTGTATTCCTGAGCTGGCCTGGGACAGCCTCACAAGCAGAGCTGAAATCACTGAGAGCTGATCACTTGTGGCCACAGGCCACCACTTGCTGAGGCATATCTGGCATCCAGGACCCCTGCCAGAAGACCCCCTTAGAAGGCAGCCCCTTGCAGGACTCTCTCTCTGGGAAGGTTGGCAGCTTCTTGTGTTGGAGCATGGGACCTCCACGGACCCTCCTAGCAGCCTACAGTATGTCACTGGCCTTTCTGGCCACCTGGGCACACACTGGCTCATGTTCAGTCTGCCATCAATCACTACCAACCGGGTCCCTTCTACCTGTTGACCAGCTACTCTGTCCCCAGACTGTAGTGCTGCAGGGGGTTGTTGTGGCCAAAGTGCAGGACTCAGCACCTAGTCTTGATAAACCTCATATTGTTGCATTTGACCCATCTATCCAGCCTGTCCAGATCCCTCCCAGAGCTGTCCTACCCTCCAGCAGATTGACATTCTCCCCAGCTTGGTGTCTGCAGTTGTATCTGCATCTGCATATTTGCTAATAGTATTCGTTACAGATGCAAAGCTCATCTTTTTATGAAGTCACCATACTGTCACCTCTTATTTCCTTACTTATCCCTTCTTAAGAGCCGTCATAATGTAACACAGAAATTTCCTACAGGAAACTTCTTCTGCCACACAAGGCTCAAATATATCTTAAGATAATTTCTACGAAACTCTCTGTCACTGGGATTTTACACTGCTGCCTCTTTCTGCAGTGTTTGATTCTTTATATATGGAATCTATAACAGCAATTACTTAAAAAAATAAACTCCCTTTGAACTAAAGTTTGTTCTTAAGAGGCAAGATTATAGTTGCTAATTTTTGTTTATATGGATATATTCTCAAATACTAACACTTGAAGCAGTGGTGTGACTGTGATGGATATGCACAAGAAGTTTTTGGTCAGATGCAATATCTTTAGCAGTATTCATCAATATTTTTAGAAAAAAACAGATAATCTCTTGGGCACATTAAGCCATCCTAGTCCATCAACTTCTAGCTACAGGGTTAAGGAAGTTGACTCAGTGTTTTTATGAGCAAACAAGTGAGGGTAACAAATATTGTTTTGAAGCAGCAAGTTTCTTCACAGAAGGATTTTGTTAATGGAATAAGAAGTTTATGTTATTAAAAAAAAAAAAAAAAGAAAGAAATCTGTTTTGTCTGGTTTTACCAGATTAACTGGTAAAGCAAACACAAAACTTGGTTCCTCTGGAATATGATCCTGTAGATTTCCATGTGTTGCTGCTAATTTAATGCTTTGTATGTACTTTTACAGATGGATTCATGAGCCGGAGCTGTTAAATTTAATTTCTAGCAAGCTAAATAGCTTATGGTCTAGTTTTATTATTATTCATATTTCTGGACCTTAAGCAATAAGACATTGCCTGTAGGGATGTTTTAAACCAATACATGACTAATCCTCCCCATGACAGCATGAGCAAAGGAGTGGCAATATATCCACAGCTGATCCCCAGTGACTTTTTCTCATTATTCCTGCAGTCAAAATAGTATCATTTTAAAATTAGTGTAATAATAGCGAATAAAGCTTGGTGACCAACCTGATGAAATGTTTAAAAACTTTAATAAAGCAAAACTAGACTGAAAGATAAAGTGGACTGGAAAAGTCTTCTTGGTATATCGTTCTTCACCTTTGACAGACTCACCTGCTGTGAAAGTAGATAAATGACATTTCCCACTGAGGTTTAAACTTTTTAGACCTTGATCTGCAAGTCACAGAGTGTGGAAACCAGTCTGAGGTGGGCCTTGCTCTCCAACCAGAATTTATTTCAAATCATTCTGGAATTCTGTAGACCTATGCTTGTTTGTATATCTATATTAATCTTGCTGATAAAATATATTTTATCAAATGAAGCACCGGTCTTATACTAAAGCAACCATTCTCTTTTATGCTTAAAGTCTACTTAAGTATTTTTCAAAAAAATACTAGTTATGCATAGTTTTTTTTATTAAAAATGACAGGCAGACTGCAGTTGTGTTATTCAATGTATAAATTATGCTCTAAATTACAGCTTTCAGTTCGACCAATGTTGTTTAGGGGAAAGCCTCTCTATGGATGAAACCACCCTCACGTTGGATGAATGCTTCAGAGACTTGCTACAGCTCAGCAAAATTGACAGGCTCAGGTCTGTGATAATCCTGGTGAGGCTGATCAGAAGCAAAGTGGAACAGGAAAACAATACTAGGGATGGTTGCTTAGCATTTCTGCAACATATTTATTTTTACCAAGGTGCAGCTGGTTGTGCAACATTGTAAACTGGCCTCTTACTATAAAGCAAAAGCAACACACCTGACAACAGCAAGCCACCAAAACATGTGAGGAGTATAAAATTGATACCCAGTCTGAAAAGTATGTATAATGTTAACATAATGAAACCCAACTTCATGCCTGTGCTGCTTAAGGACTGTCTTTTGTGATGTGCTGAGCACTCTTTACTTAAGACATGTAATATTTTGTAATGAGGAGGCATGCAAAGCAAAAAGTAAATCAATATGTCATTAGGTCTAATTAACCAAAATTACAGTGCTTGAGTGCATATAGCCTACATACCTTTTTTTCATATGTATATGAAAGCTATTGAAACTTAAAAGAATCATGTCCATAAGTCCCTCAACACGTCCAGTGTCTGAGTAGATTCATTATTATTATTATTATTATTATTATTATTATTATTATTATTATTATTATTATGTTCTGTATAACAAGGCTGGTATGCTAGAAAAGCATTAGCTATTGTGTTTAATGTAAACTTTAGAAATCTAAATAAATATAGCAATTTATACATAGGAAGGATACCTATTGACCCAAATTGGATTTTATAAGCATGTGAGTTAGAAGATGATACATAATGCATATCAATAATGTATGTTAAGTTTAAAGGAATTGTTCCTTCTCAATATGTGTGAAAATGCACTAGATTAGGATTTCCAATAATATATTTTCTAGGAAGAAAATTTTCACATGTAAATGCATGCATGCGCACGCACACACACACGAGGGAGATGTTATTGAGACATGACTTTGCACATAATTCACATCTATTTCTATAAATGTTCACATATTTTTGTATCTACATTAACTATATCTAAATTATGCACCGGGTACTCGTTTACCCATGAAAGCAGCACCAGACATAACCAGTGAACCATCCTTTATAAACACTTGCAAGGACCAGTTTCCCTTATGGCTTCTTCACAATTAGTTAGGCAGTGACTCAGGTTCATAAACATGGATGCCTGATACCTTTCAGCACTGTAGTTACCAAGACATTTGTGCGAGGCTAACAGGCAAAATTAGATAGGATACAACATGCTTTGAATGGGATTGGCAGACATATGGGACTGTGGCCTGTGCCTTTCTAGAATGGCTGTGCATTTGCCTTAGTTGTCTAACAAGTGGTTTAAGGCTAACAAAAAGATAAGCAATTCCATGTCGTCTGAATTTTAAGCTGTCTCATGCTCTGTTACAAAAACTTCTGGTTTTATTTTCTAATGAACAAAACTAAAAAACTAAAAGGAAAGAAAGGGCATTCATATATATCACTCCATCTTACTTATTCAGCTATTTTTTTTGCGTAATGAAACAAGGTCAAACAGCTTTTCTGTTTGATCAGTCCTTTTAATTTCATGCCTCCCATGTGGCAATGGGAAGTGTCAAAATCTGTAATATAATCTCATAAAGATTTATTCTTCTCATTCTGAGAATCATCCCCAGTGTTTTTGTTGAGCCAGAATTAACAATTTGTTATTTTGCAATCTGTATATTTTGGGCCTGACAAATTCCATATTGCCACAGTCAGAACTGATTTTGTTGCATGCCAGCAGTGTCAAAAACACCAAAAGCTTAATTTTCCAAAATAAAAAAGATAAACCATAAAAATATTAAACCTATATTTTGATAGGTCATTGATTCATATTTTAAAGGGGTATTTTATCTTTATTGTTATTTTCATAACAAAGTACATATAAAATACTGAATTTATCCATAATTCCAAAAGCTCAAATTTTAATTACAGCAGGCAGTTCAGAAAACTGGCCTCTTTAAACATTTCAGAATGGCTGGAAATATTACTTGTCAAAAGCACATGGAACACCTCTTTAACAGATGCAGATCAGTGTTCTACAAAGGACTGAATTCAAGTGCCCTTTAAAACAGTTATCCACCCTTAAAGGCAAGCTGAAATGAAAGCTAAAAGACATTCATGAGATTGAAACACCACAGCTTGGACTTCCTCAAGCTGTGTGCTGAATAAAACGCTGGACTGTAAAAAGTCATGAGCTGAGCTTCCATTGACCTTTGCTCTGCCTTCTTAACTGTGAAGAGTGCAGTGCTTCAGGGCTGTAGATAACTAGAGTCATGCTTCAAAAAGAGGTATTCCAGATTCAGGATACCTGCTAATGTGTATATAAGTACCAGAGAGGGGAAAAAAAATCAAATCCTCAAAGGTAACATATTTCTACTGGGTAATTAAGCAAAATAAAGTCGTTTAGGAATATCGCTTCTTAGTGATAACAGAATTTTATTTTTTTTTCAAACTCCGCACTAGTTCCTTTTTTTCTGATGTTCTCCTGTGTTGGAAATATTACAGGAGGCTGAAAGATGATAAACCACCCTCATTTTTGTAGTCCAGGTTCTTTTCTGTAGGTTGAAAGCACAATCTTGAAAGCAGTCTTGTTTTTCCAAATCTTATATTGGAAGGAAAAGAAATAGCATGCTCCATTTGTAACCCCTTCTCCTTTTCTTTCCTTCCTTCCTTCTTTCTTTGCCTTTTTCCAGTCACTAGTTGCAAGAAGTTTCTGTATGACTTCCCTAACCCAAACTTATACCCTCTGGAATTATTATATTCCCTACTGAGTTTCACCAGCAGCAGCGGGAGCAAATCTGTTACCATGATCTCAAGGGAACTGCCTAAGTTATGTCTTGAACTTATGACATAACTAAAGATTTACAGAAAATCCAGAAAAAAAGTATCAAATACTACTCCCTCCTAGCTTTATTGTTGCTCTTACCAGGTGCAAGATGGAGTCTCATAGATGTATATAAACTTGTGTTGTGTATGTGAAAGGCTTTTACAACATAAAGTTTACCAATTCCTGTGATCACTGTGAATAAAAAGGCCTCGTGGCTTTTTAATTCAAAAGTAATAATATACTTTTTTTTACTTTTAGACCTCAGATTGTTAAGAACTGTATCAAATTCTTCCTATAACTGTCGATTTCCACCTGTTGAGATCTGCACTCTGCCCACACCTGTGAATCTCTGCAAAGCACTTGTAAACAAGTTGTGGGACCAGGAGGCCTTCAAGTACTTATACTGAAGGAAGACAGCAGAAAGGATAGCTGGTAAAATGATTAAGTCAAAAGAGAACAACTTTCTTGCCTTCAACAGGTAAGAAATACAACTCAGAGAACAAGGGAGCCAAATGCTTCTCAGGAGAGTCACAGAAGGGTTCACTTGCTCCTGCTGACATGACATGAAGGTAAAAGAGAATGTCAGAGAGTGGGAAACAAGTGATTAGCATCTCAAAAGAGCTAGGAAGCAAGAATCCCACTGGAATATACATGAGCCACAAATATGAACATTACATTTATTTCTAAAGGACAAAGAAGAAATGTGAGGTACTTCAGGGAATACACTAAAGAGAAAAATACAAATAAGTTGTAACTGGGGGAGAGGGAGAGATGTTTTCTCTGCATGGAACAAGCACATACATAGCACTCAGTCCTGTGATTTCACATTCCTTTTGAGTAGCTCTGTTGAAATTGGTGACCTTATTCCAGATTAAGGGAAGACATAGACTTCAGTGGGCTTTTTGTTTTCACCTAGGTGTGAATTTAGAGACTAAGGGGGTGTTCTCAAGGTTGGGAACAGTTTTTTGGTGGTTTTTTTTGTTTGTTTGTTTGTGGGGTTTTTTTGTGTGTTTGTTTGGGTTTTTTTTGTTTGTTTGTTTGTTTTGGTTTTTTTTTTTTTTTTTTTTAGTCAGGAAGGTCCTGAAATGTTAAGGTTTTGAATTGTGGAATGATACTAAGAGTGTCTTTCTCAAAAAGAATCCATTAATGGTATGTATCTCATGTCAGAGCATCAGTGAAACTGGGTTTGATGCCCTACTAAGTTAGAAGGAGATTTTTTTTTTTCTTTTTAGCAGAAGGCAGAGATTTTAAAACCTACATGGAATCCAGAGGGCTGCCTATACCTTTTCCATAAAAATACTATGAAGAGAAGATGGAGATATTCTCTTTTGTGTCCTTCCCCCGTGCTACACCTTCCATAAATGATGTCACTATATTTGTGAAAGGCTTTCTTCAAGGTTAGAGGAGGAAGAGCTGAAGCATCTGTAGGTGAAGATGAAGTCAGTACTCAAAGGGAGTGATAACAGCGTCTGCTTTTAGCATTCCTCAGCATCCTCTCTTTCCTTGAACTGAGACCCCCCAGTACTTATTATAAGGAAGTTGTTCTCTTCCTGTAAACTATGTGTAAGAGTTTGATTGCTTCACCATATTGAAGGCAAAGTACATACTTTGAAGAAAGCACAGTTCATGTTTTAAGGTATTTCATCACTCAAGACCACAGCTGGCCAGTACCAAAAGAACAATCAAGAGACTAGCGACTGTCAACAAAGAACAGTTCTCTACATCAGAGAATCAGACACATTTGCACTCAATTAACACTTTGCTTAAAAATAGACAAAGATAAGCCCTAAAGAGTGTGGTGCCCAGCAACCCCATCGTTATATATACAATAGCAATGCATAGCAGCAGTTATCATCATGCCTTACCACTCCATTTGCTATAACACCAAAAACATCCACTATCAATTCCTTATCATGTTTGGATATATTTGGAGATATTATCATAAAGCTGTCTCTGTGATATGGCCAAAGGGATGATAATCTAGTTTGTTTTAAAAGTGAAATTTATGTAATCTTATACTTTTCTACTTAAATTCCTTACTAAGTGCTGATTCCTTACTTGTGCTGAAGCAGAAGCCTCTGTCATGTATAGGTGGGAAAGATGGTTTTATGTCACTTTCAGTGTTCTTGAGGTTCAGCAGAAACTATTTTGACTGTTGTAGAAGTTAGCTCTGCTTCAAAATTACCCAAATCCGTGCATAGAGCCAAAGATACAGGAATTAGTGGAGTGCAGAAATGCCATGGACTATCACCTCTTCAGGGAGAGCCCACTTCTTTTCTTATGGCTAGAGGTCAGTTGGTACATAGTTTTTCATTCCTTTTCCATCCCCATGACATGGGGATTTAGGCACACGAGAGAATTCAAATCTGCATAGATCAGCTAATACAGCAGCTGTTTTGCAGCACCTGAGTAGTGCAAACCAGAGAGAATTAGGCTGAGAAGAAAACTTCTATTATAGCAGGTCACAATTCAGTAAGGCATTCATCCTCACCTCAAATATTTCCATCTGCAAAGCAGTATCTGGAGAAAGCATACAGCATTTACAGAGCACTCAACAAAAGAGTAAACTCTTTGTCATTTTCCATGGCAGCTTTCTAATGAAGGAAAGCACTTGTAGAACAGCAGTAATAACTTTCCTTTTACAGAAGTACAGTTCACTTGAGATGGTTCCCACATGGAGAAGGAATGCCTCAGATTTTTTTTAGCATTTACTTGGCAGTTGGGACCTATTTATTACTTCATATACTTGGATGTAATGGCAGTTAACACACAGTTATGATGGGGAAGTGATGTAGGATTCTAAAAGATACAAATTGCAGTACATATTAAACTTTAATTTGCTGCCAATCTCAAGTCCTTCAGCTTTTTTAGGGCTGGAGGGCCCTTACAGAAGGTGGACATGAGCTGTATTAGCTGTTGGTCAAATCAAGTGCTGCTAGACAGCTCAGTTGGGGAATAATATCAATGTATTTTCTTCTCTTTACACTTTCCTGATGCTGTGGAGAAGACATGCATAAATAATTGCAGTTTTTGTGGAAGTCCATACATACAATACCTGGCTTCCATGGCCAACTTAGACTTAGGTGATTTTCAACATTAACTCTTGTAGCAATATATTCTCTAAATGCTAATAGTTTTACTGATCACAGTGAAAGTAGTGGGAAATATGACAACTAACGATAAGATTCTTCTAAGATTATAAGACACCTGAGTTTATATGCAAAATAATATATGAAAAAAAAATATCTACATGAAAATGTCTCTCCTTGTGCTAGGCACATGAGCTCTAGTGGCAGCCAGGCCAAAACTTAGCAAATGCAGTCCTTAGAGATGGAAAAATCATTCCCAGCTCCAGGCAAAAAGATAATTAAATCACTCTCTAGATTGTGCTGATTAGGTAACTGCTATCACACCAGTTTAAACACCCTTATTGGGATTCAGTTGCCTAAAATTAACATGCCTGCTTACAAAATTTGAGGTGCCAGAGTCCGCTGATGCCTGTCTAGAGGAGAAGCCTCCTGCAGGCCTTGTGGTATCTGTCAAACATGCCACAGATGTCTTGGACATCCCCAAGCACCTTAAATTAAAATGCTATATATAGGAGGTTTATCCTATCCTATCTTATCCTTCAGCTTCATCCCTTTAAAAGTTTGGGATGCTTGATTGCAAATTAAAGAGATATTTCTCTCATGATGTATCAGTTTGAAAACTGAGAGCAGGTTTTTTTTCTTTCAAGGAAACCAGAACACCTTCTATTTAGTCCGTAGTCCAGTGGTAGGGATCCAGATCCTGCCTGAGCAGAGTTGAGCACTTGTATTTAACTGCAGAAGATCCCTAGCCATCACTAATTTTTCCAGGGGTAATGTGAATCAGCAGGCTGTGGAGTTACTGACTTACTTAATCACAGCCACTGACTAGAAAACATTTAATCAGGCAGTGGAAAACATTAATTAAGCAGGAGAACTGACAGCTCATATTCACTGAAACCTCTGAAGCCTGGCAGTTTAGAAGCACTGTTAGACCCTGTCAGCCAAAGGTTGGAACTGAAACCACATTTCTCAACAATGGTAACTGCATTGTCTGCTGTGGAATTCAAAATGAAATATCTTCTCTCTCTTCACCTTAAGACTGAGTTGTCTGTGGATATGCTGAGAAGTAAATAAAAAAGACACTAGAACAACTTTAAAATCATAAGTTTAAATCCATAGGAATTTTATATGCTGCTGTTAGTTGAGTAAGGAGTCAGAACATCTGTGCTTTATAGTTAAGATGGTAAAGAGACATTTAAGTATATAAATTCCTCTTTAATTTCCACTAGCCCAGTTCTTAAGTAACAGAATAATTTATTAGGAAGGTAATTGGTTGTAGAAAAAAGTTGATTTAAAATGTTCAAAATTTTAAAAATCTTATAGCCTCAAGTTAAAAGTGAATTATCACATGTTTTGTATATAAATTTGTTGTGGATTAACATTTGATTTTTCTGTCTTGTATCTTAAATCATTATACTGCCTAAGGAAAAAGAAACATCAAACACAAAAACAGAAGCAAGTATATTATTACTTTATTATTTAGTACTGAAGTATAAAACTGTAAGAAAATGTCACTGAGAGTTTCTTGTGATGAAGTCAGCTAATCACTGCAGAAATAAATATATACTGGCAATAAAAGGGAATCTGGAAAATAACTATGGCTATTTTTAGATAACTCCAACCTTCCACTCCTTGAAGGATGATATAATAACCTTCAAGTTGGGTGACAGAATGTGCAGTACAACAGTTGGGAACTTAGAAGGAGCTTGGACTGGGTTCCATGCCACACGTGTAATCTCAGGAAAGGACAGTTTACAGAAACATGGATCTGAAATGTTTCTTTTGTCTTTGAATATTGACTGCTGGAAAATGGTATAATGATTTCTTTGTCTTTTTAATTACATTTTTCTTGCCTCTCCCTTTAGAATATTTGTCGTTTTTCAGAAAGATGACAGCAATTAGGAATGCACTGGCAGTCTAATAGTGACAAAGCACATGAAGTATAATAGTTGCCTGTGTGTGAATACATTTATGCTACTGAAGGGTTTCTCAGTATTCAAGCAATGCATATATTAGTGAATTATTTAACTTTTACATATTTAAACATGAACCATTCTGTGCTCAAGGGAAAAAAACAAAGATACAGCCTGAACTGTACTGTACTCAGGTTCAAATGATGAGCAACTTTCAGAAAGAGAAAAAATGGTCTGTTAGCACTCTTAGGCAAGAACAGATTAATTTTTATCTTAATCTGGTTTATAGAAAAGCATTTCCTCTTCTTTGATGTGGTATATACTAAGTGAAAACATCATGCTCTACCCATCAGAATCATGCAAGTGGTCACTCTTTCTTTTGCACTGATGTTACAAAAGGAGATAGCCTGCATGGCTGGAAGGTATCCGTGATATTAAACAGTTCATGGGGCTGAGAAGTGCTGAGAGCAATCATGCAGAGCAACAGGCCACAGGAATGCAAATCATCCACAAAGCCAAAAGTGGAGCTAGCAGGTGGCCTCTCCTATTCATCTGATGTCAACACACTGTTCAGATCAAGCCCTTTTAACATCTGGGTAGGCCCACTATTGCTTTTAATTAAATATAATACAGCCATTCAATATTCTTGCATCCATGAAAACCACGCAGTAAAAAGCATATCTTCTGCACACTGAGGGTCACTCTAGTTATGTAAATAAATAGTACCATTTAACTTAGATTGTGAGGTAGTTTAAATTTCATGTACTTTCCATATACTGCTCAGTTAGAGCCTCTTTGACATTTCAGTGACTGACCATATTTCCATGGAAAATGTTCCTGCTCCTTCAGAGGATTTAGAAGGGGAAAAAAAGGCCTTGTAATTAAGTTTTTCTACCTTGGAAACATTTCCACTGTAAAAGATTTTGAACAGAAACATTTGTTCTCAAAATTAGTTTACAGAGAAAATTTAACTGTGTTAACATATAAGCCATGGAAACTGTCATAATATCTAATTAAATTATTACTGACGTTCCAATCAGTAGCAAAAAAACATCTGTAACTGTAATTCTACTACAGAGAAAGTATAATTAAATCTATTCAGTAATGGGTAGCAAGCTATTGCAGAAGTATACTGCAATGCTTTAGAAAACTGGAATGCTTCAAATATCTTTTACAAGTATAATAAACCTCTTTTTTAGAGTGGAAACATGAATATTCTTCTGAAGACCCTTTATTGGGATTTAATTTCAATGCATTTATGATGACATTAGTTCTTCTGTTTGAAAGGGACTGGAAAAAATAACTACCATCATTCAGAGCCTAGGATAGAGTAGCCTCTGAGTGTTTTCATTCTATCTCTATGGAGAGCGAACAGTAACAGCATGCTTCATTTTGATTTCAGGAGATAAGCAAAATAAAGCACACAGTGGAGTGTTTTCTTGAACAGAAACATTTTCCAGAACTGGAGCCAGAAATGTGTGACAAAGCTGAAGTGCATTATTGTAAAAAAATTAGGAAATTAGATGACTTGGGAGGAAAGTAATGGGATGCGAAGCATTTAATGTAAGGTCGCAAGGTCAACTGTTGGTAATGGACTGAAAGTTTTTTTGTGAATGATGGGTGCTGGGTAACTCTGTGCAAAGAGAGATGAATGTCCAGCCCCTAATGGGCAGATGTGGTCGCCCCAGAACTCCATCACAGTTACCTTTTTCTCTTTCTCCAGTCAGAAAAGGCTGCATCCAACTGAAATCTCAGTCTATGATGCCCTTTCCCATCTGCACTGAGGGAGACTGATGTTTGGGCTGAAGCTTTGCCTAAACTAGTCTACTTTCTGATTATGCTCATAACATGGATATTTTCTCTCCCTCCTCTAAAGCTGAAGTTCTTACTGAAACAATTTCTCAGGAAGAGACAACAAAACCAGCAACACATAAAAATTCTGTCTCAGCCACTCTTTATGTCAGATGTCGAATTATAAGAAGTAATTTTCTTTTTTTGCTTCCTTGGACATGTTGACTATCCATAAATTTCATTTCATTAATTCAGATGCTGAATAGCATGCATAACAAATAAACAATGCCTAGTTTTTGTTTGTTATTCTGATATAAAAGCCCTACTAACAACCATAGGATGTACAAGAAAATGATACCTCAATAGCACTTCCAGGGCAAACATCAGGTTTCAGCTGCATAATCTCTGTTGTTATGCAGAAGGCTGTATACCTTAAAGCCCCATTAAATGCTTTCATAATTTATGATTATGTAACTTTTCCCAATGTTAATTTACTCTAACTGTAAACAAAAATATGTGGTACAAATATGTCCCTGTCACTGTGCAAATAAGAAGTTTATTGGCCTGCTAGAATAAAGGAGGTTTAGAAAGTGCTGCTCTTACTGAGGTCATTGACAAAACTTCCACTGACTCCACCTGCCACAGAGTTAGGCGTGAGGGGAGTGAGATTTTTTTGCTCTTGTGTGGACTATGGAGTTGGGTTGGATTGAGTTTCGTTGGATTGGGTTGGGGTGGGTGGGGTTGGGTTGGGTTGGGTTGGGTTGGGTTGGGTTGGGTTGGGTTGGGGTGTGTTGTGTTGGATTGGGTTGGGTTGGGTTATGCTGGGGGTGGTTGCCTGCACTGAAGAGAGAAGAAGAGAAACTGCTGCCCAGGGCCTTGACATTTCTGAAAAGCTTCAGGGCAGGAGGCATCACACTAAGTAGAGATCTGCCTATTCAGCTGATGGCTCTTGAAGAAGAAATACGTAACAATAATGCCAATTACTCCATCCTGATCACATTGCAGCTGATATTAGGCAATAAGGGCTGACAGATTTACCAACTACATAGTTAATGAGCAGCTATATATGGTTATGAAGTTCAGACACCTAGCATTGTGGATTTTACTGTATAAACAGCAAAAGGACACTATACTTAATTTTGATAACTGCATAAAATTTCTACATTTTTCCATTCTGAAAACATCTGTTTCCTATATTATTAAATATTTATTTTTGCACATAAGGGAATTTATATACTTAATGAAAGATCCTATCAGATGTCTCCCTTTTTATTTTTTTTTTACCCAGATAGGCTTTCTATAGTTTGAAATCTCTTCAGCAAAGACAGAGACACCATCTGAAGTAATCAAAAGGAAATAAGTGTTTCTTTAAGTATAGCTTTGCAAAATTTTGAAATTTCAGAAAGGTAGCAGAAGAAAGAAAATCTCCAGATTGGCCTTAATTTATAAACCAGTTTGGCAACTAATTCAGAATGTTCGTTATGTCTTGTAATGAACTGCAGTGGTTTTGAAAACAAATCATTAGAATAGTTTTCACAAGCCTTAGGAGTTAATTTTAAAACCCAACTGAAATACTTATATCAATCCATGTCTTAAAAGTCCTACAGTCACTTAAAAAATGGTGTTTTGGAAGTCCTCTTTAGAGTGCAGGTATTCCACCTCCCCTTTTAAGAAGGTTCAGCACTTTTCTTGGAAAGATTGGTCTCTCTTAGGTACTTCAATTAAATATGTAGGCTTTCAGATTCATTATATTGAAGACTCTTTTAAAATTAATTTTATTTTGGAAGTAATTATGTTTTGGAGGTGTTATCTCTGTTAAATACTTTGTGAACTGTTGTACATTTGTCAAATCTATTTTGCAAATATGATACTCTTCAGAGGAGTTCTGAGGCATTTATACAGAATTCAGCTGAATTAAGTGTTGTGATGAAAATGCTGCCCAAGTGTATATACTACAGTATATACAGTATATATATATAATATATATATATTATATATATAAGTGTTTTATACTACAGTAAGTACTTATTTCAGAATTCAGTTATACCTACAGGAATATGTTCTGTGTCTGGGAATACCAATGATGCACAGTGTTGTGGTAGAAGGACTACAACTCTCCTAAGCTGATGACTTTGAAAAGGAAATTGTGTGAAAATATTGCATACAGCCTGAATTTCGTCCTCTGGTTTACCAAAAAGTGGCATTTACTTCGCAGTAGTGAGAACAAGAAGGTTGGTGTCTTTGCTTTTCACTGTAGCTGTATGACTGGAAACGTAGCTGTTAGACCTTTTTACATCACAGCTTAAGAAAAATAAGAAAAAGAATATGACAGTCAGGGCTAGTACTCAATAAGAGCTAGGCTAAGATCCTCCTGAAGTACAAACAAGAAAGAAGGGACAAGAGCAAGAAATTGATAGACAGAAGGATGGGTTATCTCAGCATTCCATTCTGAATATATTTTGAGAAGTAGCAATCTTAAATTTTTACTGTGTTTGATTAGTACTGAATGAAAAAAATAAAAAACATTTCTGTTTGCATTTTTTGCTGTTTACATCATTCAATCCTAGGCAGAATTCATTTATAGTCTCTCCCCCTTTTAACTACAGTGAGTCCTTTTAATGATATCTTGATGTATATTCAAGAGTGTTTCAATTTTACTGGTTCATTGACTATGTGAAGACTTCATGTTCAAACAAATTTAATTTTACCATCATTTTGAAGTAAATGTTGTTGTTTTATTTACGTGTTGAATTTGTGAGCCATTTAGGACAGCTCTATTTTTAATTACCTTTTTTATTATCATTATTCTTACATTATAATTTTGCAAAATAGGTATTTATCAAAATAACCTTACAGTTAATACTAAATATATTGCTGCTGTGCACATAAAGAACAAAATATACAAAATTTAATTCCTGTTAAATAGTATTATCATTTTACTTACAATTTTGCACCTCTTAATCTTTAGCAGCTTTACTATTCATTACTTACTGACCCACCCTTTTGTCTTTATTAAAAGCAAACTAACACATTCCTTTCTTATCTTTCTGGCATCTTGATACAGTGAAACATTTTAAACTTTTAAAAGTTTTACAATGTGTTATATGATAGTTCCCACATAGAATTGCCCGTGTCTTATCTTTAAAATAGCTTAGAAAACTCTGTATATTTAACAGATATACAAAATGAACTTGCAGACAAGCTCAGAATAAATCTTTTACAGATTCTTTAGTCTGTGGTTTTCAGTAATACAGGACAAGGATTTTAGGGGGAGTGGGTATTTACTAGATCAGTGGTGTTGGAAATAGCAGATACACTTAGAAACACAGAACCTGGCTGAACTGAAACACAGGCAGCAAACTTCAAATTAATTGCAGATTGATTTTGACTATTTCAATAAAGGAGGATGTCAAGAACAGGAGAACATACGAAGTTTGTAGTCCTTAAAGAGCCAAGAGACACATATTAAGGAACCCTGTTCTCTGAAGGGTTGTAGTTCAGATTTAGGGGACTTTTTTGAATGTAGTTGAAATAGAATGTAGAACATTCTGTTCCATATATTACAGGGAACAACTTCTGTCCTAAGATTCCCCCAACAACTCCTTGCTTAGAGCAAGCCAATGGTTATGTCAGGCAGGTAGCTAAAGAAAGCTTTCTGATATATTCTAATCTATATATTGGTAAGGATACCAAAATATCAGGTATAAGGGGGGAAAAGAAGTTTGGAAAGAAGTACAAGTGAATGCAGAGATGAATTGTTCTCCAGTTGATCCTTTGCATGCTACAACCTGTGCAGTTCAAACTACAATGCATAATAATGTGCACTCGGTGTGATTGATAATCTCTTGCTTGGGCATATTCTGAGAAGAGCATGTTGATGTGGCCTAACTACATCTTTGCATGTGCCAGTTTTGGGAAGTGGAATTCATAACACTGAGTCAAGACTCTGCATCCCCTACAGGATAAATTGAGAAAGACAGCCACCCTGGGAAGGTGTTGATAGCATTAGCCTACATGAGTATGAGGGACACTGCCAGAGGAGAGGGCTCAGACCTCTGATCCTCACACATACTTCACCTACTCTTTAATGTTGATTCAGATGTTGAAACTGCTGTTCTAAAGGATTACATCTGGGGTTTCTTGATGCAAATAGTTGGCCTGTTCTTCAGATAAGAGGTGACAGTAGTACTGCCACCAGTCAGTAGTGTTCTGATGCATATGGTATGCAGCCAACGTCCCACCTTAACTTCAGGTGATTTGGACCCTTATCTTCTTCAGAAAATGAAACCATTTAGTGACTGTTTTGCTGAAGGTGCACCAATGAATTTGCAAGAACACAAATTGTGGAATATGTTTCTTAAAATAAGGGTGGAGAGACACTGGAATATATTGCCTAGAGAAGTTGTGGATGTCCCCATCCCTGGAAACACTGAAGACGAGGTTGGATGAGAATTTGAGCAACTCAGAAGATGTCCCTGCCCATGGCAGGGAGTTTAGAACTAGGTTATTTTCAAGGTTCTCCCCAACCCAAGCAATTCTATGATTGTACAAGACCATGCTTGCATTTTTTATCTATATGCTCTACATGCACAGAAAGAATAAAGAACTTAATCTTTATAGCAAAGATAATTTTTATTAGATTATGCTGATAGATTTGGCTAAATATTATGCTGATTTTTTTTAAAATCAGTGTTCTGATGCTAATTATTTCTTCACTGAACTTGATAAATATAACCATCATCATTTTCAATTCATGAAGAGCTGTGTTATAACAGATTACAGAAATCACTGACTACACTCCACTTAATTCTATTGACATGACTAAAATCAGGAAATGTGATCTTATGTCAAAGTTTTATTAATTTTCAGATTATTAATATCTTTTGGCTTGTGACTATGCTAATTTCATGGATAACAGTTTTGTTTAATTAAAGTTCTGTAAAGATTAAAATAAAAATGAGTAACTACATCAACTTGTAATACATTAAGATAAAAATATCTATCGTGTTCAGAAACAAATCTGGCAATAAATTGTTATGCTTTGAAGAATTCAATGTTTGGCTTCAAGATCTTCTTAGCACTTCTCTCATCCTGGCTCCTACAAAGTCCTCAAAATATGCAGAATGATATATGGCATTCTGTTTAAGTACTGAACATATGAATTGATGGGAGTTTTTTAGATGGGAAAAGAGTCTCTGAAGTGCATTTTTATGGTCTACACTTCTTTACTCATGTTTAAGCAAACACAGAGGAGCCCAACACTGTATATTCTCTTAGTGAAAGAATATTATAATCAAGCTGATAGTCTTCTCATTTATAAAAGTATGGGTGTTTTTTTTCCTCTTTTGGAATCTTCTTGACTAACATAACCCATCTGTGACAGCTGCTGTTGATAAAAGCTTTTTAAAAGCTGCTCTACTTGAAAACATCATGTGCTCTTTTAGGGGTTCTTTCCTTTCACAACACTAAAAATTATTAGAAATGATTGATTGGCTTTTTAATTTGGTATTTCCAGTATCTAAGTGATTAGTTTAATTATCCATGGAAGGCAATTCTAGTAAGAAGGAGCAATCCAACTGAGGATTTTTTTCAGCAGTTGATTGGAAATTTATATTAGACAACTAATAGTTAACTGAAAGAAAAAAGAAAATAAAAAACTGTTCAAGAAAATTTTGTAAAGCAGGCAGAGTGATAAAAGATTACATGTTAGGAAACAGAGAAAAATGCACATTGTGATTAAGACCTGTAAAAATATTTGATTGTGTTTTATACCAGTGCAAACTACATTATATTTTCTATATTTGCATTTTATTAAATCATAAATAAAATCACATCTTTAAAATATATACTAAAAAGGGCAGAAATGCCTTTTGGTCTGGAAATTTCTAAATTACGAGTATCTGAATAAACTATTAGATTACTATTCTTTTATGTATGAAGAAGGTCTGGGTTTTTAATTGTAAAGGAAATTTAAGAAATAAATAAATAAATTGAAAAGATAAAAGAGAAACCTGATATAACAGCCCTTTGATCTCCCACTAAACCAAAGTTTCTTCCACTTGAACAAACGAAGTAACTTGATATCACACTTGGATGGGTCTTCTTCTTTGTTGATTATCACTGGAAGGGATAGGTCACATTGTTAGCATTTGCTGATAGCGGTGTGATAGCAGGGACAAGTGTTGGGCTCTGGATGGAGAAGAGTTGCCTTTGGTGAGTAAAGACTGCCTGCTGTGATGTGCCTCTTCTGGTCCTCTGAGCCGCCTTGATTGTGCCTCTTCACCAATCAGTCTGAAAATAAGATTACTGAATATCGGATTTTTGCTATAAATACCCTTCTTTTTTTCTTCTACAAAGAATCTTTGTACTGGAGGGGTTTGCATACCCCATCGGTGTGCTTTTCTGGTCAGGGAAATAGCTAATGGGGCTACTGGATGCTGAGAAACATCAAAGGAATGGCTACAATGCACAGGCAGATTTGGAGGAGTAGTGAATTCAGTACATCAGAGAGAAATAGCTCAGTGAAGTAGTTTTAGCATGTCACAAATAAAAATTTTTAGGTACATACATATATTGCACATATCTGGGGACACTAGATTGCATGTTATATAGTATGGATGCAGCCAGGTTTTCAGATGTCAGAGCTAGAGGGTGGTTCCTGGCCCTTTTAGATCACTGAATGTTGGTCACAAGCATAATGCAGAGCTATCAAATGCATGATGCATTGTGAGGCATGTCCTGAGGACTTGTAGGATGGGTATCAGCCACTTGAGCTCTGGCAGCAGTAGAATCTGGAGTCCTGTGAATCAAGGGACACTGGAGTGCAGCTGATGTTCCTTGAGGGGGCTGTAGCAACAGCAAACAAAGCTGTAGTTACAGGGCAGGTTGCAATTTCAGATACGTTCAGTCAAATCTCAGCCAGATTTGGACACATCATCAATGAAAGAGTATTCACCTAGATTAGCAGCTGCCAATATGCCAGCATCTGAGCTGGCAGACACTCCTGCTACTGTGAAGGCATTGGTTCTCACCAGAGAACTGTGTATTTTAATGTGGCAAAAGTACTGCTTGTAAAGCAAAGTACTGGTGTTCCTTAACTTTCAGGAAACTACTAAAGGGTCTTGCCTGATAACTTCAAATAAATATGCACATGCCCCTTACAAACTTCTGCATCAGAGGTTGGCTGTTGACTTGAAATATGTCGGACCAAATAGCTCAATTTCGGCAACTGGATATTAGATTTTTAGTGGAAAGTGCCAGGCAACTTTCAATAAACAGAGCTGCCAGCCCTGCTGGTAATAAAAAAATTGTACATACACAAATGCACACACATGCACTTCCTCAGAAAACCTCATTTGTGCCCATGTGTCTGCTCCTGGATAGACTCAGCAGAGCTGGCCAGAGGCAGACGGGAAGAGAGTGACAAGAGCAAGAATAAACAATCTGGAGTCAGCCAGAAAATGAGTCTCCCACCTCTACAGATGTTGCTCATAGGTCATGGTTGTGCAGCATGTGTGAGCGACAGACTGAAGAGCTATGAGTACTGAGAATGTCCTCTAGGTTATTTGTGTGCAGATATGACCAAAGGGCAACAGCAAAGCTCGACATCAATTCTGCTAATAATGAGGGTGGCACCATTCCTTTCTCATCAGCACTAAATCAGCCCCTCTGTAACATCCCCTGACTGAACAAATAGCTGTGAAACAGGACAAGGTTCTCACAAAGAAAGGAGTAAAGAGACACACAAGAGTATTTCATTGCACCCCTTGACACCATTCCCATTAGGCTAGCTGCCATTAAGGGTGGATAAAAATGTGAACTGTACTTCTTGAAGGGTGGGTGGCCTATTTAATGCCTAGACTAGTGTGTGGTTATTAATGTACCCTCTCAAAACAGAGGAAAACCACTAAAGCTGCATGTTGAGGGAGTTTAGGGGAACTCCCATAGAACTGACAGCTTCAGGGAATGCTCTCTAATAAACACAGGTCCCTAAGAAACAAACCAAATGGTACTATGTTATGAAAATTAAACCCACATTATTAAAAGAAGGGCTTTATGAAAGTACTTGGACTATTTTTCAGGTTTCTTGGCTCACACTTTCTTCCCTGCTGTTCCAGACTTTCCCACAAGCATTGTCACAGCTATAGGATTCGACAGCCCTTCATCTACTCCTGAGGTTCTTACAATTTTTCCCCCATTAAAAACTACACATAGAGCTCTTTACTAGTGCCAATTTTGTTTTCTTTTAATTTAAAAAAGTATCTTATGATGGGAAAACTTCTTTCTTGAAATGAGAATAGTAAAAAAACACTACCATAGAAAGAGAAAACACCAAAAATATGTTCTTCTGTTTCTATTTTGCATCTTTTTTTTCTCCCTGGCTTGCACTTATATTGTTTATTGCATTTCTCTTTTTGCAGGGGTGGGCTCACCTTTCTCTCCATGATGGTTTTCAATCCCATCACTGATAGCTGTGAGGGGGGAAAAAAGGAGAAAAGAAAAATCAGATTTGAACAGCAGTCAGATCCATGGCTCAGAAAATAATTGTTCTCTGCTTTGGGCAATGGGGGATTAAGAAGTAGCTAAGTATTTGTTTGGGCGGTCTGAGAAATGTGTAGGTTCTATATGTTGGAACCAATAATCCATTTACTTGTACTTAAGTTCTACTATATCACAGTTGCTCTGAAAAAAGCTAAGCAACAAATAGTATGGGGATATAATTTTAAACTTCTTATAATTTTTAGATAGTGGGAGAGACTGTTCTAATACTCTGTTACTCTGATAAATGGGCAAGAAAAGGGAAAAGATTGTAATGTTATAAACAGTTAAGTTTGCATTTTAATATCAGCAGGCAGAGTAAAAAGAAGGTGCATTGTGCATGCATTGTGCTCTAATTTTAAAAGAGGATGTATTTTTAATTTTTTTTTATCTTCTAAGATCATGACACAGTTAACTTTTTTGTCCTTTTGTAAAATAAACCATAGACAAGCAATGTTCCCTGGTCTCCTGAAGACATTTGAAACAGCAGCAAACATCTAAACAATACTCAGGACATTGTTCTCCTAAGAGTAACAGCTGTTATCAGGTCATATCTTCCCAGAAAAGAGTGAAGACATTATATTCAAAGAGATCATGTCCAAACATGAAGTATAACATCTTATGACTAAATGTGTTAACACTTTAACATGATTAAAAGTGCTAGAAGAACATCTTAGCTGTAGTTTACAGTGGTAAGAAGGCACAGGGTTTTTCTTCCCTTGAAAAGTTAGGTTTCAGTCACCTAAAACTATACATAAATCCCGCGGAATAAATACAATAGCTTCATTTCTTCAAGTCAAATTTTCTTCAGGTCAGATTTTCCATAAAATGTCTGGTTTGAAAAGTCTTTCTCTGTTCTTTTTATCCAGTAGTCAGGGGTTAAAGCACAAATCTAGGCAGTAGCAAATGAAGTTTCTGGGTTAAAGGATTTTAACCTTTACCTTTAAAGAAGGGCTTGAAAAGTAGTAGAAACCTTGTGGAAGCAAGTGGGTAGATTCAGCTTCTTCTGTTGAAGGATTGCTGTTTTACACACTAGACCAGGGTCTGAAACCCAGGCAAGGAATAGTTGTGTGCGTAACTTGCCTAGAACCAGAATTTTCAGGAACATAAATCAGCCCTGTCCTATGGGTCTGGCTCCTTGGCCTCCTCCCTCTTGCAGACTGGTCACAAGACCAGTATTGATACTGTCCAGCAGAAAAAAAGCTCATTAGTTCAGACTTGATTGCTCATTCATATTCGTTGTGATCATGCCTTATCTTCCAATTTAAAAAACCACTGGTCTAAGGTTTATAGCATTCATCTGAAGCAATATGACTAAGACTTAAATTTCCCTGGTGGTAGAAGGCAGGATAGTGCTTGAGGCTCAACCCTAGCTTGCTTGGAGGTATGTTTTAACCAGGAATATGGGAACATGCTCTGCACTTCCTAATCACTGAAAGTTCTCCTCTTGGTAACTTGTACCTTCCATACACTGTTTTCTGTCTAATAGTTCTTGACCAGTCCTTAACTGACCAAGAAATCCATTTTTTTCTTCCTCTCTCTATTTCAGATCCTCCCACCAGGCACACTTCTTTAAGTTTAACACTATTCATTCTTCCTAGATAAATCACAACTTCAAGACCTTAGATAATTCACTCTGCTTTCTTTCTTATTTGAAATATCTTTTTCCTGAAGTGTGAGGCACAAAACTGGGCACAGGAAGACTTGATGAGAATAAGATTATTTAATGAGCCCTTCAGTGTGTTAATCTCACGTTAGAAAGACCTTTCTTTATACTTCAGAGACTCCTGAAAAATTCTTGCTCTGTATATGAGTCGAGTCCATTTTATAGGGGTTTCAGAACCTTTTCCTCACTCCTGCCACAGCTCCCAGCAAAGCCCGAGGGGGTTAATGGTTAATTAAGCCCAGCTGGCTTTTTCCTACATCTGATAACTCATCCTGTCACAGCAACCATGGAATTAAAACAAAATAAAGCAGTCATTAAGAACTTGGGTTATCCTATATAATGGTCACTAAGAAGTAAGCAGTCCTTAGACCAGTGACTAATCCAGCCAGCTTTTAGACCTTCCCCTGCCCAAAACACAGCATCAAATTTTTGTATTAACTCAACATAATGTATCCAGGAAATCATCACCCAAATATTTAGGGTGTGAGTAGCAGCCTGTGCAAATAATTGTCTTTTCTATATGACCACAGAACCAGAATATATAATGCAATTTTTATTTCCTGTCTCATCAATCAAACAAATTGTTTCTGAAATGTTTTAGGAGTTTAAACAGAAGTTCACAAAGAGTGGCAGTGAGAACCATCACACTGGAAGAGGCTTGAAACACTTCAAAAGAGAAGAAGATAGAGGGCTTGAGTAGGACATCTTTTAATCAACTATCCAAGCTACCATGTTGCACCTCACCTATGGGTGCACTGACAGAGGCAAGAGAGTTATGAATGGCACCTTAGACTTGCTGTGGACAAAATCATAGGATTTAAAGCATCTGGAAATTTCTCATTACCTTATTTTGTCTCTAGGTTTCACTTGATGGGATCAAGTGAAAAAATTTAAAATTAAAAAAATGCAAGTCAAATTTGAAGCTGTTTTATAACTCACCTCAAATTGCATTTTAGAAAAGGAAACAAAGAGGTAAAGGTAATTGTTTTGGGAAGAAAAGAAAATCAACCAGCTTCAGTAGTTAGACAGTGTAAGCAGAGTACACATCTGAGCCTCTATTCACAGCAAAACACTGGGCAAAAAAGCCTGCAAATTTATCATGACAGTATAATAAAAATTTAGACAATGTAAACCACTTTAAACTGCTATAAATAGTAACTTTTACTTAAACTCACATGCGGATGAATTTTTCTTAGAATGGAGGGCAAGCGATTAAAAATGTTCTGCCAAAAAAACAGGATTAAAAGATAGAGTTCAAATGTATATTTAGGGCTGGGAAAGATGAGGGATGGTAGTGATTATTTTAGAGCTCCACCAAGCACCTTTGTCCAATTATCCAAATGCTTTCTTTTTCAGAACAGCTTGGAGGAGTCCAGAGCTGCTGGCTGGCCTATGGAGCAGATGTAAGTACTGTAGCTGGAGATTGTTAATCTTATTGTCTTTAAACTTGGTGTTCTGTAGAGTGAGAGCAAAATACAACCACTTATTCCAAAATCTTGAGTGCAGGTAAAAGGGTTGCGTAAACACATTGAGACTTTGCTGCATAAGAATTTTGAAAATGTATTCTTTCACTTCATGTTTTTTCTTTCACTCACCTAAACCCCAGGCTCTTTCAGAAAAAAAGTTCGGGTTATCCCCCTAAGGGGCCCATTTCCCTGATCACTTCAACAGTCTCACACTGATGTCTCTTTTTCTTGTATTCCCTGTAACCCTGCATGTGACGGTTTAAATCATCTAAAATAGCTTTGTTAATGTGTGGGAATCTTCATAATGATTATTGTAGCAAATGCTTTTTATAAAGCCGATCATCTTCAAATCAAAAATATTAGATGGTGTAAGAAAACTCCATCTGAACACTGCTGGTAACATCAGAAGGTTCTCATGGAAAATATATCAATGATTACTAGGACCAAAAAACAATAACAATAACGTTTTCTCTCTCCTTTTCAGGATATGCGAGAAAAACTACCAGAATAAAATGTCAGCAGGCCATGCTGTGACTTTCTCATTGTTGGAAGATGGTGCTATTTGTGTACTTAAGAATCCTCAGATAGTTCCAGAATCTTGTTGCATTTTTTAATTACATCAGCTTCAAAGTACAAAACCCACCCCAGGGAACGTCTCTTCAGCACTAGAATAATTAACACAGTGGTAGCTGTACCACTAGAGCAGTTATTATTAACATAATGAGTCAGCCCAGTGTTTGCTTTAACAAACCAAAGCTTCGGGTCAATATAAAATCATTAGCTAGGCCCTTTTATTTAACTCTTTTCACTGAGTTAAATCTTTAAGTTAAAACCTTTTCAAATGCAGAAATAAGCTTTAGCTTTAAAAGTTCCAAAACAAAAAGATTTTCTGCTTTTGTCTCTATGCTCTGAATTCATTGACATTTGCTTGTGGTTTCAATCCTCATGAAACTCCTGTATGAGTTTACAAGGTCAAAACGTTTCAACAGATGTGCTTAAACACGGTGAACAAGTCACCACTTTGTCTTCTTCTTGATAACCTAAGCAGATTGAGGGGGTTTAGACTTTTTCTCCAGTTCTCAAATAATTTTGCAGCCTCTCCAGTTTCTCAACATCCTATGCAAAATGCAAACAACAGAGATGTCTATGATGTTTTTTAGTATCCATCTCATGGATGAAGTTGGAAATTAAAAATCTGCTCCCTAGAGTGTCAGGAGGACAGAATAGGAACAATAATATTGGGTAAAATTCAAAGTATCGAAAGATACTATAAACATAGTGGAGCTACTCTTCCTTTTCAGCTGAGGATGAGTATGGATTACCTCATTAGGTGGGAAGATTATGGCTGTGTCTGTGGGCAGTGAAGCAAGTTTTCTGTGAACAAGTTCAGAGCATCCTGCACATCTCTTTGAAGGCAGTATGAAGACCTGTATCTTTTAAACATCACTAATAGAGCACTGATTTCAGAAAAGTGGTGCCTCAGTTTCAGAAGCAAACTGACACTGAATAAGGAAGAAGCAGTTTGGGTCTCCCTGAGGAAGGAAGGTAAGGTACAAAAATGTGAAAATGCCCATTCTATTTGATCAAATATATCTACTTCTATCTCTGCATCCCTGTGGACTAGATTCAGCACAAAGCATGTGCTGTCTTGAGGGCTCAGTGTGTGCTTACTGGTATCTACTAATGGGAATGAAGGCCACGGTCTGGAAATCAGCAGGGTCTGAAGCTCATTGCAAGGGAAAGGGGAAGGGTGTAGTCTTCAGGAATGCACTCTTTTGTCAAGCCTACCCCTCTCCTGTGAATCCTTTGGAGAACAGCTGTGACATAAAGAAAAAGCAGTCTACCACTTGCTACCACCCAGCATTAGCATTCCAAATTCTGTGTCCCAGTAGCCCCACTACACTGATCTTGCAGACAAACACCTTCCTTCTTGTCCACAGGCAAGTGGACAAGATTCCTACCACTGTTGTCAGCCTTATCTTGGTGATGATGATGATGATGTCTATTATTATTAATGGTGATGGTATTGTTTACTATCTTTATTTCTACACCCTGACCTTTTTTTTTTTCATCATCCTCTTCTGTTACAAATGCCCAGAACACCCTATTAGGTACACTGGAAAAGTCAATCTTCCTGGTGTGCCCTGACAGATGAAAAACAGGCTGTTAGAGGAATAAAAATGCAAATATAGTTACAAATGTATAGTTTCTTTATCATCATTCTTTTGGAGCCATATTGGAAATTGTGCATTTGTTAAGAGTCCCTAATTTCTTGGATCATGATCCCACTATGGTGTCGGCTGCCTGGGTGAAAGCCAGTTAAATCACCCAAATTCCTGGGTTTCCATTTGCTGTAGCAGATCGTCTGTGCCAGAAATGTCCACCAGAACATTTCCATTTCAGGAGTAAAACATCTCGGACAGGACTAGAAGGAACAATTCAAAGAGGTCGATAGAGTGGAAACCTAACCCCGTTAAAGCCCATAAAGTATAGTGGGGCCAGGATTTCACCCCAGCCTCTTTTTTCCTACTTTGTATGTGATTTGGCAGGGGAAAAGTTCAATTGAAGGCACACAGTTGGGCTATACATACAACAAAGGAGAGGGGAAGGGGGAACAAAGAACAACACAAAGGATTACATTAAAGTTAGACAGCAGCTCCTTTAGCTTTACACAATAAAGGAAAGCACATAGGTTTCAACAGGATAAAAGCAGACTTTGTTTTGTAAAGAGATCTCGGGATGAAACAAAGGACTGTAATTGTACCTCCTATCAGCAAATCTGAGGTGGTGAAGGAAAAGAAAGTGGATGGATGGTTAACAAGAATAACTTGAAACCATGCTTTGTTAACAGAGTAAAATTAGCTTGCTGAGAACCTTTATTTTCCACATAACTTTTAACAGGAGCATTATTTTACATATCTCTATGGTAGAGAGCCCATTTACAAATTTGAAACAAGTAACCATTGAACTTCAGCTAATTTTTTCTGTTTTGTGTTTCATCTGCTTAATTAATGACAATACATCTGAGGTGGGTTGCTAGCACTTCTGTAGCTGAAATACTTTGTCAGCATTTCTGTTCTAGGCACCTCAGGCTATCACACTGGCTTAATTTCACCCTGTGAAATCAAATCTGAAAAGGGCTTAGAGGTAAAAGTATTGCTTGGTTTTCAAAGAAAAAGCATCATGCACATAGCTGTTTGAAATGTTGGATGAACCAACTAAAATTAAAACAGCAGAGGATTCAATTCACATGTCCTTTTTGTTTGCTGGTTTTTGAAAATATGAAAAGCCACAGATGGGTCAGACCAGATCTTTGTCCAAGCTCAGCATCTGCCTGCTTAGAGAAAAGTGATCTCTCTGCCCCTCCTGCAGTGCCTCCCAGCTACTGTCATAGCAGTGTCTTACATGTTCATCATAGAAATGAGATATGTGATTTCTCTTTTTTTTTCTTTTACAGGTGCATCTTAGCAGATGTACACTGTACTCGATGTCTTAAAACCTGTTTCTAAGGATATACTGTTGTCAGTTCTTTCTGCTATGTCTACAAAACGTCTTTGGTGGGGCGTGTGGGAATGTACTTTTACTATTGAATATTTCTGTTTGACTGGTGCTTAACACCAAGGAAGTGGTGAGACCTGTCAGTGCTGCCATCCAAAACCAGAATTCATGATTCTGTTTTAAAAATCTGGCATCTTCTCTTTTTCTTTTCTAGCCTTTTCCTCAATCTTTCAAATGCAAGATGCAGGCTATCCCTGACATCTATTTTAAAACCTGATGGGTTTTTGGCTAGAAGTCCCCTCTACCACTCCACTTTCAAATGCAGAAATAGAGCTTTTCCACTCATTTTTTAGGACCTTTCTACTTTGTGAAGTGAATTTCATTATGACTTGTGTCATGGCAGGTGTTCATCTCCCCTCACCTTCTTAATGCAGGAAGCATATGGGGCATTACCCACAGTAATAACCCCACTGAATGTGTCTACCAGCAACGATGACTGGAAAGCCAACTGGCCAGCCTGGAGTTCCCTTTCATAAGGGAAATTCCGTGGGAGTTATGGGGCTTGTATAATAATAGCCTTATTCTAGAATATTTTCCTATATGAACTTCATGTTCAGGTTATGGACTTGGGAAAACATTTTTTTAAAGGAAGAAGTAAATGTTTCAGAATAGCAATCCAAGAACACATCAATTCAGATTTAATTTCAAATTGTCATATTTTGGGGATTATAGATTCAGACTCTTGATCTTATCAGGCTGTATTTTTCACACGTTTCATTCTTTTTTTAAGTGTTTTATTTCATTTAAATTTATTTAGCAGATCCCTCTTTGGAGCAGGAAATCCCAACATTATTAAATTCAAGGACTCAAAGAAAGGAAGGTAGAAAAAAAAATGTTATTTGGAAAAATCTGTTGATTAATACTGAAGGGTTCTCAAGCCAATTTAAAATTAAGATTAATCTGAATCCATATAATATATGGAAAATTATTGTAAAAT
This sequence comes from Cinclus cinclus, assembly GCF_963662255.1. NCBI lineage: Eukaryota > Metazoa > Chordata > Aves > Passeriformes > Cinclidae > Cinclus > Cinclus cinclus. Next base: position 24,196,502 of record NC_085048.1, read on the forward strand.
TGAAACTTGAGAAACTGTATTTTAATCTTGAAAAGTTTTATTGCTTCTGCCACACCAGACTGAATGTGTATTTGCACTCTGAATTATACTCATGACTCATCCTCCAAATAATTTTTTTAGAATATTCATTAATGATACAGGAATACTTTTCAAACATTTTGTACAAGCATTTTTTTTTTTAATACAAGTCGCACTATAAAAATGCATTACAAACCATATAATATAGACAAATGTTAGGAGGTTTACAGTGCTTCATTATTTCTTGGAATATTTCCAAAGAGTTTTTTCCTTTCTAATTTCCCTCTCTAATTTAACACATCAGTCAGCCTTTCTTTTCTTCTTCTGTGGTTTTAGCCAAACTGAGCTGCCCAGTGCAGAGTGTGTGGTGTTCCTTATACTTTGCTCTCAGACTGGGACAAGGCAATCCATTTCCCTGGTAGTGGGAAATACAGGATTTCCAGTGCTCTGTGGAAATGCTATTCTAAAGCAAGTTTCTTGCTGGGCCAGACAATGCCCCTACACTACACAGCACAGGGTGACCCAAATGCATAGATTTCACAATGTTTTCCATAAAATTTTATGGTACATAATCTCGACATATTCTCCTAGTCTCCTAGCCAAGAAATATTTGCCAAGCAATCACTAAAATAACAGATGATAAACAGATCATTAAAACTATAATTTGTTTTGTCTTTTCTCAAGTACAAGAAAAGTTAAAATAACAAAAAGGACAGAAAATAAAGATGTGCAAAAAGTAAGTTATTGAATTGAAAATAGGTATTGAGAGCTACTCAAAAAAGTTTATTAGCACAGCTGAGGGTTTTATGGTCAGAGACTGTGAGTTGGGGTAAATAAGACTTCTTATTGCTACCATGGTGCTGTAACAGGGAATGCTGCACCACCAGACTACCCTCTGCAACGGGACTGATTTTATAACAAAAAACTTGTGCAGAGGCTTACTGATATAATGCTGCCTAAAAATCTTTATAGTGCTAAATTCCATGTTTTTGATAATATATAAGTTTCCTTCCATTATATGTGCTCAGGTATTGTAACAAAGACTTTAGTGCTATACTGGAGGAGTGTTGAAAATACTGCTGTTTTCTTAAATCTTTGGAAAATTATCTTAAACCACTGTGGCACATACTGATCATTTGGAGAAAAAACTTCAAAAATGAGAAGTTTAAAGACCCTTGTATATGGGAAGGAAGGAGTTTTATGAAATGCAATATAGGATCTCTAACTGTGCTTCTGTATAATCCATGCTCTGCTTAAGGGTGCAAGTAGTGCCCTGATCTGGAGCAAAGCTTTCTTCTTTTGCCTTTTCCAATTATAAAGAGTTCCTAACAACAATACTACAAGACCAGGACAGGAAAAGACTCCCAGTGCTATATTTGAGTGTAGTGAATAGTTATAGGCACAAAGATTCAATGGAATTTTGATGCTGACACTTAAGCTTTTTTCAGATTTCAAATTTCTCCTCTACAAATGGTTTATCTGTTGCTTCATTATACAAGTTCAGTAACACATATCAACTATTTACAGGGAAAATGTGGTAGAAATTTGTTTAATCTACTTTAAACAGCAAACAGGTACAGAGGCAATAACACAGTAACAATAAAAGGAACAGTAGATTTCAAAAAGTAGCATGACCAGTGCAGTGTGATTATAATGATTCCTCTTGACAGACTCTGCTCTTGCACAAATCAATACCTCTGTATGAATTGTCATTGCATTGTGTTTTAAACTAAGAGATTTGTATCCCCTGAACTTTTCTGGATCTACTTAATGCAATATTAAGCAGAATATAAATTCACCACATAATTTCTACCACTTTAAATATTTGGTTGTCTTATTTCAGTCATGCAGAACAGGCAAATCAGGTTATTATCAGAATCAAAGGTTTTGTGGCAATAAGGAAAAAAACATGGGCTGTTCACAGAAGCCAGAAACTAAGATGGTTTGCTAGTTAAACACCACAACAGTAAAACTTGTGTTAGGGCTCAAAAATGTTAGCATATGTACTTGATGGAAGTGGTCACAGCACCAATCATGTCAGAGTTCAAGGAACATTTGGATGAGGCTCACACTCAACTGGTTTAGTTTTAGGTAGTCCTGCAAGAAGTCAGGAGATGGACTTGATGATCCTTACGGATTCCTTTCAATTTGAGAGAGTCTGTGACAATACCAACTCACTTTTGATGCAAACTGCTGCAGAAGTGTTTGGTAAGGCCCAAATTGTATTGCAAGCAGCTGTCAAATTATCACACTGTCAGTCACCTGACATGGTTGGTCCAACCACTGTTTCTAATCCAATTACAAATACTGGTGAAATAAATATGCAGTGCCAGGAGATGTTCCCGCAAGTCACAGCATCACAGAATGGGTGAGATTAGAAGGGACCACAATGAGTCCAATTTCCCTGCTCAAGAAGGCCATCCTAGAGCACATGGCAGGGAATTGCATCCAGATGGTTCTTGAGTATCTCCAGTGAGGGACACTCCACAACATCTCTGGTCAATCTGTTCCCAGATATGATCACTTGTCACTTCCTCAGATTCAGGTGGAATTTCCTGTGCATCTGCTTCTGCCTGTTCCATCACTAAGATGAGCCTGGAAGCATCCTCTCAATACCCTCCCTTCAGATACTAGTAGACGTTGATAAGCTCCCACCTCAGATGTCTCTTCTTGAGGTGAACAGGCCCAGCTCCTTCAGGTTTTCTTCATAAGAAATGGTCCAATCCCCCAATCATCCCCATAGCCCCCACTGGACCCACTCACTCCAGGACCTCTGTGTCTCTCTTGTACGGGGGAGCCCAGAACTGGACACAGCACTCCAGATGTGGCATCGCCAGGGCTGACAGAGGGGCAGGATCAGCTCCCTCCACCTGCTGGCAGTGCTCTACCTAATAGAGCTCATTGGCTTTTGTAGCAATAAGGGCACACTCTGGCTCATGGACAGCTTGTTGTCCAACAACTGGACAGCAGCTGGATCCCCAGCTTATTTCCTGAAATATGTGATGTTTTGGATATTGGATATTTGGGCTTTACTAGACTAATTCTTGAGGGTTAGAAATATACTTGTAGATATCCAGCCTCCCTCAGACCCAGTCCCAATGAACTCTTGCAGCAATGAGTTCCACCAGCTAACCATGAATGGTATGAAGGAACATTTCCATATGTCACTTTTCTTTCCATTGCTGGCAGGAAATAGCTCTGTTTTTCCTTCTTTATTTCAGCCAGTTGATCTTTCTACTGAACAAGGTGATCCACCCAGACCTAGCAGCTGTGACTTGGTGTGATTCACAAGGAATCACATGGAATGTGGCGAAACATGGGATTTTTCACGGGGCAGAGGCAGATCGACAGGTTTGGGAGGCTGATCTGCAACATTCACCGTGTCTTTATTTGCAGTCAAATTCTGTAGTAACCTGTAAAACCAGTTTGCAGTTTGGAAGTGGATGAGTTAAGTGTCATTGGGGTATGTTTTTAAGTGTCACAGGTATTTTTAAAGTAATTGTCTGCATTCTTTTGATGAACTTTGCCTGAAGACTAAACATTCCTGCATAATAAGAGCCTCATTAGCAGATTGTCAGCAATTGTCTTGGAAAGGAAAAAAAAATCTGCATGGCTTGAAGGAAATGATATTTTTTCTTTTATTTTTTAGAAGTTTTTCTGGTGCACTGAATATGATGATGCTTTGGTTGCTTTTTCAGTTTATAACAGTATGTGTTTACCACTCTTTTCCCAGTGACATTATGAAACAACTATGTTTTTATGATACTAGGAAGTTATGAGGTTTGCAAGGCAAAATTTGGATGCTTGTAATGACACTGTCTGTTTTATTATTATTTTTTTTAAGATCAAATTGTCCTCTAAGGAGTTTATTCACATTCTATATATTTGTTGAAAGCTGTTGCGAAATCTGGCTTAGTCAGGAGCATGACCTGATTCAGTTGTTCTCCCCATCTCTGGCCAACTAATGTTATTAGTCTTTATTAAGTGACTAACAGTGTTATATTAACTTTTACAAGTTTCTACCAAAATATATATAACAGGTAAAGTCACAGAGAATAGATCAATCCTGGATAAAACAGCATACATGGCAAATGTTCACCCTGTACTTGAGGGATTAATTGTGTATACTTTTATTCCACAAGCTTTTGTGTATAAAGTATCCATTATGTGAGCAAATTTTTTCCAAAATATTTATGAAGGTTTTGCCCTTTTGTCATTATGGAACACTTGAAGGAGACAAGTCTGGAGGGTTTTTTGTTGTTGTTGTTGTTGTTGTTGTTGATTTTTTTCCCCCCATGGAATAGACAGTGATACAAAACAAATTTTCTTCAGTCTTACTCAGAAATTTTAAAAACAGTGCTGAGTAATAAGTGCAAAATCGAACAAAAACCTTAGAAAGATTTGCACCAGAACATTCTGAAAACGAAAAAGAAATATATATCAAAAAATAACAGGAAGTTACAGACAATACAAGACATTCATGATTTTTTAAAAATTAAAAGTAGTTATGTAGACAAAACTTTTTCTCTATTTTCTAATCAGTGCGGGTATGGATAACCTTTTCCCAAATTTTACTGCATTTGTAGTAGTTTTGGTGTCATACCACAGCTGATGCCAACAAAGGCAGAAAGCACACATAGCTGTTTCAGTCCCAGAGATACCATAGCTGCTATTCCATGTGATATGACCCAGCTCTGCTCGACAGGAATGATCTTTGCACGCCCACAAACTCTGCTATTGATTTCACCGGGCTCCTTTCCCAGCAATTTGACACTATGGAGCGCCGGCACCGTTGGAATCTTTCAACATGGAAGCTGCTCATAACCGAGGTAAATAAGGAAGCTACAGTTTCAGTAGCTGAAGTTTGTAGCATGTCAGCTTTAAATTATCTGAGTCCTGTAGTGACTGCTAATCTCCTCACCTTGACCTCACTGTACCTGATGGATTCTGCTTGGTGTATTTGAAAAAAACACAGTGGTAGAGTCTTCTCTTCCAAGCCGTACTTCTGCTGACTTTCCATTGCAGACACATTGATCCACCCCTTCTTAAGGGTTTCAATGCACAGAAATACTACATTTATCCACATTCTTGAGATGCTAAATACATGTTGCGTTTAGCCCTTTTATGTTAAACAAAGAGAAACCCCTAGGAAGACTTGGTAGCCTGTCTTTCATTGGTTAGAGCTGATTTTCCCTCAATAAATTCAAAGTTCATTTGCTATTTTAAGGGAACCCAGTAAGATTTTATTTTGGGGGAGGGCAGTACAGTGGGGAAACAGTGAGGTTTGGCTTGCAGCCAGAATTAGCTGGAGAATTTCTGGGTTTTGGCTGCACTTGCTGTAATAGCAGATTAGTCTGGGGCGAGAGATTTATCAGGGCCTGCACAAAATTAGAAAACCAAATCTGCTTATGGTGAAAACTTCTCTACCGTGTCAAAGCCTGCTTAGGTATTCTCTGTGGAATCCACCACTAACTGCTCCCCTCAGACATCTGATGACTGGATCATAGCAAAGCATCTCAGGAGTCATTTGTTTTGATCCCTGGGATGAGCTCTCATGAGCATACTGGAATGAAAACAAAGACAGAGGAAGGACTGAAAAAGTCTAGAACTTCATTCTCCTCATTGTTTTGCCATAGCCTAGCAATTATTCAAGGGATAAATGACTGAATTTTAATATACATGGCAAAACATGTTTCCATTAATATTTGTGAATGAGCAACAATTATGAAACTGTTTTGCTGTCTCTGATTTTTTGCCAAATCTCTTCCAGGCAGACTATTTTTGTCATGAGAATTGGCCATAAACATTTTATGCTTAAACATAAATTTAAGATAATTTATTCTGGATTTATATCAGTATATCTCATTTTAGGTCATGGCATTTTCCATATTTAAAACAGGACAAATCTCAGCAGCATCTGACTTAGTAAAGAGAACTATGGAGGTTCTATGGATAGTGAAATTCATACTTTTTTAACAAAAAAGCTGTCTGCCTATGTCAATAATATTGAAAAATGTTTTGTGCCACAATAGGGATTAAATATTAATCAAATTTGGTCTGCTGTAAGGGATTTCAATTATCATTTCTGTAGCTTCACTCCCCCCCCCTTTTCTCACATAGTTTGTATATTTATGATTTTTACTGAGTAACTTTTAAAAGAGTAAATGTATTTGCATATATAAGTCAAATTTAGAAATGAGAAACAGGGAAAGCTATTTCACTGAAACAGCATCAGGAAATTGTGGAGAAATAAATATTATATCTCATCTCTGACCATGAGGTCATACTACACCTAGTTATGAAAAGTCATATTTATAAGCTTCTACCTCTGTGGTTTTGAAGGAGGGGGAGGGAATTCTCAGTTTGCAGACTGCAAATCACAAAACCAAGGAATTCACTCTTATGGGAAGAAATTTGTGAGTTATATCAGTCTAAAACTGGATACGGTTCCTAAAACCAGAGTTACATTATTAAAATACATAAATAAATAAATACATAAATTAACAGAAAGCTACCCAGGGACAGGTGGAAAAAGTTATTTGCACTGTAGCAAGAAATCCTCAGATCAAGCAGCCTCTTTTAAAAGTGTGATTGTGGAATGTAGCAGCTGCTCAAGGTTCTGCTAACTGTGGAAGATTCATGGCCAGTAGATTAATTTACTTTTCACCAATTCTAACTTATCTTATATCAGACTGTTTACAATTTCTCTGCCATCTACATGCATTAGCACCAGGTTAATGTGCAAACCATACATTAAATTATGTCCTGGACAGATCTCTCCTGCTAAATACCACAGTCCTTGTCCCTACTTCCCTAGAATAACCTCTGATCTTCACATCAAAAAAAAAAAAAAAATTATTATCTTTGCCCAACACAGGACACGTAATTTCACTCCTAAATAACTGCACAGCTGGAGACAGATGTGTTCTTCTCTCTGGGCAGACTCTGCAGAGTCTTTCACAAGGCTTTTTATCATATTTGTCATTCGTTTATCAGGATCCAAATGTTGTACACTGAAAACGTGTGTAAAACATTCTCAGAATTTCAAACACTAACAAATCAGAATGGGGGAGGGGGAGAATAGGCTGCAGCAAAAAATAGAAGTCTCCCAGCTGTGCAAACTTAAGTAGCTGGATTAGCAGAAAATGGGCTCCAAAAGTTACATTTTTGCCATCTTCAGCAAAAGTTGATTCAAGGAATGTATAACCAAATTTTAAATTCAGTGCCAGACTAATGAAAAAATGTTTCAAATCTTCCTTTAGCATACACAAAGATACCCAGACTACAACATTCTGTTCAGAGAAGTCTTGGAACTCTCCTTCCCCCCCCCCCCCCCCCCATAAAGTGGTATTTTTCTGATGAAGACAAAGATCTCCTTATATCTTTCATTTTTTCAGTTAGAGAAGATTTTTTTTTTTGACGCGTATGTGTTAATGTTTGATTCTGGTTTTCCCTTCTATCTTCATGTCCCTTTTAGACACTGAGTTTTTTTTCCTTAATCATATAAAAGATTGTATCATTTTTACTACATTAGGAAAAAGAAAACTAAATAAGCAATATCATTTAGGGAGATTATTTATTTCAAATAATTTTTGATGGTACAATAAAAAGGAAAAATATAAAGGAGAACAAAAATAGAAAATATGGATTAAAGAAATATTTTAAACATCAATTTGTGAAATTCAATATCACAATCAATATGAATATTACAATCAATTATATGGCTACTGATATATAATTTATTAAATATTAATGAACATAATTGTTTATCCTAAAAGGAATATAAAAAACTTTAAGCCAATTTAATGAGACAACTGATATTAAACAAAACTTGAAACAATGTTCTGAGATCAAATATCATGTGAATTTGATACAATATGATATGTGCAACTCAAAATTAAAAGGAAACACGAAGTTAAGTAGTCTCGATAATTAATATATTTTTCTTTTAATTCTGAAATCAACAGTATTCAATCAGAAAATGTCAGTCATGTCTGAATGAGGGAAGAATTACCCAATTTCACTTTTTTCTTTCCTGTTCTTTATAACTATTTGCTTTGTCTTCAGTCTTCCCTGGTCTCTGCAGGACCATCCTGGATTGCTTTATTCATCATAACCCTTTCCACCTGACAGTGGCACCTCTCTCAGCTCTCTTAAAATATCAGGGTGAAAACACATGGGAATACAGTCTGGAGGGGAAAAAGTGAAACAGCCTATTAGCAAATGACCATGTTCAATTGGCTACTCTTTCTATACTCTGCTATTTGAGAAGTCTGCACAGTTCAGTCTTCTCTGGCTGAAACAAAGGTCTTATCCTTGCTGAATGTTCTTTTTCATCCTGCAAGAGGGTCTGTTGCCCTCTGTAGATCCATACCAATGAATAAAATCACTGAGGGCTCACAGTGGCTCAGAGGACAAATGGTTTGTCAGGGTGATAACCACAGAGCTCTGTGCACCGTGTATTTGTCTCCCATGCAGGATGGTCTTGCCCATCCTGCTGTTAGCAGCAGTCCTCTAGCACTTACCACCCCTGAGCTGAGCCTGTGAGACTCCGCTAGCTAGCATGAGCCAAAACTGTGTCCAGAGGAAAACCTGCAATTATTAAGCAGCAGTTTGGAGATGGACACCAGAAGATGATCCCATGCCCCCTCCCCGTCAAGCTGGAGCAGACATAGTTGCAGTGACTAAAATTGCCATTCTGTTTCATGAGATATATTTCAAGTGTATAGATGAGGCAAATGTACACTTTTTTTGTAAGCATTCTCAGGTCTAATGTGAATGGTCTTACAATTTTTTAGTTCTAGACAATTCTCAAACACTACAATACAAGGAAAACACAATTTTAACTGGCAATCATAGAACAGAGCTAAAGCTAACAATGCAAGACACGAAGAAAAAGCTCCTGTACTTTTAAGATAATTGCTGAAATACAGTCATGGAGGCAATTCCTTTATTTTATGCAATGAAGTCTTCTAAAATAGTAAGCTGAGTCTGATGAAAATTAAATCAGCTACTATGTGAGGGTTTCACATTACATTTGCCAGGGAAATGCAATAAGCTTTCTTGGTCTACATGTCTTTAAAGTGCCTGTGAATGGGAGGCTTTACAGTGACCACAGGGTTCAGAGTCCAGATTACATATCCTGAAACAAGCAGGGAGTATCACATTCTGTATAAAACATTTTTCAGCTAATATGGCAGGCAATGACACTTTCAAAAGTTTCTAAGGGACTTAAAGGTGCAAGTTCCCTTTCCAGCCAGGACCCTGGTCTTTATATAAGGTATAGTCACCAAAAAGCTAAGCACCATAACCCCAAGGGTTTGCATATCTCACTATCCCCAAGAGTAATCAGCAAGACATAAGTTGCTGTCTCTCAACAGAAAATGAGAGAACTGACTAAGTTAAGGAGCAGATACTGTTAAAGTAATTTTTGAAGATTTTCCAGAAAAGAAGGCCCTTTGTAACTGGAATGCATGCTATGAATTCATTTGTGAACTAATATTTTTGCAGTCTTAGGCAAAAAAAAGGTGTGGTATTGGTGGCAAAAAGTAGTCATGCCAGTGCCAGTGTTCCCTTTTACCCAAAAATCTGAGTGTTAGAGAGCAAGATGCAGTAATGTGGGGCTCAGAGAAGCTTGAGGACATTAGAGCCCACATATCCCATCTGAGTTCTTCAGCCATGAAGGTAATGATCCTCATAATCATAAACATATTTTCTCTCCTACACAAATATTTAAGTGTGCTACTGAAAGAAGAAGAATAATTCTATCAGACAATGCAAAGATCATTTTATCCCAAAATATCCTTCAGAAGAGAAAGTCAACTTGTAATATCTATTTAAGGCACATATGGCTGAGAATGGCAAGTTGTGTGGCACGTACCTGGGAAAGCAGAGAGGCATGGAGAAGCTTCAGGAATAGTCCATGGGTGGAAGATGCCACTGGCTGCCCAGATTCCCAGAGGGTGGAGTAAGCTGGTCTGGATGCTTAGCTAGGTTCCAGGAAGGTCTGGCAGGGTCTGCTTCAGGTCTTGGGTCACCTGCTACCACAAAGAAAATGTGGGATGCACAGTAGCCCACGTAGTAGGATCAGGGCATTTGGCCTCCAAATGAGAGCCCAACTTAAACTGCTAATGGCAAATGAAGCAGATGGAAAAATTAACGTGCAAATCTTGCATGTTTTAAGTGCCTGGAAACAACCTTCACAACCACTGGGGTGAAGAAAACGTCTTCATTTCTGCTTTTTCCATGTGGCATAATCCAGAATTTGCCGATGGTGGGTTTCTAGAGCAGACTGAGCCGGATGGTCCTGCCCATCCTTTTCTCCCACCCTTTCCACCACACTCACCTGAGCGTTTGGCTGGTGTTGTGTTGATCCTGGTCAGCATGCTGAGGGGAAAAAAACACCTTTATTCACATCCAATATTTTCTGTTGGATTTCCATGCTGAAATGATTCAGCACAGAGAAGGACAAACAAACTCAGAAAGGGAGAGGTCAGAACCCTGGCAAAGCATGGGACCTTGGAAAAGCTAAGGCAGGTTATCATTGCACACCAGCCATTGAGCCAGCAAGGAAATGGGTAGGGAATGCCTGCTGTAAACACTAGGGCATCAGGCTACTAAGCAAGTGTAGTCAGCACTAAAGCACCTCTCAAGGGGAGGTGTTTAAGCATTTTATGGAACTAATAAGAAGTTACAAAGAAGAAATTAGACTTCAGGCAGCTTAAGGATTCAGTGATGCCTATATATGATGCTTAATGTTTATCTGAATTTATGTTTGGGTAGATAGTTTTTGCAGCATTTAAATAACGTTTGATTTCCTATGTCAATCTGAGGTTTCTAACTCATGATAACAAAGGAACTTTTGAAAATATTGTGGAAATCTTTAATTACCCTGGGTATCTTTGATAATTTTAGCTGTTTTATTTCCAAACCATTCAAGGCTAATTGTAAAGGCTTTAGTAATTTCTATGCTGAACAAGAGACTCCTGATTCTAGGTGCCATATATTACTAATAACCATGTTATCTAGTACTCAGCTAGAGTCTTTTTGAAAGACAGCTTGTAATTGAGTGCCATAAATTCTGTTCTCTGATAACTATTATTACTGTAGTGCTAGAATAAGTGGCTGAAAAATACATGTCTATGAATATTTTTTAATAATATAACTTAGAGTACTTACTTTATTAACTTAGCCTCAGACAATCTTGTTTTCCAGTTCTTAAGAAATACATAAAAAGCCAAAGCCATAATGTCTTATTTTCCATAAGGCAGTTTTATCCAAACCTTGATTAGATTTCTCTCACTTTCTGAGTGAGGACCGAAGGACCATGCAGCAAAGCCAACAGTCTGCCATTCTCATACTTTTACTTATTCTTCAGACCTTAGTGAGGAAGTCTAAAATGCAATTGTAGCAGTTGTAGCAGTTGTAGCAAAAAAATCTGTTAGACAAAAGGACAATAGAGTGAGGGAAATAGAAAAGGTAGAAAACTCTAAGAAGCAGTGTGAGAGCAAAACTCAGAATAGAAGAATGCAAGAATACAGATAGGCGACATGCTAGGACAAGAAACAATAAGGCTGTGTTTTTAAGCTGTGTAGAGATAGGCTTTAGAAAACATTAAGCAAGATAATAGAAAAATGTAAGTTCAATAATGAAGCTTTATCCACTGTTTTTAAGCTAATAACGAACAAGCATTGTTAAAAGCAAGGTGTACATATAACTTTAGTAATTGGCTTAAGCAAATGCCTGTAAGATTTTAACAGCATTTTATTGGCTCAAAATTTTTTAAGAAGACCCTGTAACGGAGAGAATTTTGGCTGGTTTTATGGCAAGAGCTTTAACCATCTCCTGTGTCTCACCCTGTAATGAGGCTGATGCACTGAAATAAAAGCTCTAAGACCACCACACTTGCATCCCTGTCCCATTATCACTATAAAGATCCAACAGAATAGAGGATCACATCTCGGTGCATTTTCATGCTTTGTATTTTATTATTAATAATGTCTTCCTGTGAATGCCTGATCTCTGAGAAATGAGGAAAAAAATCTGAATATCAGGTGTAAAAAAAAAAGAACATAAGAAGAAGGCTAAATCCTCAAAATTTAATTCAACAGAATTAGAACAGAAGATTTCATGGGAACCAAGAGGAAAAAGAGTTTATACATTCTAATCAGATTTCCTGTTACTTATATTATAATTATAAAACTTAATAATCACCTATTAAAACTGTTAACTTACAACACATGTAGCTTTTCATAAAGCAACAAGAGTAAGATTATAAATAATCAAATTTTAAGACTTTTCCATTGCCCGTATAACCCATGGGATTAAAATCTGGGCTTTTTGCATCTTTCCATCATTTAGAAAGATGCAAATATTATCATTGAGATAAATACTTGTTGTTGGATAAATTCCAAATCCAGGTTTTCTTTTTGTGCACACAGCACTGTATGATGTGGGAAAGCTTCATTTTTTCTGCTGCAATGAGATGACAATGACAAAACTCTAGGTTATACCAGCCAAACATAATAACACTGCTCCAAAATGCACCAATTGCAGATCTAGCTCAAGGACCAAAGTTTCTAGTCTGATGCATGACATCTCAAAAATTAATAAGCAAAGCAATATGCAGTAATAGCAAAATTCAAGCCCAGGCAATTAATTCTGTTTTCATGCAAAGACATTGATGCCTTTTGACAAGGTCAATTTGAGCTGGTACAGGTAGACAAACACTGGTGCTCAACAGTCCCAAAATAACAGCAAAACTTAAACAAAGGAGGACAGGGGAGCCCTAAAGCATGTGTTACATGTGCAGCTCCTCAGGGAGAAGAGCTGTTGTTCTACTTGAACGTGAACCTGTTCTACTCTTGAACATTATGCTGCATGCACTGTCTGGAGATGCCACAAATCAGCCAAGCACAGATCCATCACCCAGAGAGACATGGCTTTTTCAATGTGATTTTTACCTATCTTCCAGGGAATTCAGAAAGAAGAAAGCAAAATGTAGAGCTTGGTACCATCACATTGTGTTCTGATCTTCCCAGCAGTATACTGAGTCCATAAACCAATTTGTTTCGCTCAGCGACTCTTTGCTTTTTTGAAATAGATGGAGTGTAAAAGGCTAACATCCTTTCCAAAGACCAATTTGTATCCCAACAACAGACATTTTCTTTATTTATAGATACAAATAAAGCACAGGAAAAACAAGTATCACATGGAAAGACACACAGATATACAAATGCTGAGAACATACGTTAACAAATAGACATCTAAAACCATTTTCCAATGATAATGTTTGAAGAGGAAAAATGCTTAGATATCAAAGGGATGTGCACGGTACAGTCACTAATGTATTGAATGTGGATTCAATATGCATTACAGTTCACCAGTGTAAACAGGTTTAGAGCCAGGAAAGTTAAAAAGAAAATTGAGAGACATGATTTTTGGGGCACCTATATTCTTGATTAAGGGCTTTTGGTCCCTTGGGGTGCTATGACCCTACATTTTTTTTTTGTGCAGATGATGAAACAAATATGGCTAGAAATGGCTAGAAACCAACTTAAGAACAAAATCCATCTGGGAGTATCATCTCACTAATATTTTAATTGAATGCAGAGTCTGTTGTCTTGCTCCAAGCTAGTTTAAGATAGTTCTCTTTCTCTTGACCTTTTTTATGAGGTCTACAGTTACATCTACCTTTCTTTTTCTTCTGAAAATAAGAGGAGAAATGGTAGCAGTAAGTATTCTGATCCAGTGAGTTCACCATAACTTTGCAGAAAGGCTTCTGAAGCAAACAGTTGTAGATGGCCCTGAGTGTGCATAAACACCAGACTACTCAGTTCTTAGTGACACCCAATATCCCAATGGAGCTATACAGTAAAGAATATTACTATAACCAACAACTTGTATTTCTGTTTGGTTTACTCACTTTTATGTCATAAGGGGAATAAAGATCAACACAACTACGTTGTCTGTTTAGGCATTTATTTCAGTTCTCTCTGCCCTACACCTTGCATTAACCTGTAAAATTCTTCAAAGACTGCTGTAGTGAAATAAATCATCCCACTAAGTCACTGATTAGAGAAAATTCCTCTCATATTTAGTGAGTCATCAGCTCTGCACATTATACTGATCAGACTTTTTACAGTATCTAGAAAATTCTGACAACATGAACAGTAACATTTCATAGACTGGAGAAAGTCAGTTAAAGGGAATAATAAAAAGAGCTTGAGCAAATAACAATTTTCTTTTTTTATGACTAAAGGAGTTCTTTAGTATATATAAAAAAAAAATTACCTTGAATTGATCTAATTAGAAAAAACACACAATTTTATAATGAAGGAATATTCTTTTAATTAAGAAATATATCCAATGGTATGTGTTTCTACACTTGCATTTGTATATGCAAGTAACACATATGCACAAACAAGTCTCTCTATCAGACCCCCTCATTAATATTAAGGTATTTATCCTCTTAATTCTCCTTTGATACTGGTAAATGTTGTTATTATTGTATTACAAAGGAAAACAGAAAGAGGCAAACATATATGTGAAAATTTTTATCACAAAAAGAAATGCATGGCAGATAAGAATTCAGAAATAAACCAGCAGCAGCACCTAATGCCCCAAATAGTACTATTTTGCTCTGCTTAATGGATCTGAATGTCAAAAGTCTCACAAAGCCTAATTAATTTACTTGTTCTTTGTTAATGCATGACAAATTCATGAAGATATGGAATACTTGTTTTCCAAAGTTTCATTGTGAATTGAAGATAGAAGCAGGGAAACAACTCAGAACTTTTAAGACCATCTCATTTTCTTGCACCAAGGAAATTTCTGACTCTGGTTTTATGCCCTTAAAACTGTATGTGAAGTTTTAGTCATTTACATGAAATGAACTGGGTAAGTGACTTCAAATATTAGTCTCTAGCCTTTCCAAAATTAATTGACTAAATTGCTTTTATAATCAGCTGACAATCACTCCTTTCTTTACTGTCCAGAAAGAAATGGGAAGATGCACATGTATTAAAATCTAGCCAAGAGTTAAAGTGTGTCTGATATGAAAATGATACAATTTCCTATTGCAATAGCTATAAAAAATTTCTAGTAATTCGAAGATCTAAATCTTTGTGCATAAGTAAAGGTTAAATAAGGTTAAAGCTTTGCTAGCTGAGCTGTATTTATACTGTAACAGACTCTTCAAAATATCTAGCCTGCAGTCTTGAACTTGGAAGAGACTGAGAATGCAAGTGCTGTCAGTGGTTCTTATTTATACAAAACTGAGTCAGCATCAAAAATGTCAGCAGAACACTTTCTGTTTTAATTTAATTCTCTCAACATTTTCGTTGGGAATGTGTGTACATTTCAACACTGGGTTGCCAAAGTTAAGGAATTCCCAGCTCTGCACAGATGATTGCACTGTATGGTTAAACACCCCACTGCATCTCTGGAGCACTGCATAAAGCAGGGGAGCAGCCACCTTTTCACAGAAGTAGGACCCTCAGAGTTTCAATGAACCAAAGATAAAAATACTCAGAAGTACTCCTGACAGGACGTTAGTCAGAAGATGGTGCTATTATAACAGAACTTTTAAGGCAGCTGAGTCCCTATGGGAAAAAACAAGAGCAAGTAAAGCCGAAGTGTAAATTAAAAGCTGACTTCAATGTGAGCTGATGCTCTGCATCTCACTGAATACACGTCACAGAAATGTACCTACTAAGACACCCTTTAATTCTACACTTTGACTTGCTTGCATCAAGGGGCAGTGCACAGGAAAACACACTTTAAATTGTCATTCACAAACTTTTGCGCACTCATTTGGATTTTAGCTCATTTCAGTGACCCTTGAATGACCAACAACATTTTTATGTATTTCTATCCCACATAGTGTGTTTCCATGTCAATATATGGGTTCTGACTGAGTTGCTGCTGGTATTGCAAAAAAACCTGGAAATAGGCAGTAATACAATTTCATGGCCTCTGGAGCATTATTAGCTCAAATATCTACATAGAACCACTGTTCTGCATAAAAATAGCTTTGAAAGCTTTCATATAGAAACAGCTTTGAAAGCACTTCCTTTTGTCTTTGTAAGGGGAAAAATGGAGGTTGCACAATTCTTCATAAACAGAATACTAAATTTTCTGCACTGTGAAAAGATTGCATTGTGACTCTGAAGGAGAAAAAGCTGATGTTGGTGGGAAAATGAGGAAACAAACATAATTACTAAAACATCTGGTTGCAAGTAAATGAGCACAGTAATTACCTACACAACAAATGGGTGATTAGAAATGCATGAAATTAGAACATTCCACAGGAAAGTTAATTGTTATAATTGATGTGATGAGTGATAGGATTCTGTAGTCTTTAGGCAATCATGAAAACTAGATTATAGAGGCAGAACCACTAAGTAGAAAAGACCACTGATGCATTTTACTGCCTGACAGAGATCTCTTCCTTGCTAGAAAAACCACAGTGCAGTTCTTAATATCTAGAATATAATGAATATACATGTACATGAAGAAAACCAAGCTGGGGACAGGTGTTCTCATCATGATCCAAATACATTAATGGAAGAGGTTACCATTCCTGGCTGCACTCCTGTGGTGCTCTTCTGAAAAATGTTACTGTATTGAGTAAACTTCTAGTGGAACAATCTGTTAAAAAAAATAAAAAAATCACATCTGTGGGATGAAACACCTTAATAGTCTGGCATTGCTTGGAAATTCAAGGCTGATAGGCCTTAGTACTTAGAGTCAGGGCAGTGCCATGTAACTAATGACTGTAAGGAGAATGACATAACAGCTGCATATCATACTTAGTTACCTAATTAAAACGATTTAAATATGTACATTTCACATGATTTCTGCCTTAAAGATTATTGTTTGGCTAATTTATTGCACCTTTACCTAAGGGTAAACATTCAGAGGAATGAGAGGAAAACACTATAGGAAATATTTTGCAATTAGATATTCTTAGCTATTATTAGTTACTTAAGTATTCTAGAGGAAATCTAGAGGAACACTGCTGCTTCTACTGCAACATGTATTTGCATCATGGGAAAAGCCAAGAGAATGGGAAAAGAGACAGCCAGTGGAAATGGGGTGTAACATGATTGAAGAGAGGGGTCAAATCCTTTCCTGCCAAAAATGAGCAAACCTCTGTGAAAATGTCAGTGAAGCTTCACTCAGAAATATCAGGAGAAATTTTAGACAGAGTAGGAATTTCACAATGAATAAGTTTCTGGTTTTTTGAAATAGAGCCATATCTTTAAGCACTTATATGATTAAATGCAAGCATTTTCAGGAGGCTCAACTGTGCAGCATTCTACAGGCACTTCTGCTTCCTTGCTGGACAGCCCCTGTGCCTGCATTGTGTTAGAGAAGAGAACCCTGCAGCTTCCAGGCTCCTTTCCACAAATGTAGGCTGCTGGCTGCTTACTGAGTACATCTGTGCCCTGAAACCACAGCCCCTGCCAGGCTGATGGGGCTCCTGGCAGGTGTCAGTACAGTCCTGGCTTCTCTGGCCACTTCTACAGTGCTGGTGTAAGCTCTGCAGGTCTGCAAGGGTCTTCTAAAACACTTCTTAAAAAATGCTTTCATTATTGTTTTTAAAACTTCTAATTAAAGTTTGGGGACTTCTACCTTCAGTTCAATTCTGGAACATGAAATTATTTTCCCATAATTTTAAGTTATCTTCAACCATATTTTGTTGTAGAGGAGTGAAAGAGTAAAAGTATCAGATGTTATTTATAAGGAGAGGAAATCTGATAATTAAGGAGTTAATTGTTTTCTGGCATAAATACCATTCTCATTACCTTACTGTCCAATATGGGTAAACAGAAAGACTCAGAAATATATTTACAAGTATTTCAAGGGCACTGTTAATTTTGATAGATTTTGTATGTACACCAGTACACCCGAGAATATCAATCTGGTCCTTGGATATATGTCCTGAGGTACAAAATATAGGTCCTGGTAATTAACAAGTCTTAAATTTTCACTAAATTAATAGATTTCAAAACATGAAACGTTTTCAGGGTTGGTAGTTTGCTAAAAATTGTTTCCTTTATGGGAAATAGAATTAGCTATATTAATTCAATTTTCAAAGATGAAACCAATTAGGGAGTTTTGTTTCTTGCCAGATGCACAAATCCTTTTCACAGACAGGTTTCATGGAACCCTATGCACTTACCTATATATTTTTATGCAAAAAAATTAATACCAAGATAATCAACCAAGAAAAATCCAAATGCATGGAAAAATGAAAGAAAAATAAGCAAAAATATTTTTCAAAGTTTCGCATCCCAGTTAAAAATGTTAGTGACTTGGCAGGTCTTGTCTTTCTTCTGTCCCTGTAGCAGAGTCTAGGAAAGAGCACTCCCAGTGGGATCTGTTAGTCTCGAATAATAAAACAGATAACATGCATAGAACGCTGAAAAGAGCCATTGCAGAGGTTAAGGAAGAAACACTAATTTTGGAAAGGAATCCCAGTGGTGGATGTAAAATTTGCCCGAATAAAAGGGAACACATGTTCTTGTGGCAAAGCAGCTCAGCAACCAAGAAAATAACCAGGCATGAAAGGCCTCATTTTCCAATTAGATCAGTTTAGGGAGTTTGATATATGTCCTGTGTTTCTCCACCATATTTTGTCCAACTTTTGGTCTCTCTGCAGTCGAATAGCTCCAGATTCAAGCCTGGAACTTCTCTGTCAAAGAATTTATAGGGGCAGAGATGCCAGAAAGATCCCCCACAAAGTTTTCTCCTTACAGTTTAGTCAAAGACTTTTCTCATTTTCACAAGCGTTTCTGCTCATAAGTCAGTTGGAAACCCAGAAGAGACCAGGATAAGTTATACAGAGTTATACATATATACAAGTTATCCCATATCTCTGCTTCAGCATTATTCTCTGAGAGCTGTTCCCTAGAAAATATGTTTCTCTCACATCTCCAGCCAACATCTGGCCTGAGAACCCCTGCTATACAGATATGAGCACAGTCCCAGGCTTAATGCATTGCTGCACTTCCCATTGAGGAGGAGGAAAATGTAAGAAAAGGGAGAGATGTAACACTGCCTTCAACTCTGCCGCTGTAGATTTATGACCCTCTTGAAAAGGTGCTCCAAGATCTGCTGCAAGATAATCTTTGGTGGTTCCCTGGAAGTAGCTTTTAAATAGAACCACTCCCACACTGGAAAGGTGTAGTCTATATTCTGCACACAAATAACTGTGAAAATAGAGAACTATTTTGTCAATGCAAAGTATAGGTCCGGGTAACCCCTAAGACTGTCTATCTTTCCTTAAAGTTATGAGCTGCATGGACAGAAGTGCCAAGTGTATGCATCACTCACCAAAAGCATGCAGCAAGGTTTTGAACATTGGGACACTAGCAGCCTAGCTGTCTTCTCTATACTGCCTCTCACCTGCTCTTCTCTTTGTCAGGACTCTTCACCTTCCTGTACATGAAGAGCTTAGTAATACTAATAACACATAGTTCTATTGTAAAGCATTAACATCTGCTAAAACAATGAGAATATTCATTCATATTAATAAGAATAATCGGTGGCGCCTATTGGAAGCAAAAACATACAGGAAGAGAACAGAAAGCATTTAGCTGGAAATAGAACAGTTGGGAGAAGTGTCTGTGCCATGTGTTGTAAATGTGGAAAACAGAATATAAAAAGCCCATTTAATTCACATGAGATTCATGACCCCTTGTATACCACGTTTGGTGATGATTTATTTGAATTAAGATGGCAAGCAAACCTCCTCTCACTGTTTTTGGTCGCATTTTTTAGTTTAGTTTTCTTTCGTTTTTAATCAAGCTCTTGCTCAAGCTCTGTGAGTAAGAATTCAGTAACACATTGTAAATCACATTTTGCAAGTTCTGTGACTTCAGATGAGATAGTAAAAGATAATGCTGTATAATTCACATGTGGCTGGTTTGTCATTCAGATACCACATGTCAGATTTTCCCTCTGCACAGCTGAATGTGTGAGCAAAAAAGCTGTAGAGACTGCAAATAACATAATTTTAAGTCAATTTTCCTAGTAATTAGAATTTTTTGGTGATTGCTGAAACAATTCAGAGTTTTGAGTACAAGCCTAAGCCATTTATTTAACAATCTTTGAGTCAAATTCAATTGAAACTTTTCCAAAAGAGGAATTGACAATAAAACCCAAAAAACAACAACCAACCAAAACAAAACACAAGTACACAGTCAGCAATCAAACCTTTCCCCAGTAAAGGTAGAGAAACTTATGTTCCAAAGCAAAAGTGTGACATCCCATCATGATAAAAGAAGGTTTCTCAAAGCTTCACATACAAAATAAATATCTGAGTAAAACTTTTCCAACAATGTAATGTTATTTTTATGGTGTCAGGGATTGTCACTGGCTACAGTTGCTCAAACAAGGTCTGGCAAGAGTCACTGTCCTAAACCTACTCTGTAGTGTTTGGAGAGAAATAGGTGAAGTGCAATCCAAAAAAGCAACTTTTCCATATGGTTCCTAAGAGAGTCTCAGTTAAGGTGTCTACAGCATAAGTGTAACTCACATCACTCATGGATCTACCATGTACCAAAATGAGGCTCCAAATGGTCTGACAATTGACTCTCTTCATAATGTAAAGGCTAATTACTGTTTTATAGTTTTATACATCCCAGTATGCAAAACAAACAGCTGCACTCTCATGTGCAGCAAGAAAGGCCTGGTTTCTTATTCCTGAAGATAGCCAAGCTCCTCGGGTGGAGGAGCCACAGCCTACCTAATCACTCACACAAATGGATATTTACCTAAACAGCCTACTGCAGAAGGAAGAGTTATGGCATTGCTAAGGATGACCAGCCTTTCAGGTAGATGCACAGTGGAACTACGCATGATCACTGTTTTGTTTGAAGACATCCACACCAACAACTCTCCAGCTGGGTTTTGCACTGATCCAATGTATTGCTATGTTGTCAGCCACCAGACAGCTTTGTAACATTAATTCTGGGGTTTTTGGGGTTTTCAGCCCTTGAGGTTCCAGTTGTTAAGGATGTTGAAACCTTAAACCACTTGATAAAGAGAAAAGCTCTTGTGTCCTAAATGATAATGGAATAGTCGTCATAACTAAAGAAATTGATATAGCTACAGATAAGGGTAAATTTTCATATAATTATGTGCACATTGCATTAAATATGTGTGTATGCATTATGCATAAATATATATAAAATAACAGGTACTTGATAGGATGAAGGAAAAGAAAAAAATGTCTTGCATTAGTTGTACTACTGAAGGAGAGCTTATCTCAAAAGGTTTACATGAAAACATGCCTGCATTTTCTTCTCCAGAGCATGCAGAAAATTTGGTGCCACTATCCCTTATTGCTAACAGAGGAATAACCAGTTATGGATTTATTAGGTATTTTAAAAACCATTTCTTCTTTCTAGTGTATTTTGAGTAGAGTACTAGCACTTGGATTTGAAGACATGGTTTTTATTAGTAGTGTAGATCTGCTGTTTAAGAAGAAGCAAAATAAAAGCAATTTTGCAAAATGTCTGTACTAAAAATGAGCTATAACAAAATCTGTCTGTAACCATTGATGATCTCGTGCTTTTCCTTTAGAAAGGATACATCAAGTCAGTGTCATTTTGTCATGGGTCTAAGAAACAAAGCCACAGCAGAGGAAAACATTATTACAGGTTTATTATGTCTCAAAATATAGAAATATATTCCAACAGTATATTTTAAAGAATAATATAACAATAATCTTCAGCTTCTTAGTCTCAAAATGGTACACCATTATTTAAAAATATATTACTTAATGTACCCAAAATTTACTATCCCATCAAATTCCATTTTGAATAAATTGAGTTCAAAAAAACATATCCACCTACCAAATTTATACAGAAACTAGTAATTTTTTGAAGACAACAGAGGAGTTTAACTTTTCTAAAATGATAATTCGGATGCAGACCTATTTTTGTATACATTCTTGTTCATGAACTGCAACTAAATGTAGATATGTAGGTAATGTCAGTATAAAATACAGATGGGAGTGTATACTAAGGGGAAAGAGTTCCCAAGGCTGAAATTAGAACTGCTATTTTTTTTAATCGAATGTATGCATAGAAAGGATTTACGTATAACTTCAATAGCAAGATAAAATAAATTAGTTTCTGCAAAAACGACAGCTGCCTATTCACATGCATACACACTGTCACACACATGCTGATTTTATCAGTTTGCAATCATCTGAGTTTTCTGAGATACATTTTAAATAACCAGAGAAGTCAGAGTTTACGTGAATAGACTGTCTAAGAAGAAACTTATAAATCCTATCGTATCCAAAAAGAAGTGTTTTTAATGAAGGCAGTTCATGATAAAAGCATATGTTATAATTAGCCATGTAATAGAAAAACATTTCTATTTCCCCATTTTCATAACACTAAAACAAAGGGGTGCCCAAAGACATCAAGTGTAATTAACTCAAACCTGTGTGTAGTGTTGATGGGAATGGTAATTTTTCGTTCTTTGTGTAATTCACAGCCAAAGGATTTAACTTGAGGCCAAAACTTAGTGGGATTCAAAAGTTATGTATATGGATTTAAGACCTATTAAAGTTACGATATTTAATGCTAAATAAAAGGAAAATTATACCATATTGAGTCTCATTATTTAAACCAATCCCCACCTGATAGAAAAGCAGATGGGACTGCAAGTAGGCTGCAAGTTACCCAACATCTTCTTATGAAAGGTGCTTTTTATCTTTTCCTGAAGACAGCCACCACCAGGGATAAGATTTTTGATTAAACAAGTGACAACTGCTGCACCCCCTGAGCCTTCCCTTGCACACTCATCAAACACCTCCAGAAGTGGGAGCTAAATGAAGCAAAGCCCTTCCATACCCTGTATTCTGTATATTTCATGTATATAGTAATTTGTGTATGCAATGGGAAGGCTTGTGTGGGGTTTATTGTTTGATTTTGACTTGTTTTACCTGTTATAAAAATACGTGCCAGAGCAGTGTCATAGATAATAGACTGATGATTTGAGGTAAGAATGTTGTAGTTCAATTTTTACTGTTAACTTGAAAAGTCATAGATAGAGGCAAGAGTCTTTCTGCATGGAATTTCTGAAGCCTGGAACCTTTTTCAAACTCTGCAGCTTCAAGCCAAAAGGTAACAGACTCCTTCAGTTACATTTACCTTGTTAAAAAAAATGGTTATAACAATTATGTGCATTTTTTTCACTTCTATTTTTAATCTGCTATTTATTTACTTAAGCACTGTTCAACATTTCACTTTTTCTGATGGAGCAGAACTTTTAAAGAAAAAAATATATTTAGCTGAGCAGTTTTGTATAATCTTTTTCCTCCTGTGCCTTTTTCTAAATAAATATCTTGCCACAGTTTTCATTGGTATAATACGACCAAATGCATTTTAGTTCCTCTAACAATACAAAGCAGTTATGAAAGTTCTGGAATTTCTAGTTTAAAAAAAATTCTATACAAAAAAAAGCTTTACTTTACAATATTGAAATAGGATAAAGCATATTTTAGTATGGTCAATTGAAAAATTAATTTGTGAACTTATGCTTCGTTGTGAGGTGACCCATTAAATAAATGGTTCTGAAATTTTGCTCATACAAAAGAAACTATATACTTTTAAATAAATAAATGCTACTATGTACATTTTACTGTACAATTAAATGAGAGATGACATGAAATGGAATAAATTTAGGCCTGCCTTTTCATCAGCAATGCTCATATCTTGACTTTATTACAATTTTGAATAAAACCCTCTGCTTTAGATTACTTTTTTTATTTCAGTGGCAGCCACATGAACGCACCACCATATTCCTGTATTTTTTTAAAATAACATTGGAACTGTCATCAAAGTAGAGCACGGAGATTGCGTTGAGTTTTGTTGGTGCACAGCATGGCTTTGGTACATGATCGGGGAACATCAAGTGAACCTGAAAGACAGATAAATACATAGCTCATACATCAAACAGAGAGGTGCAAGGACAATGTCAGTGCAAAACATGTCTTTGCAATTCAGCAACAGCTGTGGTCA
Source organism: Cinclus cinclus (assembly GCF_963662255.1). Taxonomy (NCBI): domain Eukaryota; kingdom Metazoa; phylum Chordata; class Aves; order Passeriformes; family Cinclidae; genus Cinclus; species Cinclus cinclus. The sequence goes on from NC_085048.1 coordinate 24,220,567, forward strand.
CAAATTTTCCTTGGTTAGCAACTTTAAAGTACAGCTTACCTCCAGCACATTTTTCTGATTTCAACTGCATGGGCAGAGTTACACAATAAAAGCAGATGGAGAGATAAATGAGAAGCGGCCAAAACAGAAAGTTGGTTTTCAGATGAAATTTGGAGAACTGGAGTTAGGCAGCTGCTCAGGAAAATGTTTAAACATATTGTCAGTACTGTCTTTGCTGAGGTCAGGGCATAACATGAAGCAAAGGCTCAAGCCCCAGGTCTCACCAGGATCCCAGCATGTGCTAAAATGCTTTCCTGTGTTGGGAGCTTAGTGTGGAGGAAAATCTACTGCAGACAGCAAAGGCTGTGCAGGCAAAGCCTTATAATGAAACTGTTTTCAGCCTATGGAATGGTAAGGTGTGGAGTCTCAGACAGTGTGAGTGCGTTTCAAGGTCTCATTTAGGTATCAGTGGATCCAAGTCTGCTTTCACTGAAATAAAAATCAGTTTGTAAGGTGGGTGCCAGCAGAATATTTGGGCCAGAGGCTGAGGCAGAGAAGTCTATTTGTTCACCAGGCTGAAATACATCAATGAAAAGTTTAAAGCAAAAGAAATGAGTTTTGAAAAGTGTCCCAGAACAAACAGGATCTCATAGAAATAAAATGGGGGAAATACAAGTTCTTTGTACTCGAAGGAAGGTTGGATGTAACATTCTACACATGCTGAAGACTTGGAAGCTGGGGAGGCCAGAGAAGAGGGAGTTGTAATAGAGAGGGCAGGAGATTATTAAGGCATGGATGAAGACTTCAGCAGTAATGGGTTTTGTTTGTGTGTTAAGTCTTCGTAAATCTGTTAGAGCCATCTGTCTTGCAGTGATATAAACCCAGATCCTTTGCCAGACAACAGAGAACAATCTATCAGGAAACGATTTTTACATAACAGTTACCATGAGAAGGTCTTTTGAAATGAGCAATAATAAATGCTGAAGTAGCTGTTTTGTAACAGTTTTGATACACATTTAAAAACTATTTAGCAAATGAATGGCAAAGCACTGGAGAAAAAAAATTATTGCGCCTGACCTGGGCAAATGTTTGTCCAGCCATTAATCCTGGTCCCACCAGCCCTTGCCACCCCTGATGGAAGACCTGTGGCCCCACAATACCCCCATGGAAGTGATGTTCACAGCTTTGTCAAATGTTTGCACCAAATTCAGTGGAGCCCAGCCTGAGGAACCACTGCCTTGCATGACCAGGAAGTCAATGCTACCCCTGTGCCTGTTCTGAGGGTGGTGCCGGAGACGAGAATAAAGTTTATGGAGCTCATTAAATGCACCCTATTATTTATATGCATCTGTATCATCTGTTCGCCTGAGCTCAGTTGCAGAAAAACGAGAGAGAGAGAGAGAGAGAGAGAGAGAGAGAGAGAGAGACAGAGAGGTACTGGCCTGTATTTCTCCTATTTTTGTACAAAAGAAAATAAAAAAGAATCAGCACAGTTTGGAGGGGTACCAAGGAACAATCGCTTCCCAACCCAAAGAGTAGGCTTTTTCAGAATGGTGTAATCAGTATGGCCAGGAGGTGACGGCATTTGGGTTAGGGTGGAGCATATGAATAATTGCTTCCCAAGCCATCCCCATATGCACACCTTGTGTAAATCTGAATGTTGTATAATTTAAACCAGAAAGCATTCAACTACTGTTATCTCATCTAATTTATGTACAGCTAAAATTTAATTGGCTTCATGATTTTTTGGCTGCATTGAATGCATGTACAGTACATGCAAAGGGAGGCGCACAATTCCAAAATGGCCATAAAAAGAGGGAAAATTAAGTATCCAATTTAAAAAAATAGGACAAACTACACACATTTCTTAACAATGGGAAAACAACCATTTTTGGACAGGAAAAACACACAAGAGAAAGTATCACTGAGCCAACTCTTATTTAACAGTCCATAATTGCAGGAGGGAGCTCTAACCTGGGGATCTCAGTGATATTGGCAAGTTTTCTGGACAATGTTTGCATAATACTGAACTATTGCTTTGCTGACCTACTTCTTTTCAGCTCAGCACTGCAGATATGCTGTTCTTCATTGTCTTCTAAGAACGTTGCTATATTCCTTGCCAACTGGCATTTTCTGTTCCTTTTCACATGAACTCCTTAACACACTTCTACTTATTTTCAGCCTCTGACATTTTCCCTTTTTTTGTAAATATTGCTGACTGGAATTCTAGTATAGAGGAATACTGTTGCATTGGTGACTTGACTTGGAGAAGGTGAGTAAATGAAAGACTGAACGGAAGGGAAAAGGTCTCAGTATATGCTAAGTTTTTGAAAATGCCCCTCTCATAGAAATACTTGGCAATTTTCACAAACAGAACTTGTTTTCTATCAGAAAGAAATAAAATTTTATTTTTGTTTGTTTGCTCACTTGGTTTCAGGGTTTGTTTTTTTTTGGTGTGGGGGGGTTAAATTTGACAGGGAGGGGTGTTTGGGCCTGGTAGTAACTCCACTCATTTCTCAAGAAAGAAAGGTTTTTCAGGCCCAGATTTTAATGTGAAAATATAAGAAAATGATCATTATCTTTTGACAGGCTCATCAGCATAATCTGATGGCCAGAATACTTTACCATTATCAGTTTAAATCAAATGGAGCCTTAAATCCATGTTTCTCTAATCTCAGTTGGGTGCCTTGAACTTTCCAGAAACTAACTGCGGATGACAACCCTTTCCTATTCTCATTTCGTGCTGTGACTCCCTCCTTGTGTATTATCTCTCATTCCTCTCCTTCTTAATCATTCTGTTAATACCAGTGCTATTCAGAGACAGTTGTCCAGCTGGCACAGGTGAAAAATCAGTTTTTGACCAGACTGGCCAGACTTTGGCCTCACAGCATTACATTTAGTCATAGACTAAAGGTCATGATTTCTGTAGCTGAACATGGCTGGGGTAGAGGAGGCCTCGCCAGCTGCCTCAACTAAGATCATCTTTTTGGCTGCTTCAGCTGAGGCACAGAACTAACATAAGAATTAGCAGAGGCAGAAAGCTGGCTGCAAATCCCCTTTTACATGTACCAGGCAAAGCAACAGATCCAAACACACTTATTTTTGAATTGCATTTGCAAGCCAGGCATGACTGAACACAATTTCTTACATGCAAATGCATCTGTTTGCAAAGCTTCACATTAAATTACACTGTAAGAATCTCTGCCAACAGTTGACAAAAGAGGTCCACAGTGGCCAAGTGTCATCATTTCTGGAAGGTATAACATGTAGATGTTAACACTGAGCTTCAATAAGCTGCAAGAACTCTTGGAAGTCAGACCAGGGGGCCCCTTTGGTTCCTGTCTACACAATTCTCCAGTAATACAACACAGTTTTCTCATGTGGTCTTGCATTTAAAATGGAGGTGAAGCCTATCACACAGGCTACTCTGAGCAGCTCATTCTCTCTCCAACAAAATCACTAAATTGAAATGAGTTATGATTTAACCAGAAATAATCAAAATTCAGTAGTTGTAAACAGAAGAGTCTGAGCAAAGACACAAACAAGTGCAGCATAGGCAACTATAACAGAGTCAGAGGGAGGCATACCAGAGTCTGAACAATGGCATGGTTTGTCGCGTTCATGTGGGCGTTGAGGGGGAAAGAACACTCTCCATCACAGTAAAACGCAGCATAGCCCTCTGGTGCAATAATCCAATCCTAAAACAAGAACAAATAAATTCGCTCATTATATTTTCTCATTCAGGGAATTTATAACTATATCGAACAAAAGCTTGCTTAATGACGAAATGAACTTCAGAGGGTGGCGTGTGAAATGAATGGGTTTCTTAAAAAAAAAAGTGCTCACTTTGTTCATGCAAAATTGTGATGAAAATTAATTAAACCTAAAAATCTGTACTGAATACCAACTAATGGGGCTATGAAGGAGATTTAAGATTAAAATATATTTGCAGAATACTTTTCCTTCCAGACTAAAAATATTGAGCACTTCTTGGTGCAACAAAAGTATTTAAAATGCATTCTCTTTCTTCAGCATGCTCAATGGTATTAACTGTATAATTGCATGAGACTGAGTGTTGCTACTGATTACCTCTTGACATGGCAATGAATACATTTTCAGTATTTCAAGCAACACAGCATGGGCAAAAGACCACAAGAGGGAAAATATTTTAAAATTTTAATGAAAGCTGTGTGTTTACTTTGCTGAATTCCTCCTCTGCCAGGTAATAGAGGTGCTGCAGGAAGGGCAGAGAGGATCAAGGAGCTACTTCTTGGGATTTGTAATTTTACTTTTTTCTATCTTATTTCACTCCATGTTTCACTGATCAAATATTGTACTGTGTAGCTCTGGCTTTCCAGATGAAACTTCTAATTCCTATAGTAGTCTTTATGTCAAAAATAGATTCTCTTTTTCCTTTGGCTCTCATGGCCACTTGGACCACTGACCTGATAGCCTAGCACATCTCAGAGCATACCAGAATTTACTGTCCAAAGAATCCCCCCAAAAAACTGTTGATATCTGAAAAAATCCCCTGTAATCAAGAAACAATGGCTCACTTGTTCAGTGGTCTGAGTTCAATACCACAAGCCTACTCTGTGGCCCTGGTAATTATGCTTTGCAGGCTTGGGAAAACAGCCTCTGCCTACTTCTTCAGGCTGCTCTGGGGATAAATATACTACAAAATATCAGACAGGATAATGAGGCCATATGAGAATCTGAGCTAGATACATAAAGGACAAGCTGTCACTAAAGAGACAGCATTTTCTCCTCACAGACTTGTTCTGCTCCTGGAGAGTTGTTTTAAAATATTTCAGAGAAATGTGAAATGGACAGACAACCATCCCTGAGTTCTTACCTACATATGCAATAGTTATAGGTTGCTGGAGGCCTTCATGTTCTTTCTTTATAGACAGTTCCTTGCTTGCTGGGAAAAATCCCTAGATTGATCTCTATTTTCTTTTCCCATAATGCCCTGCCTCTGCCTTCACGACCTTTTACTGTAAGTACATTATTTTTTTTGTTAGTGTATGGCAGGACAACTTTTCCTCAGAAATTATATAAAATTAGCTGTAGTATCATAAAGATCACTGAGCAGTGATCCAATATTTATTTCCCTAAGGACCCTACCCCAGTGAAATCTCTATGACCTGCAGCAGACAACACTGAACAAGGGAGGTTTAAATCTGAACTAGTGAAAATTTAAAACATTTCATAACTTGGTGTGGAGATTTTGGTTTCATTTACTGCAGATTCACTCATCTCTTGAGCAGGAGTTAAAATTTATGTGAATGAATCCAAATCATAAAGCTGCTAATGTATGCAATATCTTTGGGAGAAGAGCTAAAAAAGGTAAAGTTATAGCAATGCAGAGAAGGAATTGTTACAAAATGCACTTAAAGAATTTGCCTCTCATCGTTGTAATACCAATTTCCATAAAGAAAACAGGATGTAAATAATGGGGGACTTTAAAATAGATTGTCCCAGTTTGAACTGTTATGAAAGAGCATTTGTAATCTTACCTGCCATCCTAAGTCTCGGAAACTCACATAAAGTTCATGTTTCTTACATGCTTGCTTTTGCTCACTTGTGTTATAATCTACAGGAAGTAAATAACATTAATAAATTATTTGGAAGCATTGCTAGAACTGACAAGCTTTAGCTGTTTTTGAGATCCTTACCAAGCTGTACAAAAGAAAGGAAAACCATATTGTCATTTATATTCCTAGGATTAGCTGTAAAGACACATAAACCCAGAAACACAGAATCCACAGAGTCAGACTGATACAATTTCTGTACGCTGGTAAAATAATGCATACAACATTAGAGGAAACAGGTGTACAAGACCTGTTTTATTTGCTGGCTAGCTGGGTAACACCTCTGATAATATCCACACAGGTAATCAAAGAGAACAAGTGAGAGCCTGATCCAAAATATGGGGAAATTGTCTGTAGGTTGGCAGGGTTTTAATTGCCGGCTAAAGAAAGTAGCCCAATTCAAAAGATGAATTAGCAACAAGAAAAAATGTCCTGAAACAAGGGAATTTCCAAAAGTCTTTTAGTTAAACACATAGTGGCACATCTTGTACTTCTTATTTTTTACCATATATTCTGGAGATATTCACCACTTGATGATCTTTGTTTGCTAATACTAATGTAAACAAATAGACAAACAGGTGCTTTTTTAAGGACTTAAAGCACACTGTCAGAGATGTGTCAGGATAGAAGGACACAGAGAACTTCCATATATGCTTCTCCATGACAACCTTAATCCTGGAGAAATTCTAGTACTTGCTCCTTACTGCTCCTAAGTAAGAGGAAAGGAAGGCAACAGGGTCATGCCTTCATCACATTAGCCCCCAAAGTTGGTTTATAGAACTATTCATGTGATGCCATAAATGAGGCATGTGACAGAGCAGGGAGTACAGACTGTCTCCTCTGTTTCCAGTTCAAGAATGCTTAAGATGACTAGATGACTTTTTTGAACCAAAATAACCACTCTGGGGGAAAAAAAAAAAAAAAAAAACCAAAAATCAGTTTACAAAAAAAATCACAACAACAACAAGAATAAGAAAAAGCAAACAAACAAAACTCCGCAAAAGCCTATCAAGGAAGACATAGAAAAAGAAATAAATCTTTCCACTTCAGAAAAAGAAGTTTTTTAGGCACGTTTCTTTTTTAACATTATAAGACTTGAGACTGAAATGGGAAGGTCTCTGAAAAATTTCAGGATAATTAAGATTCAGAGAGAAATTCATTTTTCACATAAAATGAAAGGAATTGCTACAGTCTATGAACTAATCTGGATAGTTCTTCACCATTCTTGAAGATAACTCTTCCAAATATATTGCCTAGGGGAGTTTATTTTGCAAATTTGCCAAGTGTTTCTTGTTAGCCATCCTGACCTCTGCTACCATTGCTTCTCTGGGTTTTCTTCTGCTTCTTTGCAAAGATGTGATAGCCACAACCAAATACAGTATAAAATAAAGTAAAATAGTTATTTCATGCTTTTTTTGGAGTATTATAATCCAGAACAGGAGTTTTGCAGTAAAACCACACTGTCAAGTAATCAGCTTCCAAACTTTTTTAATATATTCCTTCCTCATCAGCCTTAGGAATCTGTTGTAATTATACAAATCAATTAATAAGGAACAGATTGGGGATGAGGATGTTGGTGAGACCTGCAGCATGATGGAGCTGCAGCAAGAATGGTAGAGTTAAGGTTCTGAGGGATGACATCAACAACAGCATAGCAACCTGCTGAAAGTCAAGCAAATATGGCACAAATCCACTGTGGTTGTCTAGGAAGATCTTGACTGAACTCAAATTCAAATAGGAAGCAAAAGTAATGTTTAATTGGGATGAAACACACAGAAATAATTTAAGCATATTGCCTGGGTATGTAGGGATGGATGCTAGGAAAGCTAAAGCTTAACTGGAGTTGAAACATGAGGGATGTGAAGGTGAACAAGAAGCACTTCTACATGTATATTCACAGCAAAAAGAAAACATAAGAAAAATACAACTTTGTTGTTCAGTAGAGCAAAGGCCCTAACGACAAGGACTCAGAACAGGTTAATGTAGTCAATGACTCCTTTGTCTTGTTTTTTACTGGCAAGATTTACCCTCAGGACTCCTAAGTCCCTGGCTCTAGTGGCTGAAGCTCTACCCACGTTAAGAGAGGTAGAGTTGGGAATCAGTTAAGCAACTTAAAGATACATGAGTCCATGTGAGCAGAACGGATGACTTTCAGGGTGGGGAATGAGCTGACCCACACTGCAAAGTCACTTCCTGCTCTTTTTGAACATTCATACACCAAAAGACATTTCTGATGATTCAAAATGGAAAATGTCACACCCATCTGCAAGGGCCACTCAACCTCTGTTTCTGGGAAGTCTTTGGAACAAATTCTCATGGAAACTGTCCAGGCACACAAAGAACAAGAAGGTGTTTTGGGAACAGTCAGCATGAATTTATTAGTTCAAACTGTGCCTAGCCAACCTGACTGTTTTCTATGATGATCTGACTAGCTTTGTGGGCTTTTGAAGATCTCTGGTTGTTGATCCTTTAGCTTTCAGGAAGGTTTTGGATATGGCCTCCCATAGTATTCCTTGAGTCAAATTGGTCAAACCAATCAATAACTTTGATAGGTTAGAGTACTTTGATAGGTAAGAATATAATGGATGGAAACTGGTCTAGGCTGCTGGGCCCAAACAGTTTGGATCAGGGGTATAAAGTCCACCTGGCAGCTGGTTACTAGGGAAGTCCCTAAAGAATAAGTACTGATATTAGCATCCTGTTTAGTAGCTTGGTCAATAGAACAGAATGTGTTCTCTGGAAGTTCACAGAGGATATGAGATCTGAGAGGAGTGCTCCATCATCCAAATTACCAATAAAAAGTTGGACTGTACCAGATCCAGAAGAGACTCAACAAGACATCATTCAAAATACAAATTTTTTTTCTCTTACTGGTAGCATGATCTTTGAATAGGGCTTTTTCTTTATTTTTCAAACAGGCTGTATACCTACTTTCTACACATGGGCCCCATATTACTCCCAAAACTGTGTCAAAAGTTGTCCACAAGTCATGATACGTCCCTTTGAAATACTAAATAAGCATCAGAGATGGGCTTTCTAAGCTATGGTGCCTCAAATCCTCATAGGTTTTAAAGATAAGCACTCTGTTCTTTCCTATGGTATTTTCCTAGCCCTTCAATGACAGTCATTAAAGGATCTCCACATATAGCTCGTTATGTGTTGCAGTCTCAGATACTCCCAGTTGTCCTTGGGCATGCAGGGTCAAAATATACACCCACATCACATGGGATATCTATGTCTTTTTGGAGTAGCAACTGGAAGCAAGGCAGGATACCCTAAGACATCACAATTTTTCAAAAATCTATGTGCCTTCAGTACAACCAAAATCCCTGAGTCATACCTTGTGCTGAGTTGTCTGTAATAACGTAATGGGTTTTGAACACACTCTAGAAGTACAGTGAAGGTGGCTGAAAGTAAAGGAACTTTAAAAAATTGGAGATGGGTTCATTGATCACTCTTCACAAGGATCTATATATTCATTTTCACTAACATCAGTGCTCATAGAGATGAATATTGAGCTTTTGTGTCTCAGCTATTAGAGGGAATTTAAAACTCATACATACAGAACACAAGTCACTTTGGAAAAAAAAACCTGTGACTGAAAAATGTGGAAAAGATACACATGAGAAAGTCAGGAAAGTCGCCATATGGTTTTTAATAGCAACCAAGCAGGCAAACAAACAAAAGCTGAAGATTGTGTTTTTGCCAGCTTTCTCTGCAGTGCCATTTTCATGTTCAAGAACGTGTACAGAAGTTTTATGGCCAGGATGTAGCAGAAGTTCCTACAGTTAAAGGCGAAAATCTGAATAATACATATGTAAATCACTGCACAGATGTCACTGTTGTGATATTCTGAGCCATTTGAATATAGGTTCAAATGATGTGTGGTCACACCAGAACACCTGATAAAATGGACGGTGTGTACAGACTGTTAGCCATCTAACCATCTATGAAGAAAGTGAGACTCAGTGTCTGAATTCCTTCTTTGAATTCTATCTTTCATCTAAGACAAATGTGTGCAATATAACATCTTATGTAAGCACCAAATGTGACATTTATAATAAGATCTGGTGCTAAGGACTCAATTTCACACACTTTAGCTTCAAAGTCCATATGCTTGTTCTGTCAAGAATCAAAACCATAGGCTATTGTGATTGAGAAAACATTGTTCCTCAGCTATTCAGGGACAGCAATTGGAACCTAAACCCCAGCCTAGCAGAAAGAGCTGTGGAAGGAAGTCAATAAAATTTATGTAAAAGAAATTTAATGAGATTTCTTTTTTTTCTCAGGAGAAATAAAGAACATAAAAACATGCTTCTACATACTATTGCAAAATACTGTATTTTTGAACCAGTTAGTATAACACCAATCAAGAGCATTCACAAAATATTTTCTGGTTTTATCTCCATAAGAACAAAAATTATGTAACTTTTTTTGTTTGTTTCCTGGTGCAAGTCACTATTCAGTATTTAAATGTGGATATTCTCTAGTGCCCAGTTGCACTGTAACTCTTTTTAGACAATGTTAAAAAATAAAATTAAGCCAGCTTCTTTTTAGAGGAGAGTTATATGATATACTTTGTAAACAACCTGCCTGGTTTTGGTTTGGTTTGGGGGTTTTAATTATTTTTTCTTCTATTAGAACTTTGACAAAAATAAAACTGGGCAAATAAAGAAGTGTTTAATCATCTGTGCATAGCAGGCAGGTAGAGCCTGAATGCTAAGCTTAATTCTGTCTGTCTTTACACTGCACTGACATCATTTTCTCTTGAAGTTCTTAGCAACAGAGGGATGATGTCCTCAAGTCTGTAAACAACTTTCCCAGTGTTATAATCATAGATATATAAGATTTTAGAATCACAGAAAGTTAGTTAGTTGAAAGTGACCTTAAAGGTCATCTACTTCCAACTCCCCTGCCAGGGGCAGGCACTCCCCTCATTTTCCTCTAGACCAGGTTTCTTCCAACTTAAACTGTTCTATGATTTTGTGAAACCTCATGAATAATTTAAAAAATGTCCTTTAGAAGGGAAGAGCTGAGTTGTCCAGTGGAGCTTCCCTTTTTTGACATGCTGAGAACACAGAAAACCTAATTGCTGAAATCCAAGAACTTAAAAAATAAGAAGGAAAAAAGAAGGTAAAATAGAAAAGGCAAGAGGAAAAAGAAAGATGACAAAAGGCAAGAGCAAAGGGAAGCAGGAGGAAAAAAAAGAGAAAGAAAAAAGATAAGGGGGAAATAAAGGGAGAAAATGAAAACAAAAGAAGCAAGGAAGAAGTGAAGACATGATTGTGTTAAAGTTGAGACTCATGTATAGAGAGAGAAATATCAGAAGTCTGTCATATATGAATGGCAACATACCTATCTGGGTCTGACTACTTTACCTCTGGCTATGTAAGTGAGCATTTTTCATTGTCAGTGTCTGTTTTAGATGCTGTAGATACAAGATTATGGAAGAAGCTTAGAAACAAAATACCTACATCACACAATTGTCTTTGCTCATCACTGTGTCAAGTGTCTTGCATCAAGGAGTGAATGAGAATAGAATATAGTCTCTTGAAAGTCTTTCATAAGAAAGATGATGGGCAAAATTCTTTGGTTTTTTTTTTCCAAAAACTGTTGTGTTTAAATATGAAGATGCGAATTATACTTTTGAAATTCTGCTCATTACTGAAACTGTAAGGAATTTGGACAATCAGCCTTCTCCACAAACCTAAAGGGATGCAGTATATCCCCCAGATCCTGGGGCTGGAAAAGAGAAGAAAAAGAGCATAGCTTTTGCCTCACAGCAGGTTCTCTACATGGAGGGGCTATATTCTGAAAAGACTCAGAAATCAGAGAAATAAGGATGTGTTCTTTTCTCTGTCTTTTTTGCACACTGGTGACACCTGGGTAGAATCCGTACATTGCCTTTGTAGGCTTCTGCATGCTCATCCACAGCATTTCAAAAGTATTGTTGTAGTAGTTTTTAAAAATGTTCTGTATCACCCATTGTGGGAAAAGTCCAATGAGTGATCATTAATGACACCCAAATAAAAGAGGTTTGTTTATTTGTGACAGGGCGATTGTTGAGGCAAACTGCAAGGCAGGAGCATGGAATGTGGTTTGCCACAGTGCAGGAGCTACGCCTCCAAGCAGTTTTGCCACAGAGGATGTTGCTATGTGAAGTTGTGGCCACTTACCTACCTTCAACTTTGTCATCTTTTCCAGCCTGCCTATATCTTGTTTCCTCCCTCTCCAGGCAACGGTCAATGCTTCTGATTTTGATGCAATTGCATGAGTAATTGCTTCTGAACCTGACCTTGTTCTAACAGTATGGTTTTTTTGAACTGCAATTTCTTTTGAAAAAGATCTGCCATGGATCAACCTATGTAACGATGTACTCTTTGTTTATGTAGACCTTAGAGAGATGAGGAGAAAAATTGTTTTCATAATGCATATTTCACTAATATGTTCTGACTTTCCTTGTTTTACAACAAGTCTGGCGCACAACTTGATGCACAGACAAGGTTGAAAAGTATTTTGAGACTTACAGACAGCTCTCCTCTCCTTGAGGTAATTATTATGTCAATTCTTGCCAGCATGTGATAAGTTTGTGTTTTTCCCAGGTTAAACCAGCAAGGAGCTTGTTTCCTGCTATAATCAATGAGGCTTAAGAAATCTGTTCAATTCTCTTTTTTTCATGCACTAATACGTAGAATTAAATCTGAAAGTATGATATTTGGGTTTAGGGATCTTGTGTGTACCACATACTTAGGTGATTATCCCTTCAACCAAAATAATGTGATTCTCAAAATTAGCAGAGTTTACAGGGAAAATGAAAAATTATTTAAATAATTCTTTAGCAACTCAGCAGTAATTTTTGGATGTTATGGTAAAATAATACTTCTGCAAAAGATCTGGGGAAGGCTTTTGCATTGCATTAGGGTGGTCTCTAGCCTGCTTCTGTCAAGGTTCTGAGACAGATATAAGTAATGCATATAGCTCATAATGCTTCTCCTCAAATAGATGATCCCCACGCCAAGGCTAAATTCCTTCCACAAAATACTGATTTGCTTACTTGTAAGACATCCATGGGATTTAAGAATAGCACTTATATTAATATTTTGATATGCTCTTATTAAATCTGCTATGCTTCTAGAAAGCAACACTTTCACACCCTTTTCCCAAAAAGTAGAAACGTTTGTTCAAAAGTGAGAGTATTTAGAAAGTGACTTTGTGCCTTAAGCTGAAAGGATTGTTTCAGGAAAAACTGCAGCAAAATTTATTCCAGGCTCTAAAGTGATTAAGAAGATTTTCATGTGCATTATCATCAGTACCTTTCAGGTAAGGGACCAAATTCATTCCATAGAGGGATATATTTTATATTTACATCATTACTTGTCAGCTGGTCTGAACTCCTAAACAGTTTATGATTTTTTCAGATTGGTTAAGCATCCTCATTTCCAGTATTGAGACATCTGTGTTACATCTTGCCTTCTTCAGTTGAAAGGCAGTTTTGCTCAGGCTTCCTAGACAAGTAGTAGGGGTGCAATCCTTTACCTCTATTTTTTATTTATGCATTGCAAAGATATCATCCAGTTTCATACTGCCTAGGCTTAGTTTCAAGCTCGGACACAGCCTTTCTTAAACTGCTTGGTCATTTCACAATCCTGGGGCCCATGATACATGTAATTGATCTGACTTACAGAAGCTGGATCATGCCCAGGACCGACATAACAAAAGAGGAGTGGGAACACTGTTTCTGACTGACTGGCTGACAGTTCAGCCAGTGAGCAGCATCTTTGTGAGCTGTTGTGACTGCGCTGCATTTGAGCAGGTGCCCATACCTCCTATAAAAAGGCCAGTAAATCATAGCTCCATCTTACCCCCAACACTTGGCATCCTAGAGGACTCCTGTTGACTACTGGATTTGTTGCGGTTCTGGTTTTTCCTTTTATTGTTGGCTGCTCGGACAGAACGGAAAAGCACTTCACTTGCCTTGAAGAATGCAACCATGAATGGTTGCTTTGACTGAGGCCCGTGTCTTCCAACCAGGCCAGCAGACTTAACATTGATACTTCGACCTGAAAGCAGTGAAAATTGTGAGTTAAAAGGTGAACTTCTGTCCCCCCCAAAGTACAGCAGGAGTTCAACTGCTGACTGAATCATAGCAAGGAATTTGCTACAACCCTGAATTTTCACGATTAGGAATCCTATCCATATTTTGTTGAATAGAACTTAGAAAGACAAAAACCTCAACAATTTGCAAAGGTTTCAACAGCTTGGCAGGTACAGTTTATTAGTGCATAAAAATTGCGGTCTCTCTGTGCTATATATCTTATTTATTACAGAGGTGTTTTAATTCAGTCTCATGCATACATCTATAGAGTTGAAAAATAAATGAGCCCCATTAAAGTCTATTTTCTATAGAAAGGATAATGTAATGCAGTCTTCTAATTTTGCACCACTTCAGTGGCACATGGAACCTTATATCCCCAAAGCAAACCAGTAGTAAATAGAAGTGTAGATAATAAATATAATTCTGCTTTAAAAATAAATATTGTGCAGTGTTACTCAAACTGATGTTCATTCACCAGTAAAGGTAGGAAGCCATTCAGTTGTTCAAGAGAAGAGACTTTGAAATATGTGCATTATTGACTCTGGTTCTGTTCCCAGGGGATGTGCATATTTCTTTAAAATATTTGTTCAGTCGGGACTGCGTGGTAAACTCACTGTATTATGTGGTCTAAACCTCACTGAAAGAAAGGAAAGCAAAACAAGTCACTGAAACTGCATCAGTGACATTTTAGCAAATAAACCCTCGCTCTTAACAGAATTTATTTTGGCAGCATAAACACTTTTGTGCGTACGTGTATTATGCAGAGCCCTTCAACCGTCAGAAAATGAGACAGTGTCATGTGAAGCTGTGCAGCTGTGCAGGGTGGGGACACAGGGGTCCTTTAAACGGGAAGGTATGGGCACTGGCACCGCCCGCCGGGCGGCATCGGGGCGCCTCAGGGATCCTCTAAACCCACTGGAAAATCTGGTACGTGGGCAACGAAGGAGCATCTGCCTCACAAATGTATAGTGCTGTTAACTCAATCACCCTGAAAAAGAATTTGCAAACAAGCATAGGAGTAAACCTTATAGAAATAAGCTATAGGTTTCCTTTTCAAACACAAACTTACAGTGGCTACACGCCAGAGTCTATATTTCTTAAAAAAACTCTATCACTGGCGTAAATGAAAGAGGCAGTTTGATTTGTGGTTAAAGTAGTTTCCATTCTACTTCCACTGTAACAAATGTATTAATTCAGCTCAGACTTCCTCCTTCTGGCAGCCCTTTTGCAGTAAAAAGAGAAATTAGAAGTTCCAGCCAAATACCATACCTTGAACTGACCCACTTCAATACATAAACACTTTTACAACATGTTTATTCAGGTGTAGCACTTTAAATTGGTTTAAGATGTTTCCAGTGACAGAGAGCCCAGCAAAGGCAAGAGAAGAACTGAGAAATTTAGCAGTTATGGAGCAGAGTAATTGGCAACATATTCTGAACAATTTTGATAATTACTTTTTTGACTGCAAGGGAAAAATATATTTGTTGAAGCTTCTGATTTCGTTTTAAATGCCTTTTTAGTCATCTGTTTCTTTAATTCTTATTTTCATGTGTTTGAGTTACTATTAAATAACTCAGTAACATTAATTTCTATATGTTCCAATCTTCTGGTGCTAGTCAGATATGAAAAACTGTACATGCTATTCTCTATTCATAAAAACATGACAAGCTAGCTTCTTACCACAAAGTTCCACATTTCCCTTCATTTCTAGAGGGAATATTTTTACTATTTTTCTTTATTTTTCATTCCAAAACTTTCAGAATTTTAATTTTATCTGTAAAATATTAAAGTTTTACTGGTGGACATTTTAAGAATATTATTAGATTTATATATTCAGAACTGTAAAGGTGTGTGAAGCTTTTCTGAATTTAAATATAGGTTCTCTGAATTTACAATGGTGGATATTGTGTGCGAAGCAAAATATCCTTCAAACCAATGTGAACTCCCTTTAAAATAACTTTTAATATTATTAAGTTTCCTCTGGGTTTCCTTTAGACTTCAGCAATGAGATGGCTATTAAGATTCCACAAGTTAAGGCTTACTTGGTTATCCAGGGTATAGAGATATACTATAAAAAATTAATCCTGTAACCCACAGCCTTTTTACACAGAGAAACAGCTTATGTGACTATATTCCTTTATGTGCTTGATCTTCTAAGCAGCCAGCAAAAGTTTTTAGGACTCATTTGTTCAATTCATGAATGGTATATGCACTGGATCTGCTTCTAGTGCAGAGGAAAACTTTTATTGACTTCTGTGGGTACATCGTTAAACTTTTCTCTCTCAGTTTATCATATACCTTAGCTTAACTGCAACTTTCAGAAGACGAAGCAATCAAAATATACACTGCCCTTGAGACACTATATTTCTTCTGAGGAGGATCTCTGATTTGTTTGGTTTGGAAATTCAAACTACATGTGTTGTCTCCATTTTAGGTTGCTTCTTTTCAAAAGAAAGTTTGCATTTACAGAACTTCTATTATCCTTTATGAAAGAAAAAAAAAGGTAAAAAGAAAAAAAAGTGTACACGTGGGATATTTGCCTTCAGTCTAAAAATAATTGACCCTTCTTGAACAGGAGGTATTTTAAAACATTCTGCCTCTGAAAATCGTCAAGATTTCTGCCACAGCACTAGCTCCATTGTGTGTGCCACAGTCTTGTTATGTAGTCCTTATTTTTGTTTGTAGTGTCAATTTCAGAATACATAAAAAAAAATTTACTCTGTCCTGAATTTCCCCTTTTAGCAAAAAGCATTAATGAGCTTCATTTTTGTAAGTGGTTTTAATCTATCATTTCTTGTAAACATTTAGAAAACTTTTAGTTTCATTGACAGCTGAAAATCCAGGTCTCTCAGGCATGTGGTTGTTCCATACTGTGGCATTGAAGCAATACTTTCTAAAGTCAGCTGAATGATTCAGGCTGACCTGTTTAACTACACTCGGAGCTTCAGCCAGATGAAACTCGTAAAAGCAAAACAGCAAAGTTTGTCTTTGTGCTTCTCTTGAGCATCTCTCAACAATGTTGCCAAGCATCCTGAAAAATGGGTTTGGTTTTGTCATTTGATCATATCTTTAATTCTGAGGATTTCAAAGATTTTCTTCAGATTTCAGAAGAAAAGAAGAAAGTGCAAGTAGCCAGCAGTTGGCTAATGCCTGCTCCACTGAACTTAACCATTGCAATTGCCCCTGCACCTTAGGAAAAATCTCAAAAAACAATAGATAGGTTTGCTCTGTGCAGTGATAGTCCAGAGGCTTTGTATTGTTCACATTCTGGCATGCACTTCTCAGTACTGCTCTGACAATTAATTATCTCTTCTACATACTGGCAGGTATATTTGGACTTATTTAAAGCATTATGTTTCGAATTTGCTGAACTCCTTAGTTTTTATGCATAGGATTCTGACTCTTTGGCAAGATGTATTTGTTTGACTTGGCACTTAAACTTCTTTTTGGCTTTTATGCTATTTGATAGTAAAGTGCCCTTAGCAGTTTGCATAAAAGCTTGCATGGAAGTTTGGGTTTGACTGACTGAACTGAATTAATATTACTTTCCTTTTTACATTCTCTCCCCTAAAAATAAAGGAATTCCTGCTACAAAAATAACTGTGAAGTTCAGTTTACAACAAGGTCCTATCTCAACAATCCTGACAATTTTGTGCTTTTTATTTTTTCACCCACAAAGTAGGAATAGCACTCAGTATGTTAACTGCAGATCTATTTGCTGTGTCACTGTGTCTGCTTCAGTGCTGTCACATGAAGTCATAGCATACAATTCTTTTTGTGAACTGATCGAGTTCCATCTTAAAAGTTCATTTCCCCCCAGCTGCTCCAAATGGAAATGCAAGAGCCTTTCAAGCTTTCAATAACAATCTGTCTTGCAGTCTTGACCTGGAGACATCTCCTTGTTTTTTCATAACAATCAGAAAGCTGGCATTTTCTGAGATTGCCAGTGTGGATGCCAGTGACAGTAAGATCTTGTGCCTTGGCTTTATCTCCTCAGACAGTACATATTCTAAGTAAAATATTCATCAGACACTTATTTTTCAAGAGCTTTCAGTCATTATGCATCCTAGCCAGATTTACACTGGCAACAAAGCACAATGAGTAATTCCAAAATCCATTATTTTGTCCTGAGTCATCAGCCTGCACCAAACCACTCATTTTGTTATGAAAAACAAGAGCTTATTTACTTTCAAAAGTGTTCAAGAAGTCACAAAACACATTCTACGGACTAACCACTACTACTAGATCACAGGAGTTATTTTTGGTAATAATTTTGCATATTTTTACTTAGAAATGAAAAATGTAGTGATTTGGAGAATTAATTTCAACACAGGTTGCTGGAAAAAAAATTAATTCCAGTGCCACACCTATGGCTTCCTTCCTTTGGGGAGTGACATCTGAAATGATTGGGAAAGGTCTTTTGAAGAACTATCCTGAGCATCCAAGATCCAATAACATTTAATATTTGAGCAAAAAAACTGCCCATAGGCTCTGACTATGAAAGTTCACACAGTAGTTTTCAAAATTAGAGAGAAACTTCTGTGTTTTCTCATGCCCAAACAGTACTCTTGAGAGCAATGGAACTTGAAACAAAAGAATTGAGGCAGAGTTTGGCTACCTAAGCTTATTTTTAAAAAAAGTCAAGAGAAAAGCTAATGACACCAATGTGATGGTCCATATATAACACATCCTCAACATTCCAACTCTAAAGTATTTTTCATTGTCTCTATTGTATTATCTACATAAACTGCTGTGCAAACTTTCCCTTTGGTGGACACATTTATCTATAACAACATAAAATATGCTTTTGACACAAGCTTTATGTGTTTTATTAACTCTTCTTCTCCCTGGAGGCTTTAAGGAATTCTGACAAATGTGTGGTCTTGGATGCTCTGCTCTGCCTTTCCTAGGCTTCACAGCTTTAGTCAGTACTAGATTCATCTTTTGTTTGTCAAATCTTACATTTGGTTGTTTTTGCTCAATTGATTTGAAGGAATTTTGGGTATCTTTTTGTGTTAATTTTGGTGTTCATAAAGCTCTTGAAGAAAGCACTTGGGAACACATAAGGAATCCTGATATGCCATATAATATGGCAGTACCACATATGCTTACACAAAATATCTAATGCAGTTATACACAAAAATGCTATGTAAGTACTTGATTTATCCTTTCAAGTTAATGCACTTAAACTGTGAGTGGCTTGTGGGAGTCCTGGGGCTTTTCTGCACCATTAAAAATGTGTTCAGGAAGACAATAAAACAAGGAGAGATTAGATTAATTGGTCATCCACCAAAGAATAAAATGGATAAAAGCCTTCTGAATGGAATGGAACACAAGTGCCATTATCTCTAAACTAATAGTGTTGAGAAGCAGATGTATCCTTCATCTGTCTGGGGAGCAGGGTGTGGGGTGATTTGCACAGCTGTACAGCCAGGACCAGTGTGCACCAGTGGTGGTAGGAGAAGGGGTGGGAGCCCATTTCACTCCCCTCCTTGGCCCTTCTGCTTAAAGTGAGTGTGCCCTTACTAACAAAGGGTGTGTTCACTTGCTACAAGCCAACACAATGCAGGCCATGTTTGTGACCCAGCTGGAAGCAGTGGTTTCACCTATCTGAGCAAATTAAAGAGTGCTGGAACTGGATCATCCGCTCTGCTCAGAATGGGAGTGTGCTCCTGGTGTATTTACATCCTGAGCCAGCTCCACCACAGAGTCAACAGAACCTCAAGGCAGCACTGCAGTGCTGGGAGCTGTCTCATGGGGACAGACCACTTCATCATGTCGTCATGTCATCATGTCATGGGATCACTCTGTTTTGGAGACTGAGAGACTCATCCCTCCAGCTTGTTTCACACCACAGTATTCCTGAGCATGTTTAATTTAAAACTAGTGCAATTTTGGCCAAAGTCAGCTCTGAACTAGAAATGAATGTAGCTGTACTTAGGCAGTGCTTGAGCCCAAGCTAATAAAACCTGCTGAGGGGCAGGATGTATTAGCTTGGGTTCAGTGCTGTACTAACATGGCTATATGGCTTCCAGATGGCTCAGAATTTAGTCAGACTTATTGCCTGCCAAAGTCCATATATATATATCAATATGAATACATATTTCCTAAGTTCCCCTGCTACAAGGACAGTAATGAAGGTGAAATTGCTCCTCATACTTTGCCTTGTAAATACCAGATCCATCAAGAGGTTTGATGGTAAAAACCCAGCAGCATCCTCCTTGTACTTGATAGCTGCCATGGTCATGTAAGTGAGGTGACAAGGCTGTCTAGGGGCAGCTGTGGGATAGAGCAATGACACTTAGTGTGGTAATGATGAGGCCAAAACAACATCAAATATACAGTCAGAGGCCAGAGTGCTGCCTCAGGTTGTCTGTCATGGCTTAAAAGTGTACCAGACACTCCATGCCACACCAAGAAAGCTGCCTTTCTGAAGGCTTAGTTGAAGAAATGGACCTTGGAAAATCCAGGCTAAAATGAAGAGAGATTAAAAAGAGAGACTATGATTTTTAGTTTCTTCTCCAACATCTCTGGAGAAGAACTTCACCAATCCTTCATGCAGCATGTAGGGTTAAGAACCAAACCCCCTTCCAGGGGACACACATCAGAGCATAGACAAATTCATGCTGAAGAGGGAATTGGCCTTCCACAGGCTTCACTTGAATCAAGGAACCAATTTTTTTCAAGTTTGCTTTAGCTCTGAGGAAATAAATACTTGAAGTAAGAGTCAGAGTCAGGGAGCTGAGGGCTCCTGCTGCCCTCCCACCTCAGAAAGCAGGAAAGCCCAAATAAGCCTTCTATGGGTCTTTGTGGGAACAGAAATCCATTTCTTCTTTTTTAAAAAGTTGACACAATTTTCTTCCGCTCTGGTGTGCTGGTAGATGAAAAATTAGTGGGAGCTGCAGTAATCTAATAAAAGGCACAGAACTACATGACTGTGGGGCTACTCAGGATGTTGTATTGAGAGCAGTGTATTCACAATCCATTCAGAATCCATTGCACATTATGTCCCTCTCCCATTCTCTGTAAACAGCTCCAGGTTCTCCTCAGCAATGACATAAACAGGAAAAGGATCACTCTTTTATACCTCTTCAGCAATAGTGATGTTCAGATCACTGCTAACATCCACTTATAAAAATGCTAAATGTTAATTCAAAGGTGCTGACTCACTAGTTTTAAGTCTTAGGAGTTGTGTGGTATATATATGGGAAAAGGTTGCATAGAGCTTTCAAATTGTTTGTGCATCTGTATTGATTTTATGCTGCAATTCATCCAACACCCATGCATCCATCAACATGAAAAAGATCACTCTCATTTGAATCATGACAGAGAGTTTTGGTGTCAAAACTAGGGAATCAGTCAAAAGGGGATGCTGTGCAATGTTGAGGATGCATTAAAAAAGAGAATAAAAAAGCCCGTGATCCTTAATTTACCACAGCCCCAGGGAAACAGTGCATTATATGTTGACAGCTTCCATATGTGTCATGCAAACCTTTATTCTTACTGTTTAAAAAAAAAAAGTCCCATTAAAAGAAAAAGTCTACATTTCATGTTAAAATGAGACCTATGATATCAAATACTGTCCTAAAGAAAAAATAAAACACATTCCAATGTCATGTGGCTTTTTGTACTTTTTTCAGGATTTTCAAAGGGGGAAAAATAGAAATTGCAACAACCAGACATTTTTCCAAATATTTTTTTTCCACACTGTTGTATTAGATAGTTACATTTTTAAATTCTTTATATAGGCATTATTATTATTATTATTATTATTATTATTATTATTATTATTATTATTATTGGTGGTAGTAGTAGTAGTAGTAGTAGTTGTAGTAGTTGTAGTAGTAGTAGTAGTAATAATATTTCAGGGATGCAAAGAAATATATCTACACAAGCAATTGCCTAAAATGTCTCTGATAGATAACTGTAAGAAAGATTACTTTTAATGGTAGTGATAACAATTTAGTAGCACCTGGAGTCTCAGCTGCTATTGGTGCCCCATACTGGCTGTATGAATAAATCTAAAAATTAGTATGTATACAGACTTGATTATCCAGGACCACAGCGTAGCACCAGAATAACTCAATCAGGGATCCTCTTACTAAACAGAATCCCATTTAGTTTAATGATCTGTTGCAATAGAAAGGTTAATGGATCAGGTCTTATCTTAAATATCTCTCCAGTTATGGGGAGAGTAGTACTATACCTCCTGTAAACTCAGCTGACAGCTGGAGGCATGAAGAAATGTGCTTCAGACCAGCCTGGCCTGAAGTTCGCTCGAGCCAAGGGAAGGTTTTTCAGTTGATTTGAAGCAGTCCCTGAGCTCTCACAGAGAACTGGTTGGAGGAAAGGTGGGTGGGGTTCTCTGGGTTACGAACCGAGCCCGCTGCATACTGAGTGTATAAAAACTCATGTTCCATCTGTACACAAACGTGTCATTCAACTGCTGGTGTTTCTAATCGCTTCCAGAAGTAACAGCAAACCCAATAAAAATAATCAAAGCCTTAAGAGCAAAATTGTAAGAGCATGAAAGGATGATTTTGCTTGCACTAAGCTGAAGTGGCGTAGCACAGGTCTATCCCATAGTTTTGAAAACTTTAGTCCCTAGAAGTGGACTCCTGGTATGAATAAATTGAAAAAGGGAATAGAAAATGAGAAAAAGGCAAATTCCTTCACAAGTCAGGTAAGGTGCAAAAGGTAAAGCTGTTTGTGGCTTTAGAATTTAAAATAGAAAATTATCATCTTTCTGATCTTGGGAGTAGGACAAGGGAAATATTTACGTGAGCTATTCTTATACAATTTGTTCAGTGTATTAATTTAAAGGTTTCCTTTTGCGCATACAAACTTTCCTGTAGTTTACCAAATGGATGTAATTTTGAGGCTAGAACCAACAAATTGCTGGTTGCAGGGTTTCTTAATGAATGCCTTTCATGGATATTTAATTTTGAACAATTTCTGTGTTCAAATCTCCTGGAAAAAAAATAAAATTAAGGATTCAGTTTATTCTGGAGCAGGAAAGCTGGCCAGAAGCCAGCCCACCTAATTTGGATTCCTAACGGAGGTGTCACCTCCCCAGAATTGTAAGAGTTTTAAAATGGCCTCCCTAAACCAGGCTGCCTAAGAGATCTGCTCCCCATGCAGCCCAGGCTCAGGAGTGGTGCCTTTGAATGCTGGGTGAAGGCAGCAACAAGGTGCAAGCAATACTTTGCATTGGTGGCCCCCTTGTCCACTGGCTGTTCTCTGCAAAGGTAACTTTAGATGAAATGGCCATGAGTTTTGGTGCAAGCCTGCCAGCTCTCTTTTTAAGCATCGTGCCTAAAGGACAGTTTTTGCATAACTCTCCGGCAGCCAGGGCACTTGCTGAAAAAGTACAAGACGCTTTGTTCACAGCCCAGCTGAGCCTGAGGGAGAACTTAGATCAAAACCAATGACAAAAATGTAGCCAGAACAAAGAAGAAAAAAATATTAATCCTTACACCAGGGTTTCTTCTGCTACTCATTAACATTATGTCAGCTAAGGTTTAGATTAACTGGCATCATAGATCCCTTGACCTCTGACATAAAAAGCTTTTTGACAAAAAGAGTTAAATCTGAGTTTGCTTGTAAAGTGGTATGGATTAAGTGAACCATCACAGAAAAAACAGCATATAAGTCCCTTTTTATTAGTTTCTAAAGAAGTCTAAGTAAAGAACATTTCTTCTAAAAATATTGTTTTGCATTGAGATGCATTTTCAAAGTTAATGAAGAGCATAACTATGAATAATGCAGTAGCCCAGTACATTTGTACAAAACCCCCCACAGCTCAAAACTTTCTTTTTTTATAGTGTTTTCTTCTGATTTTCAGCTAACCACAATTTTCAAAATTTCAAATTTTTTACCCAGTTCAAGATAAAAATAAAATAATAATTTTTAAATTTCAAATTAAAGAAAACCAATTCCCACGTTACCGTATTGTTAACCTTTCTTCAACATCCACATCAACAGCTGCTATACTTTCTGAATGGGTCTGAGGTTTATTTGATATCTTTCTCCATGCTTCAGCCCAAGAAGTTCTGCAAATCTTCCCGAGTTTCTTGAATGTAATCATCAGTGGTAGAAAATTAAAATGGGACTTAATTTTGTACATAGGAGCTCTTACCCTGAACTGAATTTCACTTGATTCAGCTAGTTTTATAACTGACATATTCAACAGAATTGAAAACAGTGGAAAATTTGCAGACCACAACAGCAGCAGGATAAGATTTGCGTTATTTGCTTATAAACTCTCAGTGAATTGTCACCTAGTCAGATGAAAAAACACCCATCCAGAAAAGAGTTCTACCATGGTTTGACAAGAGCACACATAGGATCTATAGTTTCAATCTTACCATCCGCAGTCTCAGCACAGAGCTGCAAGCCCAGGTTGTTCTGTGGATTAATCACCCAGTGATTGCTGGTCACAGTAATGTCAAAAACAAACCAGCCCACGTCAGAAGCTTGAGCCTTCCTTGTGTCTAACAGGAACAAGTCTGCATCCCTAAGTTAAAGAAAATAGAGAGTTAAGGCATTCAAATATTGTTAACTTTTTTCCTTAATTTCTTGCTGACAGTAACTTCTTGGAGTCCAAATTAACAATCCTTTGACATATCCTCATTATGACACAGTACAGCATGTGCTGTAGCTAACAAGCAATTATTAAGTGTAATACAGGTGGTATTTCCCCTAAGAGGCCTTTCTGAAAAGAGTTTCAGCATGAAAAAAACTTCAGCTCTGGAAAATCTGAAAAGTACAACTTCCTGATATAACTGCTCAAAATCCATAATTGAGGCTGTGTATAAAAAATTCATCTTTCAACATTAGAATGTCTCAGGAAGATTCATTTTTATAAACTTTTCAGCATAAAAGACAAAAAATTGTCAAAATCACTTTTCAATTTCAACTAAAACTCAGACGCATAGCATTGCTAAAAAGATCTGTTGTTAATAACATATGAGGGCAGCTGTATCATATGACAAAACAGGACTAGATGGCAGTTCAGACAGTTTCCTATTACTACAGATGTTTAGAAAATAAGACTCTATATCAAAGCATAAATTACATATCTATTCAATAATAAAATTATTACATTTTAACCCTTAGTTCCCTGATATATTTTCAAATTTGTTCCCATGAAATCTTCCAGTAATTCAGAAGGGATGCTCAGGGGAGTTAGCATGATTGTGCTACTAAATTTTTAGTATGGGTCATTTATTTGTTCTGTTTTCACATATCTCATGACACAATTGGTTCCTGATCATCATCTGTATTACAAATAATTTAACTGCAATAACCAGACTAAACCGAAGATATTTAACTCTCATCAGTTTCATTCTACACACTTCAAAGCAGTATGCATTATTAAAAATTGTTGTCACCATTTAACCTTTTAAACCTAAATCTATTGTTATAGAAATACATTTATTTTGTGCCATAAATAGTAGTCAAAACAGTAAGATACAAGAAAAACTGTTTTATTCTAATTTTTACTGTACAAGTCAGCTAAAGGCAGGCTTGGCTCACAAAGATCTGGGAATTGTACTGTTGCCTTACAGACAGAATAAATATATGCTTAAAGAGCAAAGACAGACAGAAAGAACAAGCTTTGTATTAAAAAAAATTGATTTAAAGTTGCTAGTGTCTTTTGAAATTTTGGCTGTTAAATACTGAAGAAAATAAGACCAAGTGAACTATGACAAGCATGTGTTTACTTACTCATGAGATACATCTGCAAAATCAGGTTAAAGAGCTCAGAAATTAATAAGGAACATAATTTAAAAATGAATTGGAAGTGCTTTTTTTCAAGTCACCTTTTATTATCTTCTGTTAAAGGATAATCTTTTGCTGGGGTCCTATCACTTCCATTCTAGTAGAACTGTGCTAATGACCACACAAGGAGAAAATCTACATTCCCCCTCTGGAGTTAACATTAGGAAAATCTTACAATTCAAAAGAGCCTGACCTGCTATGCTAGCACTGAACAAATTAACAACGTACCACAAGCTCATAAACAGTACCCTCTGGAGTCTTAAATGCCAACATTTTTTCTTTAATAAGCAGTTTTATCAGAACTTTAATCCTAAAAAGTTTAATTCTGACTAATAGTCTTTGAGACGTTTATTTAGAAATACTTTTGCATCACTCATTTGATTTAATAGAAAGCTGTAAAAGTGTTTGGGATACAAAATACTACAATACCGCAGTGATATAATTCCAGACTTGTCTTTTCTCCCCCTAGAATATATAATTGTTTTCTCATACAAAGTCTTTCCATACCAAATCCAGGACTGATACTATATATTCTTAAAATCACAATGTTTCCCATGCCAGATCAGAATAAGACAATACTAATGGTCCCATCCAGAAATCCCTAAGAAGGACAAATTTTTTTCTCAATGTGACTTTACCACTTCGTAGTGCAGCAAAAACTCAAGCTAAAGTGTCTTTGGTATTGATACATAAATTACTTACCTGTCTCCCTGCAATTATAGTGATCTGGCTAAGATAATTAAGGAGACAGATTGCTCTTACTCATTAAGGGACAACTTACACTAGGACCTGTGGCTCAAATCCCCATCCAGCCTGTCCTTGAAAGCTTCCAGGAATGTGGCATTCATAACTTATGTGGGCAACATGTTCCCGTGCCTCCCCATCTTCAAACTTCTCACTCTCCCATTCTGCAGTTGCAGTTTCTAAAAATTTTGCACCTAAAACCTCATGTACATATGTAGAACAATCTCGAGGTGACAAAGTCAAGAAAATCACAAGTGAAGTCAGGGCACAAAAGCAAAAGGTGTGGCTTTGTTGAGGAAAAAAAAATCCTGGGAATTTTTCTTGGGGTCTGGAGACAGCAAGAGACTTGTGGAAAAATTTTCTTGTTTCTAATTTGAACAGTGAGGAGCTTATGTTCCTCTCCCATCCTATTCCACTGAGACAGTTGCCTATAATATCTCTACATATGAGTAGAAACTGACCAAATCAACAGTAGGAGAGAAGCTCTTAGTCTACATCTGAAGCATCTGTAGTTACACTGGTGAAATCAAATGCATGGCACATCATTGCCTGTTCCTCCTTTCAGCATCATGCTTCCATTAGAGGACATGAGGCCATTATAATTGTAAATCCATATATAAAATATTTATAAATTTCAGTTTATGCATTGAAAGAAATCAAAAGAATTGTTTAACACCTTCACAGAGGCAGTTGCCATTTGATCAAGTCAGATAATATTAATTATGATTTTCATCAGAGTGGTAAACAGTTTTGCTTCCTCTAAAACAGAATACAAGCCACCTACTGTGAAACTATTCAAAAATTTAAAAAGAAAACATCAAAAGTGTTAGAACAACTAACTTTTCCCATTAGTTCATAAAAAAATCTGAGTTCTCAGGTGAAGAGCTTTCATCACCTTAGCCTTGGCCTGTGCTCTTTAAAAAGATGTGTTTTGTTCCTTTCTGCTTCATCACTTCCTCCAAGAAGTTTCTTTTAAAACCTATGTCAAAAGAACTTTTTTGGAATCTGAAGATAGATCTAAAAAAAAATAAATAAAATAAAATCCCACTTTATTTTCTTCATCCCCAAATTTACTATGTGAAAGGTATTCTGGAAGGATGAGTTCTTTCCCTCCTGTTGATTCCATTGGTATAAAATCAATCCCTGTTTATAGACATAAATATTTTATAACTTAATGTTCAGAGATCTGACCTGGAGGGTACAAACTAAAGGTTTTGTGGGCAGAAAAGAGATTTGTACTGTGGCCCAGCCTTCAAGCTAATTTGTGATGGGACTTTTATTTCCTCCAGAATACTCTGCAAGTTTAAGCTGACATTTTCTTTGGTGTTGCCAAAACTTCCTGAGATAGAAATCGGTTCCAAGATGAAGAAGAGTTTTTGTTTATCTTAAAACAGAACTTCTTTTTCCCCACTTTTCTGAGAAAAGACGTAAACTAATTTAATTTCAATCCCCATATTTTGGGTCTATGTAGCTTTTTCAGAAGCATCTTGGAATTGATACTAGTTTTCAATCATAATTTTCAGGTATTTAGCTACTTTACCTGGTGAAATCTGCCGATTTACTGAGATCTTGTAGAGTTTTGGAAGCATGTCATACACAGAGTTCTGCAAACTCAAATTCAGGGGTTTGCTCATGTTCATCATATGTGGCACTTAGGCATATGGTTTAATGCTGGATTTGGCAGTGTTAGGTTAGTGGCTGGACTCAATCTCAAAGATATTTTTCTGTGACTTGTTTTACTTTTCAGTTAAGCAGCAGCATGTCTTAAGTATGTACATGTCATCTTCAAGTTAGTGCATGAGTTTATATTTTAATTGTCTTCTGCAGAATTGTCAAACACAAACAAGAAAAGCCATGCTTCTTCAAAAGTAATCAAAGTTATACAATCTTTCTGCCTCTAAGGGGCTAAGTGAATCTTGGCTTGTAGTACTCCAGTGTCAGCAAATGGTGCATTTCCCAAATCCAGACACTTAGACTGTGAGTGGGATTCTGCCATCTGCTCACTGAGAACATGTACCCTCACCTGCTCTGTTCATGGGCAGATTATTTGGTGAACTTGGACATTTACCTGGAATAAATTACACTTAAGGTAAATTTTATTCTTGTTCAGTGTCTGCTGTTGTTGCCTAAGGATTTATACCGAACAAGCCACAGTGGTAGCAGCAGCAATGCCTTGTCAGGTGTACACTTATGATTGATTATTGCCTCCCTACTTAGCACGGGCAAATGAGATGGTATTCAACATGTGAGGAGTCCATGCCAGGGGGGTACCTGTTGGGATACTCCTTGATGATCTGATATATGCTAATCTGAATGGTTTCATTCTCAAAGCGGCTGTGGCTCCGATCTTTGTATATCCGGAATTCGGCGGCAGTCACTGCCTCTCCATGAGGGATCTGAGTAAGGTCAAAGCGGAATTCTTTGTAGTGCCTTCGGTGGTGGGAGAAGTCCTTGTCCCTTTCAACTGTGAGAAAAAGAATTGAATGTAAATTAAAGATGTGAAACAAATTCCTATTTTCCGTGATTAATGGAGCATTCCCTCTGCTTGGGGGTTAACAAACATGACAATATATAACTGTGCAAATAAGAAAACCACAAGCCCAGACGTACTTCCAGTTAAAGGAAATTCCACCAGCCCAGTATCTTCAGTTCAAAAGGGAAAAAAACCTCCGTGGCTTTTATATAAATTCCAGAAGCTGGAGTGGAAAGAATATTGAAAAAAGCTGAAAATGGGCATGTTGTAAACTAACTAGAAATATGGACAAACTAAAAGCTGTGAAAGGATTTAGGACTTCAGTTAGCCATAAGCACAGCAATAGCTGTCAGAACTATAGATGAATTTGGAAAACAGTAATTGCCTCTAATAACTAGCTGATGAGAGGAATGCAGCTCATTTCCGTTTAACATAATAAAAGTGGTACTAAAGTGCACTGCCACAACTATATAGTTAAGAAGCAGTTAAGTCATATAAATTAGCACAAGTTGTACTCTAATGGCATGCATGTCATTGTTCCAGTGCTCAGAAGAAAGAACTGTGGGTAAGAGCCAAGTGGTTCTGGCACCCCAGTAGCATAGGATGTACAGTTCTGGTCTGAGAAACCCCCTCAAACCTGTTCTTGGTGGGCAGGTGCAGCTCCCACTGCTTCTGACACTGACACAATTTAAAATAAAAGAAGCAAACCTCATGATTACTTAATTGAGGTTTCTACAGAATTTTAAGAGGAACAAACCAGAGGATTTTAATTTACAACTTGTGTGGGTCTATTTCCATTTTCCTCTGCTGTTCTGATTCTAAGTTAGGAGCAACTTTTGGAATGGAATGTATGTTTTGATGTGACAACGGAAACTACAGGCCATAGTACTGGTTGATGATCACCCTATGGGATTAATACTTCAGATTTTTAAGGATGTGGAAAGAAAAATGATCCATGGTTTCCACTTCCACAAAGTACAACATATCATTGACCTATGAATAAGCTGCGCTCCGTGGGAAGAGAGTATTTTTCTCTTCTGGAAAAGTTCTACCTGCCCCGTGACATACATCCTTTGTTTTACTGATGGTGGACAAAATCTAAAACTCAGTTGGGATTTGGTTTGGATAACCAGCTAAATACTCAGCTTCCCTAGACACTGTCTCCTCTAACCCCAGCTCTTTTATTGCATTTTAGTCCTCAGATCTGAGAGAGGAACCATGTCAGTTCTGATAAAGCACATATTTGGATTACTAAATGCAACATGTATAAATAATGTGTATATTATTATAATATTTATACCTACATGGTCACATATGCATCCCTCTCAAACGATATTTTTACCTACATAATGTGTATGCGTTTACATGTATATACATATAATTATATATATTTTATATATAAAATTATATACCTGGATTATTATAATGCATATGTTGTCTTACATAATAGAAATGTACTAAAAGGTAACAAAAAAAAAATGGGCTTGTCATATAAGGGTATAGTTCTGGACATATTAAAGTGAGAGCTATTGAACTAAAAGTATTTAACACTGTTAACACTGTTTTCAGAGCAGTAGTTACTAGTTAAGTCACCTGTGGTCATGTAACTAGTCCTTTACAGTGTACTTCCCTGTCACATTTTCAAAAATTTAAACTCTCCTTGCTTTCATTAGTTTTTTTTTTTTTCTCTGGGAGGCAGGGGGGAGGAGAAGGGGACGTTCCACGTTCAAATTTGTGTTGCCTTAAGAACCACCAAAAAATAAAACACATAGGCTATAGGAACACTTTATCTTCAGTGAAAATGAACTTTCTCCTGGCTGACAAAAGGAAAATTGTCTGCTGTGAGGTTTACTTGGCTCAAGTGCATATTTAGCTTACATGGGCTTGCCTTCGAATGCCATGTAGAAAAAGTAAAGCAGAAAAGCAGCAGAAGCATGTAAACTGGCTGCTCTGTACCTGAAGATGAATGGGCTGCTACTGAAGAGAAACAGGATGCAGTCTATTTAGCAGCTCCACTGCCCAGTCCTAAACTGTGAGATATATACAGAGATCTGACTTAAGGTTTGGGAGTTGTTTGCTTTTTTTTTAAATACCCATGTAAAGCCTTTCATTTCAGAGGAGCTTGGCAGACATTAGCATATGCAAAAGCACTGAGCCGGGAGGGTTTTTTCTAGTACAGAGTCTGCTGCAAGTTTCTGAGAGTATAACTGAGCATTTCAAAACTGTCATGGAACAGATATGTCAATAACCTTCAAATGAGAACTATATTTAAAACAGACTTAGGGTAGCACAAATCTTTTTGCTGTCTCTGGATAGTATTTTTTCCAAAAGTATTTACCAGTATGCATGTGTAACAAAGCACAACTCACTATGAATAAATATTGAATAATGAGACTGAATAAAAGGTTTAAATGTCACTGCTCCCGGACTGATTGATTTTTATTTGGGTTTGAAGCTTCCTTTTGTCTAGCTTCTACCCAGCTAATTGTTCTAATTAGTAACATCACTTTAGAAACAGTAGCTGTCTCCTTATATGTTATACTTTGGACAGAAACCGCCACAATATCCCTGTTAGTATCACTGGGGATCTCTCAGGATCATTCACAACTGCTGAAAGAATACTGATAGACACTTTCTGGCGGGACTCAAATTAATTGCTACAACTCACACAGATAGTACTTATCTGTGTTTTCACATATATACCCAAGGAAGACCCAGCACTTTCATCTGAAAGGGACACAAATTCAAAATTTCTTTGTTTTGAGACAGCATTTACAGGCAGGCCAGGACTTCAGAGCAGCAACAGTTTGTAGAAGTGAAGGGTTGTAGGAAACAGG
Organism: Cinclus cinclus; assembly: GCF_963662255.1. Lineage (NCBI taxonomy): Eukaryota > Metazoa > Chordata > Aves > Passeriformes > Cinclidae > Cinclus > Cinclus cinclus. The sequence continues at coordinate 24,252,073 of NC_085048.1, forward strand.
CACTGAACAACACTGCATATACATCCCGAGTTCAAGGAGGTCCCATTCTCTGCAATTAATCCAGAATTTCTATCTGCAAATTTATATCAGCTAATATATAAAGCAAAAAAAAAAAAAATGCATACAAATGTAGACAACTTAAAATCTCGCATTTTGTAGCAGACAGTAAAAACTCAGTGATGGTGATGTTGCAATAATGACCAACAGTTAGAATGGCAGCCAAGGTAAAAAAGTAAAATATTATTTCATGATATTGAATATTTTATTACTGAAAACAATACACAAATCTTGATTCATTCTTCATTTAATAAATGCCTTGTCAGGCAAAACTGTGAATGCTCAGTAGGAAATCTGTCAGGTCCTTTGTCCTGCTGAAATAGTATGAAGTGCAGGAAGGCACAATTTCTCAAATATTTTTATTTCACAGAGTAGAGCTTTTCAACACTGGCAGCCTGAAAAACACAGGTTAAGATTTTCAAGTATTCAATCCTTTCAGAATGTTCTCATGTCATTCCAGCCCTGCTCAGTACTTCTGCCAAAAATGCATTTCTGTGGGACAAATCACAGCATTTAAAACCAGTTGACCAGAAAATCACTATTTTTTTTTTTTTAATCATTGGAGGAATATAATTTCTCTAAGTAAAAATTAAGTAGAATATTAGGGTCAATGCTGATTACAAAAAAAAAAATCTTTCTTTGCTCTCATTGGTCAGGATTCTTAGCACTGACTTTTAAAAACATTATTTTTATACCACCTGAAATTGATATATGCAGCGCTACAGTTACATCAGACAAATCATGGCTCAGGGGAATATCACAAACACCTGTGTGTAAGATGGGAAAGAATGATGTTTTCCACCCCTGTGGCAAATTGATGAAATATTCACACTGTATCAGTACTAAGTCCAGTTCCAAGAACAAAAAAGTCAAATTCACAGGAAGAAGGTATTTTGGAAAAGAGGTCTTCTTTCACACCCAAAGAAAATATCATGCACTGATTTTCCTTAAAAAACTATTTATTTTATGGGGAAAAAATAACAACTAAAAACAACCAAAGCACTTATATGGATGTATAACAAGTAATCAGTATTTTAGAAATTCAGCTATAAATATTTGATTACATTAACTGAACTTAAGAAATATAAAAACTGCTAGCAATGAGTTTAGGTCATAGTGCATGAGGGACTATTAGATGTGCTCTTTCATTAGTGATTAGCTCCACACTGATATGTGCTTCACTTTTCCTGAAGATGTTGGTGTGTGGCTGTGATATACAGGCAAAATGAAAGTTGCTTTGGAAAATGGGTAACAAACCAAAGATATGCAGAAAGACATGTTATAATAAGATGATTTTACAATAGAGGATGCAAGGATCCCAACTGGATTCACAAACAGTGAAACCTCACTAACCAAGTTAATGTCACTTTTTAACTACTAAATATATGTGCCAAGGCAAAATGGAGGGTCTTACTGACCCGTGTAACTATAAAGGGTCATTTACACTAATCTCACTGAATCTCACTGTTTGACTCGAAATTCTTTGTATAAGTACTAAGTAAACCAGTCTGTTTTAATCACTCCAAGGTGATAAAGTTTACAGTAAGCTGATACACTACAAACGACACTCATTTACATCTTGAATATAATGAAATGATAGTTTATCTACAGTGAACACTTGTGGTTATCTGACCAAAACAGGTCAAATGTTCTAGTCATTTTCTCCTGAAATTACTCAGTGCTGCCTCTAATGACTGATAATTGAAAGCAGAGACTGGAAATATCAAATGTGGTAGGTGACAGATAAGCAACAGATTAATACAAGTACTCTGTTACAGGACACTGAAAGGTCAGAGGCCCTAGGAATTAGCTATTGTGCTACTGTGAAAAGACAGACATCAAATAGCTGTTTACCTCTTGCTCTTCTCTCTCTCATTCTAATCCCAGTACCACAGATGAGACTGTTTAGAGTGACTCACTTTTCATAAATTAAGACAATAAATGTTTAGTAGGGTATGTGGAAAGGTGAAAAGTGGTTCTAGAGAAGCATACAGGGTAAAAAAAAACCACCAAAATAAAACAGCTCTGCTGGATGTAAATATTTGAATGAAGTGCATCTGAGAGAAGTTAAGGACATTCACCAGAAGGTAATTCTCAGTTGAACAGAGACCAGACTACAGATTCCAAAACATGTATTTTAATGGTTTTAAGATTTGCAACTTTTTTGGCTTGTAGAAAATGAACATCAACTTTAGAAAATCACTCTATAGTGATAGCAGGCATACCATTCCTCCTAAAAATGTAAAATCTAGTTACTATTGAACTAAGTGGCAGCCATTTCATTATGCTCATTGGCCTTTGAACGAGGATTACAGTCTTCTAGATAAGGTTTTAAATCAGGCGGACTTTTAAAGTTCAAGAATGAAGAAAAATAACTTCCCGATGTGGTGATTAAAAAACAAAAAAAAAAAGCACTAGTCTGTGATTCTACTTCTCCGAGCACTGCTGCTTTACTAGGTTTATCTGTTTTTTAGAATGCTAAATTTCCTGATCTGACCTCAGGGAATCTATTTTAAGTTGGACGTTGAAATTGAAAAAAAAATAGTCACCTGCCCTTAAAGCATTGTTTTGGACACCAGAGATGGATGCCTGATACAGTCAGTGGAGAGACAATTCTGTTTGTTAAGGGTCAGCTGTCTTGTACCAGCCAGTAAACAGAACAAAGGAGTTTATTTACATTTCCCCTTTAGTCCACTGCAGCACCAGAAAATCAGACTGAGATAGTCCTTGCTCAAAGGACAGTTCAATCCTTATCAGCTGATTTCAATGGCTGTATCCTAACTTGCCAGGATGCCAGTAGCCCAGCAATGGGACATCCTGAGCCATTCCACAGAAGAAAAGCAGGGGTTAAGGGCCAAAAAATGAGAATGAAATAAGTTTTTGCTCCCAGATCTTTCTTTTATTATTTGACATTAGACATTTACCATTTACATTGCCATAATCATTCAGTTCAGTGCTTTAACGACAAAACTTCAGACTTATACACCCAAGTGCATGTCTTCCATTTAGGATGAAGTAGTTGTCGCCTCCGACACACGGTAGGATGGTTTGCGCAGCTGAAGTTCTGCTAAAGATGGTTATAAACTCTTGAGAAGGGATAGGCAAGGAAAGAGAGGCAGTAAGGTAGCCCTCTGTATTAGGGAATGTTTTGATTGCCTAGAACTTAATTTTGGCAACAATTGGGTTGAGTGTTTATATGTTAGAATCAGAGGGAAGGTAAATGGCAGATATCCTGGTAAGAGTCTGTTATAGACCATCCAGCCAGGATGGAGAGACAAATGAAATGTTCTACGAGCAGCTGGGAGAAGTCTCCCAATCGCCAGCCCTTGTTCTCGTGGGGGACTTCAACTTACCAGATGTCTGCTGGAAATACAACACAGCAGAGAGAAAACAGTCCAGGAGGTTCCTGGAATGTGTGGAAGTGAACTCCCTGACACAGCTGGTGAGGGATTCAACTAAGGAAGGTGTCCTGCTGGACATGCTGCTGGTGAACAGAGAATGACTGGTGGCTGATGTGATAGCTGGAGGCCTCTTGGGCACAGCAATCACAAAAGGATGGAGTTTACATGGAGCTTTTAATTATTGAAGAAGTAAGGTAAAGAGTCAGCAGAACTGCTCCTTTGGACTTCCTGAGGGCAGACTTTGGCCTGTTTAGCAGGTTGGATGGCAGAGTCCCTTGGGAGGCAGACCTGAAGGGCAAGAGAGTCCAGGAAGGATGGACATCCTTCACAAGAGAAATCTGAAAGACTAGGGGCAGTCTGTTCCCATGTGCCAAAAGACCAGCCAATGGAGAAGAGGAGCAGCCTGCCTGAACAAAGAGCTTTGGCTGGAAATCAGAAAAAAAAGGGGGAGTTTATGCACTTTGGAAGAAGGGGCAGGAAATCAGGACTACAAGAATGTCATGAGGTTATGCAGATAAAAAATTAGAAGGACCAAAGCCAAACTATAATGTAATCTGGGCACTGCCTTCAAACGCAATAAAAAGGTTACTGTAAATACATCAGCAACAAATGAAGGGCTAAGGAGAATCTCCCTTCTATGACATGTGGGGGAAAACACAGTGACAAAGGATGAGGAAAAGACTGAGGTACTTAATGTTTTCTTTGTCTCACCCTTTAATAGAGCTGGGCCAGTTCCCTGAGTGCCAGCTCCCTGAGGCTGAAGACAGGTACAGGGAGCAGAATGAAACCTCAAAGTGGTGTACTTGTCAGTGAATACTGACATAATACTTGGAGTCAATGGTCTTAAAGGCCTTTCCCAATATAAATGATTCTGTGATTCTGTAATAACTTACGTTAAAAAAATTTAGGCAGAAGTTGAAAATAAGAGTCCCCAAAATTACATTCCACATATAGCCCATCTTAGACACAAAAGTCATTGTCAGAAACTTAATCTACCTTCAGATCCCCTTCCAGCTGGAGAAAAGCTATTTCCTTTATCAGTGGGGATTTTGCTTAATTAGAAAGGGCAAGTCTGGAGAATTTCTTTTTTTTCATTCCAACAGTTCTGTTTCTTAAAAACTGATCTATTGCAGTACTTTTCATCTGAGTCTCTTTGCATTTATTATTATTATATTAGTTGTTTTTTTAAAATAACTAAATTTAAATAATTAATTTAAAATAATTTAAAATTCAATTATAAAAATAATTTACAGATGTGGTTTTGAAATAATGATGTAAATTACTTTCACATTGAATATACTTTCTTTTCAAAACACAAAGAATAATGTTTGATCAGTTATATGCAGAAGCTAGATATACTGCAGGAAATTTAATTATTTCACTAAATTCTTTATTTTCATGTCACCTACTGACATCAATAAACAACATTTTCCTATTTTGTTTACCAAAATTAGAAGCAATTTGAAAATTGCTTGATGAAATATTGTGCAGTTAGTGACAGTTTTTATAAATGAAATATTATTTATCAAAGCCAATTTTTAGTAGTAGAACATCCCTTCTATAACTAAGCAGACTTACTGAACTGTATGAATTGCATAGTAATTCAAACCAAAATAAAGTCAATGAAAAAAACCTTCAACAATGGCAGCAGAATCTAGAGCAGGAAGGAAAAGAGAAAGCATAATAAAAAATCAAACGAACAAAAAACCCCAGTGCCTGTCTCTTTTCAAAGCAAATATTTAACTTGTTTTCTTTCTTTAACCCTCAAAGAAATTCATTTCAATATCCCATATTCATAAAAAACGAAAATGTTAGAATATAATAATGTATTTTAACCAAGCACTGAGTGTTACATCTTTTGAGAGTGCTTTTTTATTATTAAAATGTTCATTTCTTCATTTTGTTATTGTAGTCAATAAGATCTCATAGATCCTTGCCAATTAACAATACACACATTTCAGAATCTTAAAGTATTGTAAAAACTAAAATAGTAATGAGGTGGAATTTCAAATTATGTGATTTCTACTTTGTAATCCCCTCAAAATGTGCATGTAATGTTTTCACTTTAGAAAGTGATAGACAATACCCAAATAATGAAATTTATACAGCCATGCTAGAATAGTAGTGAATATGTAAAAGGATAAGTTTGGTGGTTTTTTCCTATGAAATATTATAAGAATTAGAACTCAGTTAATAGTTAAAAGCTTCCAGCACTCACCACGAGAAAGAAAGATTTCCCAGAAACCTGTAACACTGCGTGCCAGCAACTTTTATAAGCAGATACCTAAAGAAATGCCTCAATCAAAGAGGCATAACTGGGTTTGGCTTTCTCACACATAATCTCCCCAGTGATCTGGACACTGTGAGATTACCCATGATACCTTCTGGTTACTTTATATTAAAATATGGAGTGAAATAGGAGTTTTAATGAAATTGCTGGTCTTCATTCAATAGCCAATGTTTCGTTAAAAATTTCATTACTAAACATGTGTTATTCATTCAATTTACTCTTCTTCCAAGTCAAATGCACTTGCTCAACAAGTCAAAACAAGTGCTGCACTGCAGCTGGTCCAATAATAATTAGATGCTGGAAGGTTTTCAGTTGTTGATACAAAATAAATGGGAAGCAACACCCTGCCTTTCTCGGCCAAGACAAGAGGAGAAGTAACCAGACAAAGAGATCGAGTTATAGAAGTGAACAGAACTTTGAGAGTCTAAATTTGGGCATTATCACAATCCTAACATAAAAAATAGTTGGCAACGTGATTCCTCAAAGTCTCTTTTCCCTGATGGTTTTGACAATATAATGCACTGTATCTTTCAGCCTCACAAATGCAAATCTTTCACTCCAGTTGCTCAGCTGTAGTATGAAGCACAACAAAAGATATAACTGCACATATCTGTCATTTAATCTTTAGTAAGTAAGGACCCTGGGGTTTCTTTATTGTTTTAAGACACACTGTATTACAAAGGCACTCCAACTACAAATACATACTAATCTAAGTCTGCTAGATTTAATCTAAATCTACTAGATTTCTGATTGTGTTCAGTTTCATCAGTGATAAATAAATCTTTACTTGGAAAAATAGAATTCACCAAAGATCCCTCTATGACACAGTTCTGAGCTAATGCATAGATAAATTAGCTAATCATTACGCTACCAAGCCTCAGGTTGCTAATTTTGTCTGCTGCTTTCAATGATGTCTATTTTGCCTCACCTTTAGCAAAGCCAGTAGATTTTTATACCATCTGTCAATAGACTTCCATTTTTTATCACATTTAATTTTGTTTTTCTATAATCACAGATCATCCCAAAGAAAACGAACAATTATTGCCAGGTTTCTGACTGTGTGTGAAAGTCAGGATGTCAGATCAACACAACCTCAAGGTTAACAAATGACAGAAAAAAAAAAGATCCCTCTTGGGTTCAGCTGCAACTGGATAGAAACAAAAGTTATACCTCTGGGATCCAATGGTCAGAAAATAGGTGTAAGTTATAACTGTTTTGACACTGTAAAAGTATACAGATGAAACATAACTTCTGAGGAGGGTGAAAAGGCATATATCATCATAGGGCAACTGGCAGGGGAGGAAAAGCTAAACATTAAAGTGCACTCTATCTTTTCACATCTCCTTAGTTTCTGCTCCTGTTAACCCTCTGCTCACTTCCAGCCAGAGGTGGCAAGTCACTGTACCACTTACCATTCACACATGCTCTCTAATAAACTCCATCTATTTTCTGCTCCGGAATTTGTTGGAAATGCTTCCATGGACGTTGTGTCTGCACATCAAACTGGATAGGATTGGGCAGGCAATATATTCTCCTTATTCTGTGCTCACATCTGAGTATTTTAATTTTGCCAACTCATTAATACTGACCAAACATTCCATAAAAACAGTCCAGCTGTAACAAGGATAAAGAAGGAAGCCCTTGAGAACATCTCATTTAGAGAGTAGAAGGCTTCTTTACATATAAGAAATAAAAAAATTTGCTAGAATATAATACAGACAGGATACTAAATACAGTTGCAAAAAGATAGCTGCTCACAGACCATGTATTTAGTTATTTTGTAAGCTTGGCTCAGATAAATTCAGACATCCTCAGATTACACTTTTGTTGCACAAATGATTACTGCGCTAATCACTGTACTCAGTCATCACCTTAAAATTAAAATGTAAGGAGACTAAACTTCATCTTTTATAATCTGTTGGCCCTTGTTTTGAAGTTTTGTCCTGCACACTCTTGCTGGAAAGCCTGGAAAGCCAGAGTGAAGCCTGGAAAGCCTTCACTTAGGAAAGCCTAAGCAGTGGTACTGAGGAGCAGAGCAATGGGGTAAGAAGCATGGCAGGGGCAGGCCCTCACAGACACTACAGTGAAAGAAAATGGGAGGAAAATGAGGAGGAAGAGCAGGATAGGAGACTGGCCAGGGGTTGTGAGGAATGGTATTTTCAGTTGGCTGGTTTTTTAATAGCCAGTTTGGGATCTGGCTGCGGTTTCAACAGCTTTTTAATATGGATATACCCTCTCCTCTGCAGCTCTTGTCAGTCTAATCTGACCATGATTTATTCTCACAGAGATAATTTCACTTAATGAAATAAGTCGCCTGAAAAAGAAGGAAAAAAATCGGAGTCTTTCCCCCCAGAAAGAATTTTAAAACTTATCAAAGCTAGTGATCATTTTGACCCTCTTTCTAGGCAGAAACTCATTGACTGTTAGTGAATAAAATACCTCTGGGTTAGCCACCCAGCATTACACCTGCACTGCCAAAGGAAAGTAAAAATAATCTTCACAAACAATGTGAAGAACTCAGATTTACTCCAGGTTACACAGCAGTAGGTTCTTTTGGGCAGACTTGGGGAGAGAGACACAGGAGTCTCAAAATGAGAAAAGCAAGAAAATAATTTCCAAAGTAGAAAGTATGACATTTTGAGCACACAGTACTGTTCATCCAATAATTTTCTGATGCAAGATCATCACTCCTCTCCAAAAAACCCTGATGATTGATGTCAATGTATAAAACAAGAGTAAGGTCTGCCTTCTTTATGATTACTCTGTCACAGAGTCACAGAGAGGCTGCGTTTGGAGGGGGCTTGAGGAGGTCATCTGCTCCTGGCTCAGGCACAGCCACCTAGAGCTGGTCGCCCAGGGCTGTGGGTATGCTTGTAATACTTCTGCATTTTCAGTGTTATTCCACCTGAGACTGCATTCCTCATAATCCTCACAGTTTCTTACAAGCACAATACCCAAGCTGGTTGCAGAGGTATCTATAGGTGTAACACGTCTCTGGAACAGCAAAGATGGTCTCCTGAAGCTTGCACTGCCTGCTGAACTGAGGTCCCCAGACAAAACTTGTGTGTCTTTCTAAGCAGAAGGTAAGAATGAGCAGGGAATTGGAAGCTGACCCGCAATCTTTTTGGTACAACATCACTAAGAATATTTCACATGCATTTTCCAGCATCGGATCAACCTTTGTCTTTGCACATTTTTGCTAAACCTGTTCTTCCAGTAGGACTGGAAGGGACAACTGCTCTAATTTTTGGAGAGAGGCTTAGGTTTTTTAACAAATAAAAAACCCCTTTTGTCCACCCCCAAAACTGGAAGCATAGCAGTCTCATCTTTTAGATACATGCTTTCATTTCCATTTTGATGAAAACCACTCCCTACCTGCAGACAAGGAGAAGCAGCTTGATTTAATGGAGCTTGTGGTAAACCTCACAGATATAATGATGTAACGTTATATGTTAATAAAAGAAGCTTCATTACTGTACAGTAGCAGATGGTAATGTAAACACAGCATGAAGAGGTGACAACTTGTTTGGGAGCTGTGCCCATGGAGTCAAGGTTTCAGCTCATGAGTGTGCCTGTGTACTGGCTCCAGCTGAGTGATGAGCATCTTTTAGACAAGGCCTCCCGTGCACACACATCCTAATAAGCACATCTTCTGTATTTTGCATTTATAAGGAATACATACAAATATGGAGGAAGCAGAACACAATTGCTGGGCAATCAACATAGTGGCAATATGCTGTTAATATTAATGACATTTCTTTCTTCATTCTGACCCAATGAATTGCAGCATGAACTTGAACTAATCAGCCTCAAGATTAGCTCAGTTGGCCAGAGCATGGTGCTATTATGACCAAGGCTGGAGCTTCAATCCCCATGTGGGCCATTCACTTAAGAGTTGCACTTGATCCCTCTGAGTCCTTTTCAACTCTGTATATTCTGTGGTCTGTGACTTAGAATTTACTCCACAGCATCAATCGCCTCTGGATTTTGCATTGACATACATCTATATTTCTCTACAAAAATAAATATGTACACATATTTCATAAAAGTGTAAATATATTTAAGATGTACTTACTTAAATTAAAAAATTGATGTATCTAAAAATATTTGTCCTTGTAAATGTGATCTCATTATTATATATAGCCTCATTAAACATGGTTCTCAATTCAAAATTGATGAAAAAATTTACCTTTTGAAGAACCATTGTTGATAGTTATAGGATATTATATAGGAGATAACTGAAGGATTAAAGAAAAAAAACCCTCATTCTGAAATAATAAGTAATTTTAAATTACTGTGCTATACAATACTATATAGTGTCACATTATATGACCTCTCAAAATTCTGAAAAATAAACCAGCCCTTCCTGACTATCATCATATCTAATTGTATGTTTCCAGGTATACTTTCTATTGCTTAACACCCAAGAGGATTTTAAAATCATGATGTTTTGAATACCTTATTATAACATCCAGAAAATTCTGTATTTTATTTTTAATCATATAAGCTTGTAACTTAAATCAATACACTAAAAACACTTAACTATGTAAAGGAAATTGTGTCTAGTTGAACTATAGGTTTAACCTTTGCTACATGAAATAGAGTACAGAGTTTTAGCTTTCACAATAGTGTTCAGTTCACAGTGACAACCATGGGCAGCCAAAGAGCCCACAGCACAGCTCTAAGTACCTTACCTTTTTTAATCTAGAATTTGACTCATGTTGGATGATAAACCATTACAATAATGCCATAATGATGTGCAGTTAGCCACTAAAAACAATTATTTTTTTATGGCACTTCATTCTGCAATAAGTCTATTTATAACTGTTATAATAAAACAAAATTGAAGGTGTATTCTTTTGCCTTGTCTTAAAATTCTGGGAGTAGATTTTCACCTGGTAATGATAATTTTTTAGCTTCTCTTCCCTGTGTTTCTTCATGTATTTCAGGAAATCAAGTTTACTACAAAATTGTGGAAAGTAAGCTGTGGAAAAACAGAAAAGGAAACATATATGTATATATATATATATCTCATCACTAGTGAGAAATTATACGGACAATGCCATGTGTTTCAAAAGCCATTGACTATATGGAAAGCACTGTAAAATAAAAAGTGCTTGAAGTTGCTTTCTGAGCCTTTAGAGTGACCATTTTCAGGAATTGTGGCTTTTTCTGGATGTTGATTTGTTTTCATTTTTGTTTTTCTGCAGCTGCAGGGGATAATTGCTGCTCTTTATTGAAATCTTAGATGTGCTCATAAATCATCAATGCACAGAAAATCTCATAGCAAATATTATACAAGTCTTAAAAAACTCATGGGAAGTGGCAGATCTATGGAAGTATAAGAAACTATGAAATTATGGAAAATTAGAAAGATATAATTTGTGGAGACAGAGGCTACCGTCTTTTATATTATCAGATGTGAACTTCAGCCCTTACAGCGCTGTTTGTTGATATCTCACTTCTTTCTTGATCTCTTTGGAGAAGTATCCAAGCTGTTAGTCAGAGGAAAGAAGCCCATCTCAGAACAAAAAAAAAAAAAAAGTATTTTATTAGCAGTACCAATGATCCTAAATGGAAAAGGACTGGTTTAAGGATCTAATTTTGCCAGCAACTGGATGAGCCGCAGCTCTCAGCTCCCATTACCCTCACTACATGACTATTCAGCACCTCATACCACTGAATTGTGCTGCTGTTTTAGTGTTCAGGTCTTTGGTGCAGATCCATAAACTCTCCTCCTTATTTCAAAATGTTACAACAGGATGTAATTAAGTACAATTAACAAAGAGGTCAAATGGTCATCTGATAAACACTGGTCCAAACAGGCAGCTTGAAAGGTCAGGGCTGCTAAACCCACATAGTATTGATGGGAAAGAATATTATGATTTAAGGGGGAAAAAATTCCAGTGACTAAAACTGAAGAGATTTACATGCTTTCTATATTACATACTCAAAGCCATGCACACAGACTGATATGTATGCACACATGACTGAGAGAGACACAAACCTATATTCTGAGAAGAAGAGCTAAGCTAGCCATGCTTCCTCTCTTCATTACACCAGAACACAAATCTCAGTCTTGGTGCTTAAATTCCAGTGCCTCTTTTTCATTTTCATTATTTTGTAAACTGTGTTTAAGAACAGCAAACTTGTTGCCATTACAGAAGAGCCTTTTTTAGCCCTTTCTAAAACAATATTTGAGATCACCATGATGAAATGCAAGGTGTAAGTATTTTACAGAGCTCACAGCCAGAGTAAAACAAGCCTTCACAAGAAGAAAGCTATACCAGTACTATGCAACTTCAAAGAATGAAAATGCACAGAAGAGAAAATTAAGACAGGAGTATTTGCCCATCCTCATTTTATGGACTGGAAAACAGAGGTACACTGTTTTCATTCTCTATCTGAGGCTCTTCAGGATTTTCTTATTAGGTTGCTCTGACTTTTCACTCTCTGACTCAGCTGGAGGTGGGACTGACTTACTACAAAACTTTAGCCCACATTTAATTTTCATGTATGAGGCAGCAAGGTAACCTGGTCAGGAGCAGCAGATTAACCTTTGGGATCACTAGCATGTTATGACTTGTAGTTTTTGACAAATATTCCAGCTGAGCTAACCTTGGGAACAACCTTCCCAGAGCTCTGTTCCACCATCATAAATCATCCCAAAGACTACAGTTGTTAAGTGGTTGTGCACTGGATTTGCTCTCACAAAGATATCATCCACACTACTGCTCTCCCACTCTTTCAATTTCTCAATTAGTGTTTTTGAAAACCATGCCACCAGAATCCCATGGCTCTAGGCACCAGGTGCCACCTGATACCATCTGCCCACTGCTTCAAAATCACAGTCCCAGATCATTCCGTGTCCCTGCTCCTTCTTTTTCTAAGGCCTAGAATGAAACAGATCACATATTTTTTTCCAGAATTTTGTTTTGTCAGAACAGAATTTAACACCTCTAGGTCCAAAAATTATGTCATTCACAACTGAAAAAGTCCAATGCAATGAATTTTTCAAATTGCTTTGCAGTATCTTATTGCTGCATACCCCATATGTATTTCCTGTCCATTTAAAAAAATGTTTTAAATGGATATGCCTAGCCAAATTGCTCTTAATTTACAATAATTACTCCAGAATAGGGCTACAGCTTTACCAGATCATGTGATTTAACTTCATTAATTTGATTACAGTCAAATACCTACGAATTAAAACAACAATAATTTCATTTAATTGACCCAGTCAACAAAGGGATATAATTACAGAACATTGAAGCTGGAAAACACCTTAAGGTTGTCATGGAGTCTGAATAAGTAATATTGTCAAGCCAGATAAAGATAAAGCTTACAGAACTTTCAGTTGTTCAAATTTCTTCCTCATCCTAATTCTCCTTGAAAAATAATTATGTGGAATTTTACTTCTGCAAAGTCACTGATTATTAGTTACAGACACATCTCATGAACCAGCACTAGCTGTCCTGGTTAGTTTTCTAGGTTCTGACTCATTAATAATTTTTGCCTCAGTTTGTCTTGAATTACAGTGGGAGAAAAAGTAGAACCATATTTTGGTGAGGTACCACAGGTGCCTCATCTACCACATGTCTATGAAGTGGTATAGTAGTGGTTAACAAAGCCAGGTTCTTGATCTATTGCACCAGAATAATTGCTCAAAAAGAGCTAGGAACTAAACACTTAAATTCATCTCTTGGAGCATTTCTCAATAACTGGGAAATTTCTGAGTGGAGAGCTGAGCTATAAAATCTTTCCCTTTCTGCTTATATTACAGTCATGTTTTGTATAGAAACAAATTCATAATTCAGTACAAAACACAAACCAGCTCTTGCTTGGTGAGCCCCACCCACAAACTTAAATAATGTAGTTGTCAGGGTTGACAAATTCTGCCCACTGTAGCATTTCTGTGTTTTATAGGAAATTTTAACCGGGGGTGTTATTTTAAGAGATGAGCAAATAGGGAAACCCCATGGCCTAGCCAATAAATATGAACTTTAGGTGCAATGGAGCACTCATAAATATGACTCAGAACAAGGGGATTCATTGTTTCTCCTGACCCCTCTTAGCTACTCCTCTGATCTCAACCTCTGTGTGCGTCATGGCAGCCCTCATCCTTTAACCTGTGGTTTTTAAAAGCAGCTTCTAAGTTATTTACGGCTGCAAATGTTAGTAGCCTGTCTGTGTGCTCCCAGCACACACATACTGAAGGGTGGGGGGAGCTGCATTTTGTTTTGCAAGGATGAAAAGTTTTGCCTGGGGAAGCTGAGGTAGCTGCTCTGCCACAAGGGATTCAGAAGAAAAGTCCTCCCTTTGCCTTCAAGGCTTACTTGGGGAAGAAACCCACACCTGCACTCATTTTGCCTTTCATTTGTGCATTATCTGTCTTTATCATGCTCTTTGCTCTTTCTCCATCTGCGTTCACCTTCTCCCTACCGTGACAAACTTCCACTTTTGTAATTCTACTGGCATGGGAAATGCTCTCAGTGCTGCACCATCAGTTCCACGTGAGGCCCAGAGGTGCAGGACTTCCAGTAATTTCTGCAGTGGCTGTTTCTCTTTTGTGAGCCTTTCCCGTGCCCAGCAGGTCTGTATTCAGCCCTGAACATTGGCTGTTCTCTTCTGAGAGGAGGGATGTCCTCCTTCTAAAGCTCAGCCTGTGCTTTGCTGTTTTTCCATCATGCCTGCTCCCATTCCTTCCCTCTCCATCTCCCGCACTGTCGCCTGGTCTCACCACCTCTCAGCCTTTAATCCTTTCTACAGCCAAATGCCATTGACATAAAACTAAAGTTCAGTGACCCTGCCTAGGCAGCAGGGGTTAGAGACAAGGGGAAGGACAAGGAGGAGAGAATAGGGAAAAGTGTGGGAAATAATTATAAAGTCTGGTAGCAGTCAGAGCTCTCCTGAAGCCCTGGGGAGCCTTTCTTTAGCTGGAGGCTGCAATTGGCACTTCATAAACTGTTCATTCTCAGCTATGTGGAAACACCAGACAACACCTAGAATGATCAGACTGCAATCAATCAATTTTTTCCAAATTCTATTAGTCTGTGGGCCTATGAAAGCAAGCTGAAAGGAACTGTCATGGCTAAAATGAAAAGAAAAAGGAACTGCCTCTGTCATAATTACCCCCATCACTCCAGCAGTAAGGAGGCAGGTGGCCACAGTAAAATTCTTTGCATAATTTAATGTCCAGAGAAAATAATTACAGGAGCAATAAGTGTGGGAGATGACATAGATGCCAAAGTTGTCCAGTTAGCTAAGAAAACAACCCAGAGTTTAGGAAGAGAACCGAGAGGCTCTCCATCCAATCCATGGCAGGATTCCTCCCCTAATACTCTCCACACAGAGATGTCTCCACAAGCCTGCCTCCTTCTCTTTCATGGTTAGCCAGAGTCACTGCCAGATTGTGTTTTCCTGGGAAAATATGCACTGTACAATACATACAATCCCCAAAACCCCACCCAAAGTCTGTGTTTAGTCTGGAAAGGAACACTTTCTAAAGAAAAAGCGGAACTGGGTCAGCCGTTCTTCCCAATGGGAAAAATATTAATAATAATATATATTTTTATATATCCATACATATACATAGCTTTTCACCATGCACGTCTAACCATCTGCTAAATCAGTTTCTATTCAGTTATCTGCAAATTCTTTCAAACCTGTCGGCAAGGAGAGTCAGACAGTTTTATACCCCAGTTAATGGAGAGCTTGACGTTTTTTTGGCTGTGTAGATACAATAATTTACTTGGATTTAAAGTGCTAACTTTGGCAAAAAAATTAATTGACAGTTATAAAAACATTATTTTGTTAGATGATATTTATGGATCACACAAAGCTATTTTGAGGTAGAGCCATATAGTTCTTAAGATTCATGTAACTTGAGAGATTTCAAAGGAAATATAAAATTTTTCAATATAAAACAACAAATGTAGTGCAATTCAAAAAAGAGGATATGGAGGATATTTCTAGACAAAAATTGAAAGCAATCTCTGAAAACCTGCTCTGTCATTGCACAAAAATTGGTTGAAACTCTAATGAATTATAAGTATTGGATGAGGATTTTTACCTCATGTCATCCTGTGAGTAAAGTCCTTTCACTCTATAAACAAGTAAAATTATTTTCAAAGGGTTATCTTAATATTTAACTTGATCATAGAAATTTATTTCATAATTCATAGTTATTTCTAATACCTGACTGTACTAAGTCACAAGAAATTCATTCTGTTCACTGACTGGGTGACAAAACTTTAATAAAGGGGAAAAAAGTCTTAGGATTTCAAGATGCCAAGTGATGACTTTTTGGATGAAAATTAAATGAGACCTGCTTGATCCAATTTGCTCTAAATGTTAGGTAAAAGAGTGAAAAACAGCACCTTATTGACTTGGGTTTGCCATTGAATAAAAGCTTCACAAACATTTTCTCATTTTTTCTCAGTATTGATCCAATTCCACAAGTAAAGACATGGGGTCTATCTGTTATTTAACAAGTTTTATCTCTGCAATAGCATCCCTCTGTTCAAGGCAAGATAATAGCACTCTTTCCATGGCTTCAGCTACAGTTGTGTCAATGTTTTCATTAGAAGCCTGCATTTATACATTAAAACTGTACCACAGCCAAAGAAATTCACGTACGGTTAAAATTAAGAGAGCAACATCAGAAATCCTGTGGAAAAGAAAGAAAGTGTGCTCATTCCTAAGCTTTAGGAGAGAAGTTAATGATCCTGAGGCCTTTTTGCATGTATCCTTCAAACCCCTTCCTCAGCTCCTGGCATTTTATGGCTTAGCACTCCATATTCCTCGCTGATGATATGTTAGCTGTGAGTGGAAGGTTGTAGAAACTGAATTAGTTTAATTTAAGAAATGAGCTACTATGTATGCACAGGGTCTGATTGCAGTAAGGAATCCTTTCTTTTTCATGTGTAACAAAAATATATTTGTACAGGTATTTGGCGTGGATTGATGTATTATAAGTTTCTCAAAGTAGCTGTAAAATTTGTTCTATGCCATGTTAGCATTCGCCAATGAACACTATAGGCTAAAATCTTTTGAATTTATGTATTTGCTTAATGATTCCGGTTTTAAAGAAGAATATAATCTGTAAAACAGTGTTCAAAGTTGGGACAGAGAAGCTGGAGAAATATGAATAGTCCTCTGTGCCTCAGACAAAATTTCCATTGGTTTCAGTGTTTGGTGTAAGAAATGAACACAGCACGTTCGGTTTCAAAATTTTTCTAAGATTGTGGAATCATTCATATTGTCTGTGAAGAAGAAAAAATGTCTTTTTGGGGTTACTTAAAAAAATCTCAGTAATTATTGTATCCTTCTTAGCATATGTATGTCAGGGCCACAAATTTTATTGCGATCTTCACATTCAAGATTTTGAAATTTATTTTATATGCTGAAAAAGAAAACATAACACGAAACCACAAAACCAGATATATATCTCCCATTTTATGGAAGGTTTATATCAATTAACAGGAAAATATGAAGAAAGCAAACAGACTTGCTAAGCAAATTAAACACTCTCTTAGGAGAAAAATTAACAGATTTATTGTAAAAAAAAAGAAAATACAGACCATTTGAACGGCATGAAAAAGAACACCTAAGTATAGAGGATTTAATGATCACTTTGATGATAATGGAATATTTGCAATGTTTAAATGCAGTTTACAAAAGTGCTTCTGTTTTTCCAAACCTCATCCATGTAGATCTATTTTATTCAATCCCCCTCTTTTTGTAAGAGGTGAGGAGTGGGAACACTAATATTTATCTTAAAAGATCCTTCCCTAACTAAATTTTGAGAGTGCAAAAAGTGAGTTGGACTGCATAAGTATTATTTGCCTGTTCTTTGGGGAACAGGGTATCCTATATATGTCATTTTGGGAGAGCAGCCAAAAAGAAGATGCCAGAACTCTAAAGAGTCAGGGCTTTGCAATAATGTAATAAAATATTATATCAGGATAAAAAAACACCTAGTCAGGAAAACAAAGTTCTGAATTTGAAGGTGATATAATCAAATCTTTGAAAACCCCAGTGTGTTTAGTGGAGGATTTATTCTTTGACTGCTGGACCAAACCCAGTTAACTCCTCTGTTACACTCATCAATATTTATGGTGAGCTGCCAACACACACAGTCTTATACAAAACACAGGACAAGACATAGTCTCTGTCTTCTTGTACCTTTCAAGAAAGAAAGAGATGGAAATTCTGAAATAAACTCCAGTAGAAAGAGCAGGTGTCTACAATTTTAACTTCAGGAAAAATAAATGCTTTCTTATTTGTCTCCCTGGTTGCTTGACAGAAATATGATTGTAGTTCCCTTGATAATTATTTTCTAAATTTGTTTTTCAAGGTGAGGTATTTGCAGCTCCAACAGGTTGCAGTTTTAATCAAAGTTAGTACATAAGTTTAAATTTTTATTCTTTAATAGAAAATTATTTGCTTCTGTCCATTTTTTCTTTACTTTTTAATCTTTTTCAGTCTTTTCAATTCTTATGCTTAATAATTTCTATCCAACATCTCAGCTATATTTCTTGTTTCAATAAATACGTCCTAAATTCTTATAACAGGTACAACTACATACAAAATTTTCAATTTAAAATATCATGATGATTTATTGAGTTTTATAATTACACATTATGTAATTAATGGTGTGCAAGTGTGAGCATGGTCAATACTATTTTCAGAGCAGATTTATTTGATGCAAGTTGACTGGGGCTTCAATTTTAAATCCATTTGAGTTATTACTGTGCTGCATCAGCCTTTATTGATTTTAAGGTACAGCATTAGCATTCACTTATCACTGCATATTTTTCTCCATTCTCCATTAAAAGAGCTTGCCCTCATCTGTCACAATCTCATACTGCATAAATCATATTAAATAGTTACTTGTTTTCATGATTTATTTTATTTTATGTTAATTATGCAGTAACACAGGATAGTTTAATGAAAATGTTGAAGCTAATCTATATTGGTCTTCAATATTTTTTACGCATTTTGCACTGTGGAATGTGTGATATACCACAATATCCAGCTTGCATGAAAGGGTATTTAGAGCTGAGACACATTTAAATTTTACAGATGCCAAATTAAACCTGACCTTTACACAGAATTTTACTATAAGCTAATGGTGTCTATTAATATTAATCACTAGAAAAATACAGCATCTCAGCCCAGTTTTCAGTTTTGAAACACAAGATAAGCTTTAGCTTCTCAAAATTACTTTCTTAAGGCAAAAAAAGATAAATATTGGAACATTCCTACCCAAGGTAAGACACTCAGTGGAAATTTGAGTTCTTCCAGAGAAGGCTTTTGTCTGAGAAAGCACAGTAGGATCAGCCTAGGACATATCTGACACTGAAACTTCAAAGACTTCTCCTCATTCACTGCAAGAAGCCCTATTGTAATCAAAGACATTTCTGAAATCAAAGGCTAGGTCCCACGTAAATGTCCTCAGGGATGCTGATGGAATGGTCCCTGATATATTTACAGAGGACGCTTCTCAGGACACACAAGAAAAATTTTTGCTAGATGAATGCCTTGACTAATGCTAAGAACAAGAGCATTTCCGATTTTTCTGTATAACTTTACTAGTTTAAATTCAGCTGACTCCAGATACTCTGGGTAAATCAAGGCACACAGTGTTAATTTAAAAGCAATACATGAGCAGTATGTAACTGTTTCTTAATGATAAGGAACACATATTCAAAAAACAGATTCCATTTCTTTCCTAACCTGCTATTTCTGGAGCAAAAACAAAAAGCAAATATATTTAGAGGTGTGGACATCTGTTACTCTTAAGGAAAAAGTCTCAGACTTGAGCACCTCCTTGTCAGCCAAATAATTAATGAAAAGTGATTTGTTATTATGGTAAATAAACTCTAGAGTGTTACTTTCTTAAAATTTTAGTATTTTGAGTATTAATATTTACTGAAAACCTGGTAGACATAAAAAAGTACAGAACGTGTTGATAAAATGAAGGTATTTTGGAACATGTGCCACTGTTAAAAAGTTTCTACAGAAAGTTCTATCCTGGAAAAAAGAGTTCATCAGAATTTATAGTAGCTTATTCTGAAACTTCAAGTTTTCAATTAAATCTCTTACTATTCACGTCCAATGAGAAATGGGTTTTTAGCCAAATTTATCAGTCCTGCAGCATTTAAAATACTTATAAAATACTAAATTAATTGAATGAATTATTTGCAGCTTTCTATATGAGATTTAAGTTGTTTTTTAGTAAAGAAATCTGTAACTGCTTTTTTTCCTACAATGTAACTGGCAAGCATGTTTATTATACTCAGAAGCCAATATAATTTAGTTTTATCAGGTTTTGTATCTGAATTTATATAATTTTCAAAAGCATTCTTTGCTTGCATGTTTCTGGTGTTTAATACTCTACTTGTCATTTAATTTATTTATGACAGAGAAAATAAGAACCATTGTAGATTGTGAGCAGCGTAGCAGTATAATAAAACACAGCCTGTTGTTATTAAATAGAAATAACAAAGGAACAGCAACAGATTATTTAAAATCCAGTCATCCAACTGAAAAGATAATAAAACTCTGTCTCTGAACAACAGAAAACCCGCACTAAGTAACCTAAGAAATTTTTTTTATGGTTTTAACTTTTCCCTTTTCATACCTTTCTAGGCTTTAAAATATTAACAACTGACATTTGTTCATGTGTAAGTTTTAAGGAAAATACTGAGGGAAATAACTGAGCAACAGGCATAAGTGTTTGATTTTTAGAGATTTAAAAAAAAAAAGGAGTTAGTTGGCCTAAGGCTAGAATTTTCATTACATCAATGAAAGAAAGAAAACAGAAGCCAGCAGAGGGAAGTTATAGAAACTGACTTTATATAAACAGTGAGAAAAATCTTTTTCCATGGCCACCTACAATGTAGCTACTTTACCATCCGTATGGTTTTTCTTTTACCAGTGGCACAGCAGCCCGGGCCCAATCCTGCTGTTTCAGAGCAGGTCACAGTTCAGCCGAGAGGTTTGCCCTTCACAAGATCACACTAACAGTTTGTCAGAGAGAGCAAAAACAAAAAGTATTTCCACGTACCTAAATTGACAAAGCTCATGACCATGTCAGCATCATTCAGAAAGTTGGTGTCGTGCAGGCTGGCTAAGGGAGGATTCTGTGTGGTCAGGGGGGTCATGCGAGATAATTGTATTCTCCGTGAATATCCATTTGGAGAGGCAGGGTATCCTTTTCGTATCCCTCTGCTCTCCCCTGCCATTGATCCCTTCAGTGAATAATCCAGCTCCTCAGAATCCTCTTCATTTGTCATGGCATTATACAGGTCCAGCATGAAGAGGGGTGCAGAAGAAGCCTGCTTTCCTGGTGAAAATGGTCTGGGTCTGTGAGGTAAACCCAGGATAGAGAGAATCTCTCTCTGAATCTCCCTTCTCTCATGGTTCCGCAGCCTCCTGTAAATAAAACTCGAATGGACATGATTGTCTCCTAAACCTCCCTGTGCGTGACCCACCAGAACCCAGCAATTCCAGAGCAAGCCCACGAAAGCTTTGAGCGCAGTTAGGTTCATCTTTGAAAAGAAAAAGAACAAGGGAAAAAAAAGAAAAAAAACAACAACTTTTCTCCTACTTGTTCTGAGTTCCTATGAGGTCTGCTTTCCCAGTAGTTGAAAAACAAAATTTACCTATTCTTCATGTCAATGTCATCTCTAAACGTAACATCGTAACATCTTTGATGATTCCTCTCCCCCCACCCTGTTTAAATATTATGGAATGTGTCAGGTTGCAGTTATTTCTAAGAAAGCTGAAATTCAGACTTCCAATTTTCCACTGTTGTTATCGTTTTTTCTGCATTTATGGAGCAGAAGACCAGTATTTTGTCAGCTGACCTAGGCATTCCTATATAAACCTTAGATAACCAGGTCTTTGGTGGGGAGCTGTATTAGCAAGAGATGTTCTTCTGACACATTGTAGTTCCCAGAGTTATCTTCCCTCGTTATTCTGAGTTCTTCGTACACCTTGCGCTCTTCCCAAGATAAAATCCTGAGTCACAGATTTGTCTTGATCTGTACCTTGGTGGTGTAACACATATCTGTCCAGCAGCCTGGAGATAACTTTAACATCTTTTGAGTCGCTTGAGTGTAAAGTAATTCTAAAGCATGTACTAATCAAATTAATGTGTTGCCATGAATTTACTTGCAAAAAATAACCTTCTGTAAATCCATTCAACCCTTTTCAGCTTCTGAACTGTTATTTCCAACTGTAGCAGGCACAAATATAACAGCTCTCTTCAAGAGAGATCTAAAGACTAATGTAAGCACAACCCTGCTGGGAAAGAAGAGGCTTCTCATTGTAATTTGAAACGGGTATAGCAAAAAAGTCCTTAACCCTTTTCTTGCCAGACAGAGCTTTAAACCTCTCCCCCTGGCTCTCCAATTTACAGTAATATACCTAATTTTGTCCATTGGCTGTTTTCTTCGTGACAGCTTGCACAATCAATTTTAAAAATTTTAAGATATATAGATGGCGTCATATGGAAGCTCTTGTGAGTCTCATTATGAGTCTCTGGTTTAGTAAACCTGAGTAGGAAACTCGCATAACAGATTAAAATAACATCTCACTAATTCAAGAAAAGTTTACGTTTTAGGCAAATTTAGCAAACAAAAGTGACCTTTCCAAAAAACTCTGTAGGAATATTTGTCAGTGAGGTTTGATTCACTCTTTTCTAAAAATGTTGGGAATGCAATCTGAATGAAAACAAATCCAGTCAGAAAGCAAGATTTCAATTTGTGCACAGCCAATGCTGTAATTATGCTTATATTCACAACTTTCATAAACTGTAATTTGCAATGATAATCTATGCAAAATATATTTTTACTCATAAATTGCTATACTACTTTTCCCACTAAATATGAAAAGCTAAAATTTAATTGCATAGATTGTTATTAACTGAAGAAGGAGACAGTTTAACTGAAGAAATAAGAATATTAAATAGATTTTAAAGCTGTTGCCCATGAAGTTAAGGTTCAGTGTAGAATTTTTTGACAGCCAGTAGCTGGTGTTTCCCCCTCACTAAAACAAAATCACTGTGTTAAATTTCATACTGCTCAGATTGTTGGTGGTTATTTTCCTTGCTGCTAAAATTATTCTTTAGCCTTGAGGAGACTTTTATGAAGGATAGAAAAATGGGACAAAAAAGGGGTTTTGTCAACATGAAATTGAGGGGAAAAACTAGGTGTATAAATTCCATCCCTTTGGGTTTTCCTGTACATGACACTTACTCAGCAAATCACACAGTCCTTGAGCAAACTTGGGAGTGTGACAGCAAATATAGTTACACCCTAAGAAGCCAGGAACAATTTATTTAGTGTATTAAGCACAAACAAGCTTTACAGTCTAGTCCAGCCATCCCCTTAAATACAGCTGATTCTCTCTCATAAATCAGCACATGTAATAAACAATGCTTCTTCCAAGAAAGGATTTATCTCATGCTAGACCTGATGAATTGGCACTAAAATTAGGAAGATATTTAGCAAAAGTTTTGTTCTTCTTAGCAGAAAAACAATCACAATCAGAATACATTTTTTTTTTCTTGCTAAGGTGCTCCTTCCAAATCTATTTGTTAAAAGAAAAGTATTATTTCCTGGCTTTTCTTCTTTTCACTTGTTTTGCTCAGTCAGTTGCAATAATACATGAGACTTTACCATGCATATGTCTTTTCTGAATTTGGCCTTCGCATATACTGCAACAAGATTTCTTCCTCTTTTCCAGTAATATATTTCCTTTTTCCCCTAAGCATTCATAAAAGCCAGTGGATTGATTGCTCGGAGGATTTAAGTTCTCAGCCCATCAGTATGTCCAGCAACAGAAATTTCCTATATTATGTCACTAGAGTGTCTGAAGTTCCACATTATTTTTTTTAATAAAAAAAGCCAAAAATGCCTTTAAATTCGAGGATATTTTTATGCAGCAAATATCTTTCCAGACAGAAACTAAACAAGAACACATCTAAACTAGTATTCATATGTTTGATGAAAAAAGCTCTTATTATTTTTTGATAGAGCCACAACCAAACTGCTAAATAAATACAAAGCCTTTATTTTACAATAACTTGAACTACACTGAGGCACCAAATGTCCTGGACTAGAACACATTTTTTTTTTTAAAATTTTATTAATATAAATACAATTTTTTTTGCATAAGTTTATATTCCATAAACACTCATTCTTAGCATGGGTTTTTTCATACAGGGAGACACAGCTCTAAAACTGAAGGTCTTTGCTAATGAAGTGAATAGTGTCTGTAATCGCTGATAGACCCCATTTTGCATTTCCAATATGAAGCTATCAACTTCTGAAGAAAAAATGCCATGTACAACTTCAGCATTTCAAGATATACACAGATAGACTTCTTTCTTCTCTAGATGATAAACCTCGTAGCAACATAAGAAATCACCTGAACAGTCGTTACCCAGACCTTTAAAACTATAAGGAAGACTAAAATGACTCCCAAAGTGAGCTCCCCTTAGGGACAGATGTCTGACAGAGGAGCACAAAACCAGAGGTGCACCTGGAGAGCAGGGACTCAGAGGCAAGAAAGCAGCAGAGCATGGTGCAGGCACCCTGGCAGTACAAGATAGGAAGCAGCTGCATGAATTTCTTAAACAATGTGGCATGTATGCACATGATGAGTGAATTCAGAGCTCATTATGTTTGTACTAATCTAAACAATGCTAGAAAAAATATCGTAAGGGAAGTAATGAAACCTGGGAATCCAGATCTTGCCAATCTTGCATTCCAATGGATCGCCATTCACTATAACGGTGAAAAAAAATACAGCTACCCAGCAGACCACTGTAATAAGTGAAGGTAGAAGTGGTTTGTGGGCAATGACCACTACTGAAAATATACAAAAATCTGTGGATGGTGACTCAATGCAGAATCCCTTTGGTTCTCAATGTCACATCAACAGAGGGTGATTCCCCACAGCAGTGGTTCCCTGCAACTGTTTGGCAAATTAGGCTGAAATGCAGATCCTCTTTAGTCTAAATATGAAACCTATTCATGCACACAGAATGATTCTGATGGCCATTTCCCTCCTTGATCAGCTAAATTTGACATTCAGATCAATATTATGCATAAATAGATGATCCAGCATTAAAAATAATTAAGTCTGTTCTTGTGACTTTCCTGCAAGGCTATTGCTGCAAAAGGTACATGGAGAAAGACTCCTATAGAAGGGTTTCATGAGAGCTGGAGAATAATTAATTGCTAAAACTATAGATTCCCCAGCAGAAAGAAAGCAAGTAGTCTGGACTTCTGGGAGAGAAATGTGACAATGACACTACAATTTGGCAAACCTGTTACACTACCTGTACCAAAGTCAGATTTACAGTGGTATGGGCTACATAAGGTGCACATTTGAGACTTTGAACATAAGTATGCATATGTACAAATGTTCCAAGTGTCCAATCAAAGAAACTTGTACGATAACTTTCACCCAGTTTTTTATTTTATTGAGTTGAATGTTGTATGATAGATGTATTCTTACCCTGCTAACATAAGAATGAAGCACAAATGTATTTTTCTGCATCACTGAAAGACGTGCCTTCTAATGCAAAGATTATTCCTTTTGTAATAGGCACAGTGTGAAAACTGGTAGAATTAACTGCAGAAATTGGCAGCGGAGACATAAATTAAGTATGATATTTGTAAACCGCTTTTATTCAGAGTACTATTTATTTGTAGAGAGAGAACTTCCATTTTATGCTACAGCAAAAGGAATCCATTGCAAAACAACACTTATTATGTGGCAGTGTTTAATACTTAGATTATAGCGTTATTTATTCTGTTAGCAACCAGTTTCCTGTAGCAAAAGAGTTTTTCCTCCAGGTATTCAAAAGAACAGGCAAAATCACAAATCAGCCTAGGAGGTCAGTCATCAAGCATTTTAAAGGTGGCATTTAATATAACACTCTTCAAAATTTACAGAAAGGGCTCCATTTTTAAGTACAATAATTTGTGAAGTTTGTTCTATTCACAGTACATACACAATGTTGTAAAACTATCAGCACAGAATACTTTGCAGCATTAAAATGATACCTTTCTTTAACATTAAGAAAATTGAGAAAAATAATTTTACAATCTGCCTTAGGCCTTTTTTGAAACTTATTATATTCAAGGTCTGGGAAAGAAAAAACCGTGTTACACACATACACTTCAGAAATGAGAACAACAAAATATACTATTAATAATATGATTTAACATCACAGTGCTATCATTTGCATAATTTAAAAAAAACCCAAAGAGCTTCCAGAAATCCCCTTTGGTTTACAATAAACCCCTAATTATCTTAAAGGAAAAATAAAAAACCAACCAAAAAAACCCCAACCAAAAACAAAACAAACCAAAAAAAAAAAAAAAAAAAAAAGGAACTGCAAAACACAGAACACTTGGACAAAAGCAACAACATTTTTAAGTAGCAAAGCACTTTTAAAGAAGATTATTATTCTTTAAAGAATAAAGCTCAGCTTGTAGAAGGGTTTTATTGTGCCCCAGCTGCAGACTGGTACCTGCTGGTCTCCTTGCTCTCTGGCTGCAGCACGGCCAGAAATATCCTGTGCTGTTCCCAGGCCGGTTGAAGTGCTTTTCCAGGGAACTTCTTCTGCCTCTTGCTGGAGTTCTTTTTTTTTTTCAACTACAGATTCATACAGAAATTAATTTCTAAACTGATGGCTTCTAGGTAGCTGCATAGCACTATTGTTCATATCGTGCAATACTCTACCTATCTAAATATAGGAATTATTTCTTCCCTTGAGCATTTTGCTACTCTATTCCATAGCCGTGGTTTTAGCACCTCTACTGGCAATGGGATAGTGCAGCAGTCTCTTAATCTCTCTCTAAATTAGTTTTGGGGGGGTTATACCGTTTTCCTGTGCATCGTTTTATACACACTCTCCCTCTCTTCCCAAAACTTTCTTCTATTACATCTCTACATTTAGTCTTGAATGTGCTGCCTCTGATCCCACATAGACTTTCTTTTCAGCTTTTTAAACTTTAAGTATTTTTCCCCATCATCTCCATTTTCACATTTCTTCTTTACCTCCCCACATATCTGTAGACAGATGTTATTTTCTAATTTTAAAATTACTTCCTTTGTTTAGCAAAGTTTCCTCTCTTGTAAGAGATCAGCTGGCTTCTCAGGCAGTAAAAAAGGAGCTGCTGCTCCAATACTTTCAATTGAAAGTGATCACTGCCATGAATCACACAGTCCTTGAGAGACTAGTAATCTCCTGCTGTTGGAGGAGGATTGTGAAAGGAAAATATGTGCATGGTACAATTTCTAGATTATGTACACCCGAAAATCTTTGGTATGTGCTAACTGATCTTTCTACACAGAATCGTAGAATAATATAGTTTGGAAAAGATGTCTAAGATGATCAAGTCCAACCATTAACCCAGCACTGCCAACTCCACCTCTCAACTATGCCCTGAAGTGGCACATCTATAATATAAATGTAATAATAAATAATTTAAATACCCCCAGGGATGCTGTCTCAGCCATGTACCTGGGACAGCCTGTTTCACTGATTGACAGTCCTTTCTGTGAAGAATTTTTTATCTAAAGTTCCCCTGGTGCTACTTGAGGTCACTTCCCATTGTCCTGTTGCTTGTTACTTGGGAGAAGAGACAGATCCCTCCTTCACTAACCCCTGCTTTCAGGTGGTTGAAAAGAGTAATGAGATCTCCCCTGAGACTCCTCCAGACTAAACACCCCCAGCTCCCTCAAATACTCCCCAAAAGACTTGTGCTCCAGACCTTTCACTAGCTTCATTGCCCTTCTCTGGACTTGCTCCAGTCTGGTCCAGAACTGGACCCAGCACTCGAGGTGTGGCCTCAGCAGTGCTGAGTACAGGGGGACAATCCCTGCCCTGCTCCTGCTGGCCACACTATTGCTGATCCAGGCCAGGATGCCACTGGCCTTCTTGGCCACCTGGGCACACACTGGCTCATGTTCACAAGTGTAAACCAGGACCCCCAGGTTTTCAGCTGGGCAGCTTTCTAGGCACTCAGTCCCCAGCCTGCAGTTCTGCATGGGATTCTTGTGACCTAAATGTAGGACTCAACACTTGGCCATGTTGAACCTCATTGGATTGTTATTGACTCACTGATCCAGCCCATCCAAATACCCTTTCTTACAATCCAGCATATCAACACACCTGCCCTACTTGGTGTCATCCACAAACTGACTGAGGTGCCTAGATTCCCTTATCCAGATCATTGATAAAGATATCTAACAGGACTGGTACAAATCCCTGATCCCTGGAGAACACCACTAGTCTAGTGACCAGTTACCTAGTGGATGTGGCACCATTCATCACCAGTCTCTGGGCCCAGCTACCCAGTTTTTAATCCAGAAAAAAATGCAACTATTCAAGTCGTGGGTTTATTTAATAAGCCAACATGCTACAGCAGTGTGGTGGCAAAGGTAAGACACAAATCAAATCAGTTTTTAAAATAAAATACTCTTTTCCTGAATTCCTCTCATTTGGCCATACTCTCTTCTAGCATGTAATACCTTGATCTTGCAAAATTATTGCAATTGGCCACGGCTGATGAAATTTATTTAATGAACAATGGAAAACCGTTGCCAGTATTTACTACAGCAGTCTGTTCAAACCAGAATTTGATAAGCTGGCAAAGCAAAGGAATAAAGTGAAAAGTCAAGTTTATGCTGT
Source organism: Cinclus cinclus (assembly GCF_963662255.1). Taxonomy (NCBI): domain Eukaryota; kingdom Metazoa; phylum Chordata; class Aves; order Passeriformes; family Cinclidae; genus Cinclus; species Cinclus cinclus. The sequence goes on from NC_085048.1 coordinate 24,280,544, forward strand.
TGGTCTAGAATATCCATTTTTTTCTCTCAGATGTTTGTTACGGTGGATGAGAAAAACTGATATACTGGAGAAAGTATATACCTAAAACCTAAAGTAAATTTGCTGCAAAATCTTTACACTGAAGTTGAAAGACTATTGTAGCTACTAAACATTCCTTTATGTAGCCAGAGGTCTGAAAGCATGACCTGTATGATGTTAAATAGAGTAATCCAAGTCTCTTATAAAGCAGGCTTAGGCAAGAGGAACATGATTTGCATTGCAACCCTTGCATCTGAAAATGCATTGTAATCTAAACATGGAAGAGACACACAAGCAGCCCTCAGTTTCTGGCTTTTTTAGCTTTACTACTTTCAGTGTTTGTTCCTTAACATTTAGACCTTTAAATTTGAAAAAAGGTGGTATTTCCTGAAGGAATTCTAGCTAAACCATACAAATTATGAAACAGCTACAGATGCTGACTGAGACTGCAGGACAGTGTTTTCCTTCAGGAAAAACTAGGAAAAAATGGGATTCACCTATGATATTTTCCTAGGTTTTGCTATCTGTTGTTTGGCGTTAATCATCAAAAAATATATCTGCCTCTCCAGAAACAAGCACTGAATCACAAAAATACCCCAGATCTTGTTCATTAATAGCTTAGATTAGGATGATACCTATGATAAAAATACTTCTGCATAGCCCAAGCATGTGAGTGTACCTTCTCATCGTGATTTCTCAGAGCAGATGCCCAGGTCTGCGCTCCTCTTCTCTTTATCACCTTTTAGTGATAAAATGTACACTGGGCCAAATCAATGAGAATTTTCTATGATTCATAGGCAGTTTGGATATTTTCTGTATGTTCCTGTGAGCACTGCTGAAAGAATCAGATGCAATGGGCTGGCAGGAAAGCTTCCACCTTTGAGACATTGCTGCCTCCTGGCTCTGACATCTTCTTTTGGCACAAGAAGGGTGCTAGAAAGGGAAGGTCAGTCTCATGGCAGAAATGTTTTGCAACAATCCATTCTGAAGCCCAAGGTTAACTAAGTTCTCATTTCTTCACTGTAATTCAAAGCTAATCAGTCTCCATTACTTCCGTAAAGCTTTGTGAAGTTTATTTTCCTATATTTATGGATGTTTAAAAAACTAAAATTCTCTGCTTTTGAGAAATTAGTGATCCTGTTAATGCAGATGAAAAAAATAAAATATGTTTGTACTACAGAATGGCCAGAGAGCCTCAAGGCCATAAAACTTCTGGCTTATTTAGTGCTCTCCTAAAAAGCATAAAGATGACCGAACAGATTATTTGTATTAAAAAAGAGGGAAAAAAAAAAAGAAAAAACACGTTTCAGTCTAAGAATTTAGTTTCCAAGTTCAATCTAAAATTGTTTTATGGCTGCATTATAGATTGCTTAAAAATTGGGTTTATAATGGAAATGGTGACAGGCTTAACTATGGCAGCACTAGCAGGCGCCAGCATAATTACAGTCTTCTCAAGACATAACTTATTACAGGCTACATAGCAGAGCCAGTATTTTGTATTTTAATTAAGAAACCTGGATTTTGTTTGTAATAATTGACTGTTACGCCGTCCCTCTTGCCAGGACACTCTTTTACAAGAGACTCTTGCCTCTAGTAGTCTTTCTTTGTGAAATATTTTAAATACATTTTATATTTTTGACCAGAAGATTGCATGCATTTTATAGGTCATTATTAACTGTCTTTTGATGACTTCAGTTGTTCTATATTTTTTAATAGAGATCTTTGTTCCTCTCATCTGTGACGAGAAAAGGTTTACAGTTTAGGTCTCTGGGAAGTACAATACTGCCATATCTGTGTTATCAGCCTCAATCTGTACCATGCAACCATACCATAAGAAAGCATTTTCTTTGGCAATGCTCTCCTAAAGCCCTAGGCAGGTACTGCAGACCCTGTTACCCAGAGATACCAAAACAGTTGCAGTCAGATACCAAAACAACTGCAGTGTCCCCCTGCTGTCCCAAGAAGGGCATCATGTCAGCTCTCACCATGTGGGACAGAAAAGCTCAGCTCCTGGCACCGAGCCGTAGATCCCACGTGTTACAAGCTCCTTGTACACTGCTGAAATAAAGAAGGATGGCACCTAGTGATTCTGAGGAACATCAGCTGTCAGTGCTGGTGGGAGCCAACTGGGACAATGCTACATGGGTTGCTGCCATCTCTCATCACCTCAGACCCTCAGTGGCCTCTGCTGGCCATGCTCCCCCACCTGCCTTGCCATCACCATCACCATCACCGTCACCATCACCATCACCATCACCATCACCCCTGACCTCTGCAGCAGTTGCTGCTACAAACATACTCCCTCCTTTTTCTAGCTTTGCCTTTGTTTCCTTATTTCTTTCAGTTGTTCTTCATGTTGCAGGACTGAGTCCTCCACAGCCAACACTGACAAATGGTAGCAGCTCTGTACATGCCTGGTCCACAAGCAGTAGGTATCTAATTTTGACAGTAGGAAATTAGATATTCAGAGAAGGACCTTGATATGCACATAATTAAGCAGGTCAGGCCAGCCCATGTGCAACTTAATATGAAAATAAGATCTATAGAAACATTTAGCATTTTTAACTGGAAACAACATATGAATTGAAGCAGTTCAGAACAAATAGAATACTTTTCTCAAATTGTTATTTTTTTCCTATGCCTGACTGGCACTCAGTACAGCAGACTCAGCTAAAAGCATTGTTCACAGCCCCTTTCTTTCTCTCTTTTTGGCCTTGTAACAATGCTGTTCTAATACTGTTCAGTCATTTTCCCCCAGGACTGTCTACCAACCAGAGAGATTATCAAAGTTAATTATGTCACTTCCTTTCTTTTCCCCAACACACTTACAGAATAAGAAAAGAGACAAAGGAGTCAGCCTTACCAGCAGATCTCTCTGTTCTTCCTCCTACAGAAGTTTGCCTCCTGCCAAGAGTACCTTCAACAAGACTTTGCTGCTTTTGGATCTTCCAAGTAGAGCACAGGAAAAAGAGCATAGGATATAATCTACCACTACATGGCATAGGAGGAAAAAAAGTATAGAAAATAGTGGTATTGTCCTGTGATTTTCTTTTAAATCTTGAAGCACTTATCAGTATTACATTACCAAAGACTTAAAATTATGGCCAAACAGATGACTAAAAATGGACAAAAAAAGTTTTTGTTTATATTTTGTGTACTTGGAGAACAAATCCAAAGTGAAGTGTAAGTGGAAGGAAGAAATAGACAGGAAGAAAATTCATAGAAGACACAGAGAAATTATATCACAGGCCTTTCTCTAATATCTATATTTGGGAAATCAAATATCTTTAAAATCAGTCTTCACCAGCTATTTGCTAGGTGGCATTGATTTCAACTGTGTGAGGGAAAAGAGCTGTAAAATATGTTTCAGCAATAATGCTCAGTCAGAAGAAAAGAGGAGCAAGCAATAATCTGTGGGATGACTGGAAAGGCTGAAGTCTGAGCCTAGAGAGTTCACATTTAGCCAAGGTCCACCGAGGTCCCTAGGAAAAGGAAAGTCTATTTGATGAACTGATGGATCATTTTTTGACATGCATCCTGCTTTTAATCATGAGAGAGAGGGAAGGCTGTAAGGTGAGATGTCAAGCAAGTCCCAGTTCAGCTGATGCTACACAAGGGAAGGAGCAACCTTGTCCAGGGAAGTTGTCCAGCCAGAGAGGAACCCAGCACCTTCCAAGCAGTGTTATGGAGCTGAGAGCAAGGAATCAGGGTGGGGTATGACCACCAGACTTCAGAAAACATGGTAGATTTGAGGACTGCTGATGAAGTATTATTGCAGTAAATGCTAATGTGGGTTCAGTTCCATAATTTTTTCTCTGCTTGGTCATATGTTAAAACACCTTTTCATCTGATTCTCCAAATAAAGCTCAAGCAATATTTCATCATGCAGGAAATGAGAGGGACCAACAAACAGACTGCATGTGACAATGAAAAAGAAAGAAAATCCAGCCCCATGATCTGACTCCTTTATCCAGACTGACTAGACTGATTGCCTTGACATCATATTTATCAATTCCACATGTTTTATGGGGAAACTTTTTATAATTCCCAGAAAAGGATGCTTACAAAGGTGAAAGCAGAAACGAGTAGAATCCATCTCCTAGGAGTATGTATTTCACTGCAGCACTTTGTTATTTTGGACCATAGAAGGGAAGTTAATATGCCCTTTTAAAAGCAGCAAGAAATTTAGAAAAAAATGCATGTATTTCAGAAACAAAACTTACAGAAAAAGAGATGTGTCAGAAAAAGCAAATAGTGTATAATTGTCTCTTCTGTGGTCAAGTGGAAGACAGCTAGATGGAGTTCTTGAATACCAACAGATTTTCCTCATGCAGCATCTTGTAATATAAACCTGAGTTATTGTCAAGATTTAGGCTACTCAAGAATAAGAGAGATAACTAAAAATACTGTTAGGAGTCATTGCTAGAAAACCAGAATTAGACATCAGTCAAGAATGATACACAAACAGGAAACTAATTAACCTAAATCCCTGCCACAAGATATCAAAAAATAGAAAAATATAATAAGTAAAATAAAAGAATAAGTATTTTTATTGGAAATGCATTACTATTTTACAGGATTTGTCCAAGCAGAGTTTCTTATACAAAATATACATGAGCTAAGAGGAAAAGCTTCGTTTTGTTTACCTGATGGGAAACCTATTTCATGTTATGTGTAAATAGAAGGGTCATTTAACCTGAGAGCTCAACAGGAGCTGAGCAACAGGGTTATGTCCTATCATTAGCAGTTGTGAATCCATTTTCAGGTTCTGCAGTCATCTTCCATTTGTTCTCTGAATGCAGTGTGGAGCATGACTCCTTCTCAGCTGGAATTGTTCTGGCAACTTCTGTCATAACATTGGAATGATAGGAAATGTTGGCCAAATCATGCAGGCTTTAGTCAGGCAGTGTACCTAATTAAGTCAGTGAGAGATTTTCTCTTCATTCAAACTGTGGAAATAAGCCTGTTTTCTTTATTCACTCATAGGGTATGATTCTTACCTTCTGTTTGTTTGCTTGTTTTAGTGCAGTACTGAAGGATAAAATGAACACTGTCTGGCTACTTAATGCAACAACAATCCTGTCCACAATGCACCAACTCCATCCTTTGTAGGGGTGGACCACTTCGTAGGTGTGTGTGCAGCACATGCTCAAACTCATTCTAATCAGCAGCAAAATATACTCTGGCCCCATTCCAGAAGAGCACTCAATCATTTGCTTATCAGTTGAAATGATAACTCAAATAGTCCAACTTATGAACATGATTTTATGCCTTGTTCCATCACACCCAGAATGTTTGCACTATTTTCTTGGATTAATATTAACCAGAGACTGAAAGAGATGAAATGGGGGAGAGAGGTTTAGAGTGAAGTGACATTTCAAGCACCACAACACACAACTGCAATATTTTAATCCCACTAATACTTTTCAAACAGTTTTGTAAAACCACCTGCTTAACAGATGAGATCTCTGATTAGAAACTTAAGCCCTGGTCTTCAGGAGTAGTAATTTTTTAAAGACATAATCTTGTTTTTAAGTCCTCTCAAACCATTCCACTTGCATTTAAGCTGGTGTCATCAGTATTTCAGTTTCCTGGGACGAACACTAAAAATGTCCTGAGGTCTTTGCTTTTCCTAAAATTATTTCTCTTACCTGCTATAGATGACACAATATCCATAAAATGAGGACCTCCTGAAGGTAGCCCCAGCTGTCTGTGGGTGATGTCTGAGTGAGGCTACCAATAGTGCCACTGATCAGATTCCAGTCTGGCATAGCTTCTTTTCCGCAGCCACATGGACCTTTCACTTTCTGAACCATAGGCATGCCCTACTTTTACCCATTGATTTATTTGTAATGAAATAATACTCAAAGTCAGGGAAATATTTATATGATAAAGTAGTAAAGAAATGAATGCCTTGTATGGATGACATAAAATATTGCTTTAAATAAATGCGTTATTTGATAAAAGGTAATAAAAGAAATGCATCAGACCAAAAAGCTTCCATCATTAAAACTTAAAAGGCAGTGGCTACAGATAGTAACAGATGAAAAAATGCATACATAAGTAAGAGTTAATGATAAATACTTTGAAAATACTTAGAATAGGAAAGAACCAAAAGTCTGTCAAAAGCAAAAGCAGGAGAGAAAAAAAGGGAGGAATTCCTGAAGAGATTATATTTTACAGAAATTTCTTCATTGCAGCTCAAGAAAATACACGGAAATTGTTCAGTGTAAGTTTCTAAGAGGAAAAAAACGGAGTTTATATTATGCACCAAAGCTTTGTGGTTACCATCATGCTGAAAATATGTAACCTTTAGGTTACAAACCAATATTTACATACACCTTTGAAAAAAAATTAGCCTTCACCATCCCTTTTAATAGTAGTGTGAGGCTGATACCAATGGGATTGGTTCACTCCCATGATCACTAGGCATATTTAACAAAAGAATCAAGAGTAAAAGCACAGCTATCCACACACAGCTCAATGAATGAGAAGTGAAAAAACAACAATTCACTTTTACATTACATTTATGCTTGTGAGTGAAGTTTGGACAGACACTTCTTATTTCACCTCCAATCTACAGCAGTGTGAACTCCCTGCCATTTTATTTAGGTTATTACTACTGAATAAAATATTCTACAAATTGTCCATTACCTAAATCTCCTCTTATTTCCCATAAGATGGCTTGAACAACTAGAAACTCATCTCTGTTATTTTTCATCTCAGCTTCACTGTTCCGGTGCCCACTTTGGTTTGACAGAAACAACCTAGTTCCTTGTTGGTGATTATCATGGAACTTTGTAGGGCAGACAGTCATTTGTCATTGGGCTACCATCTCTCTTGAGGTGGCTGGGACTTACACCCATCCTGCCTAATAGCAAGCACAAGGGTAGGCTCTTCACAGTCAGAAGACAGGAATGGGTCTAGACAGGATGCATTTCATTCCTTGGGCACCCTCATCCTTCTCAAGAAATTACAAGCCACTAGAATTTTGTAGTTTGTAATTCTCCTCAGGACAACACTGTTCCCTGAATACTCCAGCTTTCTGTTTAACAGGAGCTAGGTGTGTGAATTATTCAGTAAAGAAAGTTTTATATGTATTTCTATCATGGGATCTTTCCATAAATATAAAGAAAAGAGAACTGATGAAATATACCATGTCAACAATCTGCAGTAGCAGAAACCATCTATCTGACCTTATCAAATACAGGTAGAGGTCATTTTCAACACACGTGTGCATTTACTGTTCAGTGTGCAAGTAGCAATGCATCGCTCCTAGCTGAGATTACTGTGATGCACTTACAAACTTGATATGTTTGATATGTATAGAAGACAGAGTAATCCTGATAATTAACAATGTCTCATAAAAGTCACTGACATTTTGATTAAGTTAATTGCGGAAACTATTTACTAAATATCTTAGTGAATTATTAAACTTAATACACCAAATATCCAGAATGTATAAATAATGAATTTTAAATCAGTCACAGTATGGGTTAAATATATTATATGATAAATATTGTTCATCACCACTAATAAATTTTCTTAAGCAATCTTAATCCTGCTTGCTGGTTTATGCTAAAGTAATATATGGCAAGCACTGGGGTTTCATTTAGAGCTTTGTTTTTTTGTCATAAGAGAATTCATGTTTTTGGAGAAATACAGATTTACAATCAAGGAGACAGCTATATGACAATCTTGATAGAGAAGCTGGTCATACTGTGGGCATATTTAATAAAGAAATAAATCAAACATTAAAATAATTCTCTGAGGAATCTTACTTCATTTGAAGGGAGAAATAAAGGTTCACCAGTAACCATAGTGAGTTCATATTATTGCCTTTGTTTTTATAAGTTGTTGCCATGACTTTTTTGACTTTTGGGCTAGATTGGACTTAAAACACAACAGATGGCTACAATTATGTGTCTGTAACTCTTTTTTAGAATAACTAAACAGAGCACAATAAAATAAACAGGCTTATATTCCAAAGAGACTCGCACAGTTTAAGAGAGCTATACATGGTTATTAAAAAAAATCCAAAGCATTCTAGACTCTATATACAATAGGAATAAAGTATAAATGAGAAGTTAGTTTCACAATGTGCTGTATTCCATAGGCACATGATTCATACCTATAATTTAATTCCTTTAAATTAAAGAAACTAGCAATTTCAGGAATAAAATGAAATCACATTATAATTTTGTGATTATTTGGGGTCCAAGCGTGCATTCCTTTCAACAGCACAGCTTCCACTGAATTTTATCTCCACAAGAAGTGTTTTCATGGGCTTTTTCTGGGGTAGCTTTTAAGTCAGCACAGATTAATTTTAATATTTTTTATCTCGAATGAGTTTTTAGGAAGCCTTTGGATCAATTGTTTCTTAAAAAGGAATTTATTTTATTACCTCATGGTACCTCAATTTGTGTACCAGCAGCCTTAGTAAAGGGCAAAAAGAGACTTTAATAGTAGGAACTGAAAAAGTAATGGAAATTTTTTTGTGACTAAACAACACCCCACTGAATCAAAACACAACACTGTTGTGCCTTTAAGGCTGTGTTGTGTAACGTAGATTAACACAAGCTATTTTGAAGAGCGTAAATGGCCTCAACTGTTGCAAAAATCAGGCTATATTTGAATGGAATCTCAGTTTAACCTTCAAACTTTCTAGTATTGTTCTTTGCTATTTTATTTTTTAAATGAGACTGTTAATTAATTTCTTCTCTATGACTGTTCAAGTTATTAAGGTATTTTAGATATATGGGTGTCTAAAAAGACTTGGGTATTACTTGCAGTGTCCTGGTCATGCTCTGCATTTGTCAGCCAGCAAAGAAACATTCATGGCCTGGGAATGAGCCTTTCTGCTCCTGTCACACCCCAGGCTGCTAAGTCCAACCCATCCAGAATTTTCCCATGTTCTTTTCCCATCTATGACTGAAGTAGAAACTCAGTTTTTTTCAGAAATCACTGATATATCCAGTGACTACATGACCATACCTTCAAGACTGATCTAAAGCTGAGGTTTTGCAAGTTAAAGTCAACTGCTTTTTCCCTCGTCAGCAGCATAGTCTACCTAAACTGTTGACAAATGCAGAGCAGCAGTGACTTGAATAAGTCAGTCTCAAGCACCCATTCATGTAATCTTTAATTTTTCCAAAGAAAAGTAACCATAACTTGCCCAAGAAGAATACTGTGGGTCTCTGGATCCATTAGTGGTGCAACATCTCCCATTCTGTAGGCTTCCATTACTCTAAGCTCATCCCTGAACACATTTAGCATCTTTTCAAAGCCACATAAAAAGCTTTGAATGGACCACACTGAAGTTTTTGACACAATATGGAAGCACACTGAAGAATCAAGGGTTTGTAGTAACATGCCTCCTTATCTAAGAAGATAGGAAAGCAGTTTCTTGATTTCAGTCCCGTTGACTCAACAGTACTCATTGATCTCATCTTTTGTTTCTCATCCTTGCTGTACGCAGCTTCCATGGGACACTTTTTGCTTTGAAAAGTGGCATTTTTCACTACTTATCAAGAGTGAAGGGAATTTTTAAAGCAAGAAATTATCTAAGCTGTGAAAGTAAAAGTTACAAGCATGAGAAACTCAGACAGCATAATAAAAGCATGATAAATCATAAGATACAACCAAGTTGTCCAGTTCAGCAGAGCCCTCCAGCATATGTTAACTTTTAAACACATGCAAAAATTCACTGAGGCAAATTCCTCTTAAGCACTTTATTGGATACAGGATAAGTTTTAGAACACAGTAACAAAAAACTGCAACAGACATGACATATGTTTAAAGATTTATTTATAAGCATTTACAAAAACTCTGTATACAAAATAAGGTAATTTTATCTTCATGATGTCCGCAACTAATTATCCTGATATCACAATAGCATTTGCTGTAGTGCCTCAATTTTAGTCAAAGTAAAATAGCTGGTAAATCTAGACACAGACAACTGTGTTCAGTCTGGCTGTATATATATACAAAAATGCCGAGGAAAATGAGAAAACCAAATTTGCTGTACTACTGACACTTGATTCAGAAGCGTCATGGAAAAATAGAAAAATGCAAAAGGTGAGAGGCACTAATAGTTTAAGGTGGGGTAGAGTAAGAATGGCTGATTAAATATAATTACCGATGCATATTTTAAGTTTATAATTTTACAGTCACATCAGTAGGGCTCATAGAAAAGGCTTTGCTGACAGATACTCACATACACTATGTACACAGTCATTTTCTATAACTGCTGTTTCTTGAATTATGAAGATAGATAGCTCTTCCTTAGTTTGCTTGATTTTTCTGTTTAATTCTGATTTCTAATGTATCCAAGTTCTGTTCTGTTCCTTACTTCAACAGTTCCTTTAAATTCATCTCTTCACTCTTACTCTGGCTAGTTAAATGTTTCCTAAGAATCTTTATAAGCGGTTGAGGTCTAAATGAAAAAAACACAGAGGATGCCACATGAATAGGAAAACTCTACTTCAGTTCCTTCAAACCAAATTCCACCAGCTTCTGTTGAAATCATGAACTCACCACTTTCTTTATGCAAGCTGACACTTGTGAACCCAAACACTCCCCAGAAGTTTCTTTTTATAAGATCTGATGAAGGATGAAACAGCAAGGTCCCTAGATTTGTTTGATAGGTGAAGAGATAGGACCACACCAAAGTGCAAATGGAAATTGCCAGGTTGCTGCAAAGAGTTTTTCAGACTTGCAACACTATTTATATGAGATTTCTTTCTCCTACAAGAAAACTGATGGGGGAGTTTTCTGCAACTTGTTCAAACACTTCATGGAAAGGAGATTAGTTTGGCTTTAATTTAACCAACTAAATTGAGTGTTATTACTGGAAACAGCTCTAAGCTTTTCAATTCCCCTAATGAGGTCCAAACTTCTATGGATGCTATCACCTGAGACTACTGTAATATTTTATTTGGATTTAAATCTTTAACTTGGCAGCACTGCTGTGTCTCCGTGGACACCTCTCATTTTAGTTTTATATTCTCCCAGGTGGTTGATTACTTATCCCCGTAACAGGATTCCTTTTCATATTGAGGAAGCTCTGACCTCCATTCCAGCACCGTAGTGAAATTTTAGCAGACATGGGATGTTGTTTTTGTTTGTTTTGTTTCACTGTCAAGACCAAACAACCCATTATATTGGATTTATTTGACAGATATTTCAAGGCACCTCAATTTGCTGAGTTTCTTTGGTTCTTAATGTTGTTTGGAGCTAATCTCTTCCACTAACATGAAAGCAAACTAAGAGCCAAGATTTTTATGGGAGACAGGAAACATATATTTAAAGTAGTGCTGTGTTATCTTTTACAGCTACAACAAAGGGAATATAGACCCAAATATACCCCCCAGTGACATACTTGATTTTTTAACTGGTTTTAAGTGTAAGTATTCTTGGATTATTTATATGGTATCAGCAAGAGCATTAAAATCTGCTTAGAACCACAACCCCAAAGTAGCATTACCATCTGCTAACCCACCCAGAACTGTAATGGATACCTGATCAGTAGGAAATGTTATTTCACAGAAGGAATTCCCCTTTGTTGAGCACTTGACTTCTGTTTTATGTTTACAAATAGAAAACTACGGAATAAAACTCCAACGTGTAGGCAATCCTTTCAACAAATATATATATATATATTAAAACAGTTCTCATACACAAGAAAGAATATTCCTTAACATGGATGCCATTCTGTGTGACAGCCTCAATGAGATAGTTCCCTTATGCAATGTAGAGAGAAATAGCGTTATACTGTCCAGAGAATCTTCTTCCAATCTAGGAATAAAATATGTTTATTTAGCCTAATTCATCTCTATGAGATGTTGAGGTTAGACTGATTTCTATAAACGTTGTTAAGATATTTATGCAATAATAGTTTCTTGAGATGCATGATTTGTGAAATAGTAGGTCTGAAAATGGTAGCAGAGAAAGCAAGGTTGAGCTAACTTAAGAAATACAGTTGGCAGCACAATGTTTCTAGAAGAGATATGAATTAAGGGTAACAGGTTTGACAATGTTTATGTCTTCTGCCTGATAAAAGGATTATGAAACAACAGCTTAAAACCAAAATCCAAAATAAAGGGCAGTTTCCAACAAGTTACAAAATAATGTGCTTGTATCAGTATATAATTTCAGCAGTTAAAAGTAATACAATGGACATCCTCAAATTACAGAACAGGAGGAAAAGTGACCTTCAAAAATAAGTTGTATTTTGCTATTTCATATGCAATCCAAGCATTTAGAATTTTCAAGGTAGTGTGAGGGTACTGACGTCATTCTTGTTCTTGCAAGAACAGTCTCCTTCTAAGGCCCAAAACAAGCTAGAGAGAAAACAGTACAGTTAAATTTGAGCAGTGTATCACTATCATTTTGCCTGTTGCCAAAAATACTGAGGTACCTTCTCATACTGTCATCATGCCTCCTTCGTCAAGCAAAACACTGTACCTGAAACAAATTTATGCTGAGAACATGCATTCTTTTATGCTCAGTCAGCCCAATTTTCCTTCTGCAGAGCTGCATATCCAGTTCTCTCACTGGAGTCATCAGATCGGATTCATCCAGATTAGAAATATATACATCTGAGCTGGGTTACCCCACCCACTGGCAGCAGACTTTAAAAGACAGAACACGTATTGTGCCTAAGAAAGCCTATGCAGGGAGCAGCATGCAGTGGCTGACAGAGATGCATGAAATGGGGAGTGATGAATCCAGCCTGATCCTTTCCTGTCTCTGGCCACAGTCCCATGGTCGGACGGCAGCGTGCTCACTCATGCTGTGGGGTGCTGTGTGCCCTCCCTGGCACAACTGGGATGTGCAAATATGTTTCCTGAACATATTCACCGAGAAAAGCCATGGAGATTATACAACCTATGAGCAAGAAAGATTTTGTAAAGGCTTTCCCATGAGCATCAAAGGTCACATTCTACTCCAAAATGCCTTTCCTTACCAATTCCTCCTCACCAGTATTTCAAATCCCTTATTCCAAAGCACCAGACAGCAAGATTCATTCAAAGAAAAGATCCCAGATTTTATTTTTAAAAACATGGAGCAAAGAATCAATTTTCATGAACGTTTTCAGCCAAAAATTTTCAAAAATTTTGGCCTGAGGCACAGACAGGATATAAAATAGTGCCCTGAAAAAGTGTTACAGTTCAGAAAATCATGAGAGAATGAAAAATGGGGGTTATAACTGGCAATATTAAAAGCATCAGTGATTCATCTAGTCTCTTTAATTAATAATTTACATAATATCCAGGATATTTTTTAAGTCACAAGGACAAGTTAACCAAACAACAGTTAATTAAAGCAAACTGAGGTCCAAGTATTTTTCTGTTTTGGAAACTTTCTACTGACATTCAGTAGTTCATCTGTTCCGTGGATATAAAACAATAAAAAAAATTTAGCTGGCATTAAGGTCTTTTACACCCTTTTGCTTTCCACTGACCTTTTCAGAATATATTCTACCACCTTCAGCCTGAGAGGTAGCTGGGTTTTTCAGTATTTCCAGTTGCAGATGATATTGAAGCCAAATTTGTATGAAAAACATTCACAGTAAAAAATTGCATTATCAGCTGTGGAGTTAGCCTGATGCTGAGAGAAACACTTATGGAAAAATAAGTCAAATCCATATTTATATAAATGTATGTGTACAAGAGAGAGGGAGATTTCTATAACTATGTATATGTGCAGTGCACATTTGCTGCATTATTCAGTGAAGATTCCAGCTGTTGGAACTACAAATGCTCTAGGAAGAGCTGGAAAAACAAGAATTACTGTCTTGTCACAGTGCTGTATCTAAGCTGGGTTAAACTGAATATCCATGCAAATTTTAGTGAAAACTATTGCAAGGTAAAAAACTTATCAACTCAATATGTTACCCAACACAATGCACTTAAAATACAACTATTATATATACAGTCTCAAAACATGGTACATATTGGAATGGAAACATTGTACACAATAGAATTTGCATCAGTTTCATTGCACTTCTGCAGCTTCGTTTAGATTTTTTTTACAAAAATTTCTATTAAAATTTCTGATTTCAATGCCAAGTAAGTAACAAGAGATTTTTGCAATCAAACCCTTGCAATTTAAATTTACTTATTTACTTTTGTTTACTTACTAATTTAATTACTTGCTTTATTTGGGGAGGGGGGGAAACGGGACAACTGTATACTAAAAAGAATCTGGATAATGTATGACCAGATAAATTTCTAATAAATACTCTGTATTTGTGGGCAAAATATAGTTTACAAGTCCAGTTCTGTATGTTGATCAAATTGCTAAATATTCTGGTCCAAAGTATCTTCTGCCATCTAGTGGGAAAAGCGTCTCACAGGCTGCCTTCAGGCTCACTGTTTCCATGCCTCTCAGAAAAGCCACAGATAGGTATTCATACTGTCTGGAGAAGCAAGTATAGCTGCTTCAGCATAAGGACACACTCATTTCAGAAATCTTCTTTGAGATAAGTACCTACCCAGAAAATTTGTCATTTATATTGGATTCTAAAAATGCAAAATTTAAACATTGGATGGGTTTATTACCGTAGGCTTTATCACTCGAAGCGCTTCAGATCATAATTAATGTTAAATATATCAAGTATGTACCATGGACCAAAGCATCATAATATCAGGCAATCTGGAAGAGGAATCCAAAACAATAGCTTCAGTTTCAGCTAAAAGCCTGAGATGGTTTTCTGTCAAAATGCAAAGGACTAAGACAGTGAACCTATACTCTGGTTAGAACCTCTTCCAAATAATGGGACAGGGCCTTTGAAAACCCTCCCAGTTTCTTGTAGATAATTACATATGGTAAATTCAACCTAAAAAAAAAAAATTACTCCAGTATATAACGAGATGAGAATTTTACAACCTTTAGCCCAAACAAAGCCAGAAGACATAATTGTTGCATAGCTAAAAATTAGTTTTTTCCTCTTAGCTGGTCTTCACAGAATCACAGATTCAATTAGGTTGGAAAAGGCCTCTGAGATCATTGAGTCTAACCTATGACTGAACACCATCTTGTCAACTGGGCCATGGCACCAAGTGCCATATCTAGTCTTAGACATTTCTAGAGAAAAGACTTCAATGACCTCTCTTCTAATGAATAATCACCCTTCCTATGAAGAAATTCCTTCCAATGTCCAACTTAAACCTCCCCTGGCACAGTGTAAGACTGTGTTCTCTGGCCCTATGACTGGTTCCCTAGGAGAAAAGGCCAACCCCCACATGGCTACAACCTCCTTTCAGGTAGTTGTAGATCCCTTCCAAGGGATTTAATATCTCAGATACACAAATCAGAACTGTCAGTCCTAAGAGGTAATATATTCTTCTATTTACATTCACAGTCACAATCCTGACCATAAAGTGTAGCCTGGAAAGCTATATTGGGCACTTTTGCGGGAGGAAAGTGACAGGAACCAGATAGACCTCCTGCAACATTCCCCCACATTCCCACAGTGAAGCAATAAAAGGAAATTGCAGCTTAAGTCATTAAAGACTGTCCATAGAGAAGGGACAATGTTAGAATCAGGAGCCCTGATTTCAGCAGAGAAGGGGTTGTTCTGAATCACATCCGGCTGCGAAGAATCACAATTCAGGCCTATCCAGACCGGAGATTTCATTCTCATTGTGCCACGACTAGAGAGGTGTTATTTCTCTGAACACTGAGAGGTGTTGTTTCTCACTGACACCACAACTGTGCCAAATTCCATCCTCACGGCCACACCTCCAGGATGAAGGTGTAAGAGACCCTGCCTGGTGTCAGTGCAGCAGCCATTAGGGAAGATTTTGTATGGCAGGCTGGCCCCAACCCTCACACGCACTTCCACGCTTATTCCTTATTCCCCCTAGCCAGCAGGACCAGGGACAGAACAGGACAAACTGGAGTGAGAAAGCCCATGGATTGAAATGAAGACAGGGAGACCAATTAGCAAGCACTGTCCTGGGCAAAACAGACTCAACCTGGGGAATTTAATGTCAATTAAAATAACCAGTTAATAACTGGTCCAGAAAATGTGGGGGAAAGGCAAAAATTAAAAATGGGAAAAAACACCAGTCATCCTCTCCCAGTCTCAGCTCCTTTTCAGGCACCTCTCCTCCCCACAGCTGGTCCTCATGTCACTTCCACCTTCCAGTCCTTTATCTCTCTCCTTGTTCTTGCTGCAGGTCCATTCAGTGCCTTTGGAGGAGGGGATGGGTGGCACAGGGGATGGGGTCCGTTCACAGTGGATCCTCTCTGGCAATCCTTCCTTCTTTCAGTTTGCCCGTGCTCTGGCATGTCCCCTCCCTGGGCTGGAGTGCCTCTGGGTGTGCCATAGTGTACCTCCTGCTCCTCTGTGTGTTCCCTCTCTTGTCCTTTCCTCCATCCCCTCCTTCTCCTCTCCCCCATCCCCCTGTCCCCTGGATGTCCCACAGCATTTTCTCCCTCCTTGAACACCTTCCCCCAGTGCCCCCACTCTGGCCATGGCTCAGCCCTGCCGTGCGGTGGGCAGTTTGATCTGGTTTGATCCTGTTGGATCTGGTTCAATCCGCTTGGATCCAGTTGGATCTGGTTGGAACTGTCTGGAACCAGTTGGAACCATCTGGAACCAGTTGGAACCAGCTGTGTCTGGCTGGGGCAGCCCCGCCCTCCCTTCACTGAGCCCTGCAGCCCTCACTGGGAGTCTTGGTGTCTAGAGGAGCTGACCAATACCAATCTAGATTGTAAATCGCTATCTTTTATAATATTGAAAGTAGCAGTAAAGGAAATCATGCATCCTACGTGGGAAGATTATTGCAGTAAAAATAAAATTAATCCTAGCATAAGGCTAACCGTACATTTGTAGGTTGCGTTATTTGTTTTTCCTCCATGGGGACCCTAGCAACTAAGAGCATCAGGGAAATATTTGTTTACTGTTCCTGTCTGGCTCAAACCCACCGTTTTTTAAGAGACAAAATGGTCCAAGAGCTTACTCTAAATCTTGCACACAAATGTAAAAATAACAACAACAAATCAAATATAATGGCTGAACTATTTTTTTCTGGGTGATAAAACATCTCTGCCTCGGGTATGACAGCAGAATCCAGCTCTCTTCTCTAAGGTCATCTTGTCAATTCTCTAATTCTGAAACAGGGACAAGAAAAACACCTGAAGATCCCTTTTGTGAATTTAAGTCCCTGTGTACTCCACAGCTCCACAGGAACAATTCTGTTTCAAGTGGCCATGTAGAGATGGGGGCAAGCAGATGCAGTGAAGGCACACCAGAACAGGACTTGAGTTAGAATTAACATTCAGATGAGGACTACCCAACTGCCCTGCATGCCAAGAGGAGAGAAGAGATGAAACAAATTGTTCTATATTGACATCTGAACTTAACATCACATATTTCTTCTATCAGAAAATGATCAGGGAAAAAAAGGAAGGAACAGCCAAAGTTGCATTAGCTCATGTCTCAAAGCTGCCATCCTCTCAAAAGTCATACAGATAGGTATGCTTTCCACTAAGGAGCTTCTCCAGCAATTTGCAATTACTGTCATTTGTAGATGTAACACTATAGAAAACACCCAATTTGTTAGTGGACCTTAAAGTTATGGACTTGTTCAGAGCATACTAAGAGCTAAAGGTCAGCACAGAAATATTTGGGAGATTCATGTGGCGTGTGAATACCTGCTACAGATGGTACAGCTCATGTTTGATTTAGAGCAGACTCAACTGCCCATCTCCCACATCCACAGTGAGCACTTACTATTTGCTATTTTTTACTGACAAAAATAAAACCTGGACATAAGCTACCTGTGCAGCTGGCCTAAATTAGGACTTTAACTCCAGAAGAAGAAATATAGATGAGGAGAGATCTAGATCTGGCACAAGCACAGCAGATTAAGAACAGCACTATAATATTAAAGTTACTTAAAAATATAGATCAAGATGAATTTACAGTTAAACTGCTAGCAAAACACAAAAGGGAATCTAATTTCATCATAAAGTCTGTAGAAAAAATACTATTATTTTAAACATTTTCAGATCCATTAAGACTTTTATTTGGTTAAACATCTGAACATAAATGAATTGAACCAGCTTGCCATTTGAGGCTAATTACAAATCTTTAAGAGAGAAGTACAAATACTTACTATTCTCAAAAAACATGACAGGCAGAGTCTACATTTTTTCCCCCAAAAAGTAGACACAAATAATAACCAGGCCAAACAAGCAAGCAAGCAAGCAAACAAACAAACAGATAAAAGACCCCAAAAGAATAGAAACAACTAGTTTATTCCATGACCTCAAAGTTCTTTCAACTTCTGCAATGTGTTTCTAGATGAACATGTCACTTCAATTTTCTATTCCCCGGAGAGCCTTTTAAATATAAGTGTTGCAACTGTGTCTGATATGTCACAAAGCTTCATAAGGCAAGACTTTTAAAATGTATTAAAATTGACCAAGAAGAAAAGTGTGGAAACATAAATCAAGACTTCATGGCTTCCCTTAGCTTCTGTCCCAGATGAAAAGCCAGTCAAGCAAGAAAATAAAATGCATCCATTCATGTCTTGATTAACTTGGTACGATTGCATGGGCATATTGGAAAAAAAAAAAGAGATTGATGTCTCATTTATAAATTATAATGTGATCACAGAATTAGAGATAATGTTGCTAATCATTCTGATGAAGCAGAAATAAAGGTCTATACTTGATCTTAAAACTGATGTATTTTTCTTGATTCTTTTGCCTAATCAAACAACTTTAATTTTTCTTATTTACATTTATAATTAAACTACTCTGATTTGTACTAGGTTTTCCTCCTTATTTGTCCTGACTCACCAGCAATCAGGTTCAAAGCATAGTTTAACAGGGATAAGATAAAGATATCATAGTGAGGTGGGGATCTAGGGAGACTATTTTCTTACATTTGAAAGTGCAAATGATTGCTGTCTTCCCATACTTGTGCAACCATATCTTTAGATTGTCATATAGAGCTGGGACTAGTTGAAATATTTTTTATACCATAAGAAAACTTAGAAAAATCAAGACAAGTCTAGCTTTCTTGCAGTACGTGCTAAAACATTTCTCTGTGTTGAAAATGGGCATCTTTTTAAGGGTCAGGTTTTTACTGTGAGTTCCAATTTGACTGCAGCAAACAATTTCAGGATAAATGATAGGCAGAGTTTTAAAATGCAATCCACTAGAAGTTTACTTCAGACAATTATTTTTACTAAAGGGATTGCAATGACTATTTGGTAGTATTTTTATTTATGCTCTGCTTACTCTAGCATAGACATAATAAATAGCAATAACCATTAAAAGCAAGAGCATAGACTGACCTCTAAGCTCCATAAGAGTTAGACTGAACAAGAGCTGGTCATAACTGTATTTTTAATTGCATTCACTTTTTAATTACCATTTAATCAACCAAATGTCCTTTATAATACTGCCCACATCCTCTTAAGCAATCAGTGAATTTTTTTTTATATACAGCCTTACCAAAAAGCTCACAGCAAAAGTAAGCCATTAAGTTATCACAGATAAGTCTGGAAGTAATTATGTAAAGCCAAACAAATCCTGACAGATGAATTAAACAAATCAAAGTTCATTGTTGGAAGAACTAGAGCCTGACCCAGTAACCTCATGTGTTTGTTCCTCAGATTCCATGAGAAGAGAAAAAGAGGTCCTCAGAAACCCAAGATAAGAAAGATTAGTACTAAACATGTTTATTAGCATGGCAGTCTTTCATGACCAAGAGAGCTGGACTCCACTGTAGCAGACAGACATTGTAGAGGCACAGAGCAGCATGTATAGTGCCATTGTTAGAAAGTCACTCAGATCGTTTACCTTAAATTTATCATACTAGAAATCAACTTTATAAGAAACAGGCAACTTTTGAAAACTTCATTAGAATAATTTAAAAAATTCTCTACATAGATATTCAGAACTAATCCTAAGATTTTCCTTGTGGTCTCTTCCAACTCAGAATATTCTGTGATTCTGCAACTGCTCCATTTCTCATCAGACTGGATGCAATTGGGGTTTGAAGAGCTGTGAGATGTTGCTTGTATTTAAGAGACTTTAGAACTTTATTATACACTTCAGAAAAATGCATATATTTTAGCAAGGCTTTTTTTTTTTTTTAATTGCTATTATTTTTAACAGGAAAATTATTTTATTGTGCCTGACATGTGACAAACATAATACTTGAGGAGCCAGTTTTACTAGCTTTCATAATACCATAACCACCCTTGGTCAAAGATTATAGATGATCTGAAGACATATTCACAAAAGCAAATACAAACACTGTGTTGCTTACTGTGAGACCAAATGAAAGTACCTACTCAAAATCCACTATTTAATCAAGCTAGAATTTAGGAATCAAACCTTTGCTTAATTTAAATCAGTGAAACATCCCCTAAAATCTGTCTGGGATGATGGTCAGCTTTTTGTTTTTCAAACTTCCCTCCATACAAGTTACAAGCAATAAGGATGCTGCACCTCAGTTCAGTGCCTTCTTTCTAATATAAGCACGGTTTATTTTTCTAGGATTTTGTTTGGATTATGTTTGATATCCTCTCTTATCTTAGAGATAAAACAAGATAGATCTTTCAGCCACTGGGAAGCAAAGCCCCTACAGGTAAGAAATCTCCATAGCAATTTAAATGCATCATTTCCATAGTGTGAATTCACAAGTGTTCAGAAACACTTTACAAAACAGTTGAATTGGAAAGTAGAATAGATTTAGTTCATTCAGGTCAATAGGTTGATTTCAGAAAGTTATAATCAAATAATGGAAGTTTTCTGCCCAAGGACATTGGATTTTAAATAGTAAAACTGATAAATTCAAAATTTTTGTACACCAGATGGCAATGTATTATTAAAAATGGCTAAATGAACATGTTTCATGGAGATAATTAGATCATTGCTGCTTATTACTAAGTAATTAACCTGGAAATAAGACCAATTCAGAAGACATTGATCCAACTGCTCTGATGTGCAGATTCCACCTGACTCTCCACCTGAAACACTTAGCAATGTTCTTTTTTCTAATGGGTGGAATTTCCACCTCGTATTTTAAAGGGTAATTTCTAGAATTAGATACTCCAGTTACTCCAAGCTGAGATTTCAGGTCTACATGAACATTTGTATTTTAGGCACTTTTCTTTTGAGAATTTCTAAAATGAAAATGATGTAGTAAAAGAGCGATAGTGTTCAGCTGCAAGTCAACAAGTCTACAGGGGGTTCATCTAACAACATTCAGCTTTGTTCTAAACCTTGTAATCTCTAAGAAGTTGTCAAAGAAGGGTGCCTAACAATATTCAACAGAAGAAGAGCTCAAGGCACATGTGAAAACTTAAAAATCTCCTTCAATGTGAATTTTTTTTAAAAAATCAAATACATATTTCTTAGTTTTTTTCTTCCCAGCAGTAACAAACTAACAGCTAAACCACACTGGAACAAGATTTGCATGATGCTTGTGTGTTTTGAAATCCTGGAAAAGAGAGGCTTAATCCCAAATATCAAATTGATCTAGCAGACTTCCATAATAATTAAAACTTTCTCACAGAAATTCTTTTCTTCATCTCCATGTGGTTACTTGCTTTTTAGCATTGTTCTTCCTGTGGAGAAGAAAACTGAAATAAGTCTTCAAACACAGGGATGAGAACTACACCATTCCCCAGGAAGAGAAATCCAAACAAATGTTTGTTCCAGTAACTGAAGTTTCAGCATCTCCAGACACAAACATTTCCTTTACGTGTGATCTTTGTCTCTCAGTAGCAGGGACTTATGTGTCATCAGACAGCCAGTGTGGATCCAAGCTTTTTTCTCCAGATCCTTGATCAGATCTTATTTTCCTACAGTTATGGCTGAGAAATTCCCTGATTGTCTCTTTTAAGGGCCCCTTTTTAGTCATGCAGCTAGAAGTTTGTATTAATCCTGCTTATCTCAACACCCCCTTTTCATTGAAATTACAGCTTCCTATCTTTGGCTTTTCACCAGCTTCATGAAGCTAGACCATAACCCTGCTTTGCCCCAGAATTGTTTGTCCCATATCAAAGTTTTATTCCAGGAAAAAGCAGAAATCCTGCTTTTTCTTTAAGGGTTCACTGCTCAAGACATCATGTGTCTCAGACGTTATCCTGATTCACAGCACATTCAAGACTATCACTGAAGAACTGCAGGTCTCATTTTCTGCCTAATTTATACCATAAATATGGGTTTTACTGTTATTTCAGCTTCCTAAGGCATGCATTACTTTATGGCTCTTTCATGTCCACCTAAAATTACACATTTTCTGCAAAGAAAGGATTGTCAGGGCAATATGTCCAAAAGTTCTTCATCCACTTAAGAATACAATGGAAAATTGTGGGCCACATTTGTTTGTCTTAACTTTTGAAACCAAAATCATGGGTGTGTGCACGAAGTTAAGGGCAAAACACCTCTTTGGCTTCTGTGGAACAAGACAAGAAAGACCACCTGAGATTTTCAATAATTTTAGGTGACATTAATTTTCTTCTAAAACTGTTTTACTAGTAATCAGCACCTGCATATCTAAGAGTACATATTTACCTCTTTTCCAAAGTCCCTAAGAGATATACCTTCAGGTATAGCCTGAAGGTAAATAGTCATGGCTACGGAGACAAAAAGATCCAGTAGCTAAATCCATCACAGAGAATTGTGAACCTTTCATTCATTTGGAAGATCATAGAATGAACAAACTTTTCCCAGCAATTTTTTTTTTAAATTATAATCTTAAATTAAATCTTAAATTTTAAATATGAAGTGCTCAGCTATTTGGAGTTGGTCTGAAAATGTCTCAATATATTAAATATAAGCACTGTGTGTCACAGTTTCTTATTGTGATTCAGTGGCTGACCTCTGCCCACAGCAGTACACATAGAGACGTACACCACCTGTTTTGGGTAACTCCCCATTTTGTTGTGGGGGTTTTGTTGTCCAGGCTGCCCACAGTGTTTACAAGCTATCTTGCTCCTGACATACTGACCACCAAGGCCCTTTGTTCCTCAGGAGCTTTGTAGCAGAGTACAGGTGAGTCCAGGAATGCTGCAATAGACTGCTGGCATGGGATCTCAGCAGTTCTTTCTGCATGTTACAGTTCTAGGTCATGTGAAACTGCAACAAATAAAATAATAAAGCCGGTTCTGCTAAGAATGACTAGGCACCTTTCAAAATGTAACAGGTAGCCTTCAAATGTAAAAATTTTGAGACTAATCTAAATCAGGATTGATCATGTATTTAAACTCATCTTCCTTTCAGAAGCAGTTGATTCCGGGAACAATATAACCAGGAGCTATTGTTAATGCCATGATGTATCACTCTCAAGTTGTGACTTGACACATGTAGTAGGAAGAGCTTAGGGAAAAAACAACCAACCAACCAACCAACCAACCAACCAAATATGTACCTTTAAAATGAAAAGCTATTCACAAATATATCCAATATTTAAAATTTAAAAAGCCCCAAACAGGCCAATAAAACCCCAAACCCACAAGCACCCAAACCCTAACCCTAAGCAAAATCTTACCTTTTCAAAAGCAGGGTAATTCTCCTCCATTTCTACCATATATGAATAAACATAGTATTTTTGTCTTACTGTTTCTTTCTCAAAGTATCACTCTTAGTTATTAAAAATTTGGGCTCAGAAACTGAGCCATGTGGGATGCCATCTAAGTTTGGCTAACACAAGTGCTGATTCTTCTTGCTTTCTCGGTCAATAAAGAAATAAGCAGTTTTCACTGATATGAAGAATAATATCATACAGCCATTGGTATAAAAACACATTTACAAAATAAATTTCATAGTCCTGGACTGAGGAAACCACATATTGGTTTCAGCTAATGCATACACATGTTGACCATATGGCTACGTGTTCTAAGCCTGTCCTGAACACTTACAATAATTTTCCAATAAATCCTCTGTGTTATTTTGTCCTCTCTGCTGTTCCTAAAAAATACAAGGATTTTTTGATTTTATTTAAAAACTAGAAATGTGTGAAGTGTCAGTTATAAATATTTGAAGACTGTATTGTACCCCACTGTGAACTGTAGCTCATCTATCCTGACCATTGTATTTTAAAGATGATTTGTAAGCACAGTTCTAGAGCCTCTGTGCAAGCCAGACTGTAAACAACTTTTTTATTACTGAGTATTTTGCCAAGAAGAAAATTGTTAGTTTTCTTTGAAAGAAAAGAAGAAAACTTTTCACTGGAAATGCATGTGAAACATAAGTTAAATGGTACTGACTGAATTTATTGCAGTTTGACCTCCTAAGTTTGCATAAATCAGTAGGTTAAAATGCTTGAAAAATATATTGAAGGAAGAGAAAATCCTCATTAACTGAATCCCACAGTCCATGTGAATGCTGCAATTTCCCTCTATTTAATTTTTTCACTGTTCTGAGTTCCCTCAGCATCTGAGAAAGAGTTCACAACTCTTGCCTGATGTGAGACATGCAAGGAGGAAATTCACCAAACATCACCAAACTGCAAGCCAATAGGGAGACTCATGCACCTCCAAAGGGCAATTCTGAACAGGAGCAATGGATAACTTTCTATAGTAGTGTTTCTTTTTGGTACAGGAGTTTAATTTCTTTCTCTTTGAAGATCTTATTTTCTATTAGGATTTTCTATATATGGGAAGACAGAGAGACCATTGTATAGCTTAGGGAGATCCCTACAGTTTGAGAACAGAGAATATGCAAAATGTCTTCCCCTCAAAATATATTCTATAGATTATATTGCATTTTCACAGCTTCAGCTGAAGACACTTTCACTGGTTGGTGATATTATGACAGTCTTTGTCATTGAAGAATAAAGCAGTATCTCCTTTTCCTTTGCAAGTACAGTAAGTGTTTCTTTAGCCACTTTTTGTTTCTATTGATCATTAAATAGGTCTTCCATTTAATGAAAAATTAAAGAGAAGAACATACTTTAGTGCTACCAGCTATGTTCTCATAACAATTTCATTCTGCTCTTCAAAACCTATGTGAAAAGAGTGACTGTCATCTATAGTAATATTAGTTCTTGAATCCTCCTTTTAAAATTGTAGGATTGTACTGCAAATGTAAGTTCAAACAGTAAACATCTTGATATAATCCAAAATTAACTCACAGAAGATCTATTTTTGTCTTAATCTTCTGGGACATTGCTGACATGTATAAGAGGATCTGGCTGCGCAAAATTATTCCTACCTTTTAGGCACTGGTCTCTTTATTAAAATCAGATTAGAGTACCCTATACCCTTATTTTGCTGCATAAGTAAAAAACCTAAGTTCTAAACAATTAGTAATTTCACCTAAGTTGACTAATCTGGGAAAACACTTACTAACAAATAAAACTTTGTTAGAAATAAATGTATTGATCCTGCTGCTCAGGGGCTTGGTTGGACAGTGACATCCCTCAACAGAGCTGCTAGTTCTGAGCTTTTGGCCAGAAAAAAATGACCCTGACACAGTAAGTATATCATGTGGGTTAGACAACTACATTATCTGTGTTGCAAACACAAGTGTTAAGTGCATAATATATTAACTGTATGTCATTAAACACAGAGCAATGGAAACTTGCATCTAACTGTGTATGGTAAATTGAAGTTTATATTTCAGTTCATTTGCAAAGTACAGGGAGAGGAAGAGCCTACAATAAACACTTGTCCAGTTTGTTAAACATCATCAATAAATGACCCAACAGTGCAATTCTTGTTTCAGGGCATAATGTTCTTATGTAGAGTCTCATGACAGAACAAAGTCAAATAAACCAGGGGCCTCGACACAATTCTCTTGTGTCCTGTCACTCTTCTCACTGATGTCCACATACAGCCACATCAGCCTACTGCTGGGAACACCTATTGTCCAGGGTGTGATTGCTTCCAAGTGCAGTAAAGAAAACAGTGTTATCACTCAGCAGAGAATGCACTTTGCCCGTAACAAGTATTTAAGAATCAACAAGAGGAAGTACTTTTTCACACAACACATAATTACATTTTGGAACTCATTGCCACAGGATGTTATTAAGGCCAAAGCATAAATGGAGTTAAAGAAGAGATTAGACAAATTCATGGAGAAAGGGTCCACCAGTGGCTATTAAAATATGATGGTCCAGATGCTGCCTCTAATTCAGGAAATCCCTAAGCCATTGATTGCCAAAAGCTGAGGAGAGAGTAAGGAACATAAAACAGCAGACAATGTTCAGTATTGGTGTGTTATTCTTGTATGGGTACTCAGTAAAAAAACATAAAAAATAAAATAAGAAATATACTATGCTATCAATCCTACCCTACCTACAAACTTCTGATCTCAAGGTAACCAAAATTTAAGCAAATTTGAAAAAGAGCTCATGAAGTTGGTGGAAATAAGCAGACTGATGGAAGAGAGACTTTTTTGATGCCTCAAAGCTTCAGCACCAGCTCAGCTTTTATTAAATACTTACCCAAGACAAATATGTAGGAGGTCCAAAAGCACTGAAACTTTGTTCACAAAGTTATATGCTATTATAATATATAAATACAAATACAGCATAGCCTATCAAAATAGTTGCAACTGAATGAGAGCTGTAGTGAACTGTCATGAATATTTAACACTCAACACAGACTTATGGTCACATAAGAAACCCCTAAGTAAGTCAGAACCCAGAGTCAACCCAGCTGCTGAAATGCAATCAATACATGCCACGAGATAAAACAAAGAGAAAAGACAACCCTAGAAACAATACAAAACAAATTTGTTTACATTTGATAGTAAAAACGGACATTTTACGTTGCCATTCATTTGCATTCACATACCATAAAGTCACATCTGCACCAAATGTTCTACTCCCTCCCTTTGAACTCCTTTGAAATATTTCCTTGGTCCTTTTAAAGGCGTGTAAAAATGGTTTCAGACAACTAATTCAAGATCTGTTTTGTTTCTTATCAAGATTTCCTTCCAGATTATTAAAAGGGCCTCAAAATTTAGCTAAACAAAATCATCATGTTGGAAAAAAAAAGATTAATTTGAAAAAAACATGCTTTTTGGCAGAAAGGAAAGGAAATCAATAGAAGACAAAGGCAATAACTGAAGTACTTCCTTATAGAAACAAGCCTGAATGAATGTCAACACTGATTCCTTATAGGCAGCACACATGATATGAATGGTATTAACTCTTTGTGTGTTATACACTATATACGGTAGAACATTTCAGGCCAAACCATTTCACAAAGCCAATTCTGGTTTATGACTTAACCTTTTATCCAGCAAAACATCTTCCTGGCATTCCTGAGAGAGCTACAGAGTCCATAAAAGACAGAAATGAAAATCTGTCTCGTTAGAAGTTATTGCCCTTTGGGGAAATCCTAAATCTGAATGCAAAGCATCAATATAAGAATACTACAATGCTTGGCCAGGAAACAGGCATGCCTATGGGATTGCTTTTTGGATTGACTCTGACTTCAGTATATTTATTTCTGAATCTCAACATTTCTAGCCAATAATAGTCCAAAACCACAATTTCATCTTTTAATATTGCATCAGAAGTGTTTTATATACTGCCCAACTTACAGTACCTTGTAAATGGAAATAAATCAGTAAGAGCGCCCTGAAGACCAAAATTACTGCAAATGGCTCAATCTTAAAGCTTTTGCTTGCAGCTTTACTGAGTTCACTAAGGCAGTTGAGTATGTTTAAGTGTGAAGGCTCAGAACACTGGGAAAAATGAAGAGTAGATAATTGCTTCTAACATATTTAAATGTTTTGAGCTGTTCCCAATTGTCCACAGAGAAGTCACTAATTCATGCCTTCTCCTTACAGAGAGGTAAGGAGCCTGAATAATAACTTGATATTCAGGGAATGGAGACTGCTAAGACTTGCTTGAGATAGCAAATTTGAATTTTTTTTACAAAATAATGAAAATTACGTCTGAAATTGCC
Source organism: Cinclus cinclus (assembly GCF_963662255.1). Classification (NCBI taxonomy): domain Eukaryota; kingdom Metazoa; phylum Chordata; class Aves; order Passeriformes; family Cinclidae; genus Cinclus; species Cinclus cinclus. Next base: position 24,308,464 of record NC_085048.1, read on the forward strand.
CATGTCAGACAATTAATTTGTCAACAGAAAGGAAATTCCTTTAGTGGAAATTGAATACTGAATCTATTTTGGGAAAATAACTGTTCCAGTGCCTTGAGGGCTCAGTGAGTGCCTCACTGCCTCTGCCTAAGGCTGCAGACAGCTGCAGTCTTGTGTCAGTATGAGTGCCCTGGCAGTTACATGCTGCAAAGCTTCCATCCCTGCCCAGATAGTGAGAAGGAAATATTTTATTAAACCTCAAGTCCATTCACTCCTTAGTATTCAGCAATGGCAGTACTTAGGTGAAACCAAGAATATGTCACTAAGATGAATATCTGTTAAGATACTCTCATATCACTTTACATTGATTTCAAAAGAATTTCCAGCTAAAGTAAAAGCCTATCAATTTCCAGTTCTCCAGCAGTCATATAATTGTGTGATGTAAGCCCATTGGAGTCTACTGGAGTTTTTCCAACTGCTTTAATATGTCTGGGGATGAAATATATCAGCTGAACTGACTAGGTAGTCACACTGGGGCAGATTGCCTGGGACTCCAGATGAGTTTCCTGCCAGTTCCCAAGCTCTTCCCCCAAACAGCTCTGATTAGGAAACAGCAATAGCCATACTCTGCTGACTTTGGATAAAACAGTAAGGCTCTGACTACTGTGTATACACTGTGAGTTGGAGGCTTCCTTCTGATAAGTGTTTGAAGGATAAAATCTAACTATTTTCCAGGAACTTAGGTTAAGAGTATAGATGAAGCCATGGGAATAAAATACATAAGTCAAAAAGTAAACATGATTTACATTATCCTCTCAAATAAGACATCTTTCTAAAATAAAGGAAAACATTTTCATTCTCCTTCATTAATACAAATTATTCAATTCACTGGTCCTCACACAGACATCCCATGCCATTTGGGATATGCAGAAGCCATTGTGCAGTCTTGGAAGCAGAAGAGTGTTCTTCCTTTTCAAATAAATAATGCATTTAAGATAATCTAATTCTGAACTACGAAGAACAAATGTAAGAGTGAAGTTGAACTAACACTATCATAAATAGGTCATCTTATCACAAGTAACCTTAATTTAATAGAGACAATAGTGAGATACATGCTGGAGAAATAATGAATCTCTGCTTTTCAGAATAATAATGCTGAACCTGAAAGGAATTTCAGCTGATGTGATTTCTCTCATTGCTGGGCTTACCTGACCAAGTATTAAATTTTAGCCAAGTAGTCTCTGTGTTCATATAAAACAGCAGATCAGGTAATGCCTTCAACAATTACAATACATTTTAACTGCACCCTCAAGGAATCTTCTAATTACTGACGGCTCAGTTGAGGCAGAGTCATCTAATGTACAGGTCAGGTGTGAATATGTGAATAACAAGTAAAGTCTTCTGGAAAAAAAATGTAAATAATGAAATTTTTCAGTCTGATAGGCTTCATAAAAATATTCAATCAATATGTACTCCATCTGCCTCTGTACATGTTTTTCAAAATCTGTCCCAGTAAGATTAGATGGTATGTATTGAATTTTAGATTGCAGAAAGCTTAGCTCCATTTTGTAAGGAAATGGTTGCTTCAAAATTTTTAATAGTTCATGTCAACTGTGGTTTGAGTATCTTTTTCAGTTGACATCCCAGAGACTGACTTTAAATAAATATCATAGAATATGATTGAAGGCATTTATTAATTACAATATCAAACCTTGAAATTCAATTATCTGAGACATTCAAAGGAGGGCCACGGGGATTTGGGAAGGGCCTTGAGAGAAGCTGCATGAGGAGCAGCTGAGGTCACTTGGTCTGAGCCTGGAGGAGACTGAGGGGAGACCTCACTGCAGTTCCAGCTTCTGGTGAGGGGAAGAGGAGGGACAGACCCTGATCTCTTCTCTGTGGTGACAGTGACAGGACCTGAGGGAATGGCCTGAAGTTGTGCCAAGGAAGGCGTAGGTTGAATATTAGAAAAATATTCTTCACACAGAGGGTGGTTGGGCACCGGAACAGGCTCTCCAGGGCAGTGGTCACAGCACCAGCCTGACAGAGTTCAAGAAGTGTTTGGACAATACTTTCAAGCACATGGGGTGACTCTTAGGGTTTCCTGTGCAGGGCCAGGAGTTACACTCCATGATCTTGATGGGTCCCTTCCAACTAAGCATAATCTATGATTCTATGATATTTTCAAAGAAACAGACCTGTTATCCTCTCAAACTGGAGCAGCTGTTAGGGTCACAAGCTGCAATATATCTTGCAAAAGTCACTGTTCAACATTAATTTTACAACATTAATGAATAAATATAGCATCTACATTTAAGAAAATGGGGTTTTTTGCAGTCAGTTTACAGAGCAAAATGAGATAAAAAGTTTGCATTTAAAAGATTCTTGAGAAATTCTCATTGTCTTAAGTCTGTTTCTGAATTAAACTATGCGAACTTAAAGAGACCTAAACTTGCAAACTGACTTAAACTGGCAGACAATAATTAATTTTACCTGTGCCTATATTACTGCCTTCATGATCTTTAATGTGTCCTTTGGGCCAGCTGATCTCCTCCTTCTATACTATCAGCACCCTCTAGTGTGTACTGGCCCACCAGTTGTGCCTGTTTATACTCAAGCCTCCCCACCTCACACCAGACACACCATGGACTTCTGCACAGACTACATTTTAGACCACTGGGGTTAATTTGTTATTCTAGGAACTGTTTTCAGGCTGAGCTGAACACCTCCAGTGAGGTCATTCAGTAACATACACACAGGGAGAAATACTGTGGGCTTCTGCAACCACATCCCTTCCCTCAGAAGTATGACTAGGGTCAAATTGCCTTTTGCTGATCTATGTGACCTCTTTGTGAGTGAGAAACGTTTTAACGTGCAAGAAGTGAACCATTCCAAATGCCATGTGTGAGAGAAAACGTTTAAAACGGATCTCAGGTATTTTCTAGCATTATGAGCTACGCTATTTCTAGGTAGGCATACAATTCATATGTTTGCACCCATGGCCCTAGAACAGTTTTAGATCACAGTGTGATCCTATAAAACATTATCTCAGTTTTCCAGAAAACTATTATATTGCAATTGACCTTGAACTTTGTTAATTTTACAATGTAGAATGGTAGAAAATTACTCATCTTTTGCTTTGCTTCTTGGAAATGGGCAAAACCAGCTAGTACTTTTAGCTAAAGCAAGGATTTTTTCTTTTGTTCTTCTTCCATATGTATTCATCAGCTTCAGATTCCAGTTACATAGGTCCATTCATATAGAACATAAAACTAGAAATAAAACTCATACAAATCCAGGGACCTTTGACTGATTGAAAGCAAGATTTTAAAAAATATTTCCCCAAACTATAAGTTATTTTAAGGTTTGAACCAAGTCCAGTTTCCAGAATAGTTAAAGCTTGGCCCCAACTTTCTGGAATATGACCAAGAACCAAAAGATTGGCAAAACCTAGGGAACATGACCTGAGAATATAACAAGATCCAAAGTCCAAGGAGGTTCACGTTGGCTAAGTGTCAGTGCACTGCACTGAGACAGTGACTGCTCCCCCCTTACCCCCTGTGCTTGCTTTCTTTCACAGATAATAACTTATATACACCTGAAAAACATTCATGGCAAAAGATTCCTGAATACTATTAAAAAATTATAATGTTTAATAAAAAACAGGATAAAAGCATTCATTTGACAAAAAATAAGGGTTATTGCAGTTATGATTATTTTGATTACAAACAAAAGTTTGGAAACACAGCACATCTGGGATCTCAGTTACTTTGCTGTACATAGCACTTTTAACAGAAGTTCTGGTTCCGCTGATCCCCACAACTCCTTCTGCACAGTTCTGAGAGTCAGCACTGCTGCTCTGCTGCAAACCAGGTGAATTGCATGTCTTTGCTGCATGACACAAAGCAGATGGACATAGAAATCTCATTTTCTGTAGGTGTGAATTCTATCATTTGATCAAGTACTTGCATTACTAATCTATTAATGTCTAAACAGGTCGTGAAAACATAGTCTAGCTTTGATAGTGACTGGGTAAGACATTGCCTAGAATATCTAGCAAATAAATAATTTTAAAATCATTAGATTAGAAAAATATAATTGATAAGTATACTGATTAGAGGATAAAAAGAGGAAACTAAAGGTGAAATAGTAATTCCAGGGTGTAAACTAAATCAGAATATCAGAAGTCATGCACTAGTCATGACAAATTTTTTAGGGATAGATTTCTCAATTCTTAAGTATGCATATAATTAGAAACTCACTTTAAAACAGCCCAGTAGTCAGAAGGGCTGGCTGGCCAAAAGTGGTCAAATTTGGAAAAGGAATGGAGTTACAGTCATTTTAGAGCTGTTGTCATAGAGAGCATAATCACCTCTTCCATCATTATGTATTCTCACACATCGTTGAAAAAAGATATGGAGTCACTTTAATGCAAGAAGAGATGACATAGTCTCCCAGTTTGGACAGAGATAGCAAAAGAGAGACATGGTAGAGGTCTCTAAAACCATGAAATATGTTGAGAAATTGAATAGGGAAGCACTAGTCACTGTTTTTCTTAGTAAAATAATCAGGGAGTACCCAATTTATTTACCAGGCAGAAAGTTTAAAACAAACATAGGAAGTCATTTTTCACACATAATTAGATCTCATTCAAATTAAACTGTGGAACTCATTATCACAGGATGTTGGGGAGGTCAAAAGTCCAAAAGTCCCAAAAGGCATTAAAAATTCTCATGGAGACTAGTTCCATCAGAGGCTACATAGCAGGATAGTCCAGATGAGACCCACAGTTCAGGAAATGTTCACAACCATTGATTGTCATAAATGAGAAACTCACTCCAGGTAAGTGAACAGGTGTAGCATATTCTATCTATATTAAATTCATATTAAGTGTCTGCTACTGGTCATTACAAAGTACAAAATAACAGTCATGACAGACAGATGATCTAAATAAATATGGCATTGCTTATTTTCTCTAAATTTGTTATCTATATGAATGCAAAGTAAGTATGGAGTGATTGCCAATTTGACGTAGTAGAATCTTAAATCAAATTGATTAAAAGAAAATGCAAAGTGCACAGTAATGAACAGATGTTCCCTGGAGCACCATCAGTAAAATACAGCAGAGTTCCAGTTTTCCTCTGGGTTAAGAATTCAAGAGTGAAAACTCTGTTCTTTTTGTGCTCCTCAAAAGAAGCACATTTTGAAAGACTTAGCTATTTCTCAACCTAGTTCCACATAATCAGTTTCAAAAAATATTGTGTCTTTTTCACTCTAGTAGTAAAGAATTGACAAATTTCCTATATCCTTATTGATTCCATCATCTACATCATTTTCTTTTAAAACATGTTTTCTTCAAAGATCCAGATGACATTTCTGAAATACAGATGCACTTTGGAAAGAAAAAAAACAAGTCGAAGAAACAGACATTTCTGCATATTGTTATTAGTTCAGTCAGTGGTTTAGCTGCAAAGCAGTATATATATATAAAGTAGTATATATATATGTAATTACATTTAAAAAAGACAATATACTTGAACTTAGAGCACATCACATTAAAATACAGGCCAAGGCTATAATAATGTGTCTTAGTAAGGAAATTTCCAGTTCTCCTTCGTATGTTTACAGAAAGAATTGCTATGTTTTAACATCAGGCAGGAAAGCCAGTTTCCACAGGCAGTGACCTACAACAAGTAACAAGATGCATTTTGGTAGCCAGCACATGTGGTAGTTCTATTAGCTCGGAGATTTCAAGTAAGAATCCCCCAAATCCAGCTGCACACAGGAGCTGCTTAAATTTGTGTTAGCTACATGTACTTTTTCCAACTCAACAAACTGTGCAAATAATTTGGCTAAGGATTAGATGGTTCCTGGCAATTTGAAGTGCTCCAAAGAACATATGCTAAGTTACTTTCTACGTTTTTTTGCCTTCAGTGTACTTGAACAATTAAGGCAAAAGAAGAAAGCTGAAAAATATCTAATAACCAATTCTGATGAACAGTGTTATTTCCAAGTTCTGAGGGCTTGAATTGCTGTAGCTATGTCCTGAGATCATCTTTTGATTTTGATAAGCTTGAAACACTGTCTTGTTCCTTCGTGGCTAAATTGGAATATTCTATGATGGAACTACACTATGATGTAAACTATTGCAAATTAGGTAGGATTCCCTTTGATTAATAATTAGAGATATCAAAAGAAAACCAAAGGGGTTTTTTGCTGCCATGTCACTAGAAAAGAGTTTTACTACTAGGATAGTAGCTATTGCTCTGGACAACAGCAGCTATTAGTTTCAAAAGTAGATCTGATTATCCACTATATTTACATTTGATATCTTGATCTGGCAACAGCAAAGCTAAAGCAGAAGGGAACGAGCTGTTGCAGAATTAAGTGCAACCAAAAGGATAATTGTTTCAAGGAGTAACAAATATGACAGTGTGTTAATTGAGTTTGCACAAGCCCACAAAATACAGATGTTTGTAGCAGATCACATACCTCAATCTGTTTTGAAGCACATTTTGTACAGGAATGCGTCATGTGTATGGAACCCTTCCAGTATATGTATTACTTGCCCATTGCTAGGTTCAGACTAGCCCTTCTTATTTTCATCTTCCCTGAAGAATACCACAGCTAGAAAATTATATTTGTGATAGAAATGTGCTCTCCAGTAATACAAAAGGTCAATAAAAGGATGCTTTCCCAATCTACTCTCTCTGTTACCTCTGCCTTGATTGGTGCACTGGTGATGAGTGGGTTGATAACATTAACTCAGTTTTTCTGTTCCTGCCCTCCTTGTCTGTTGCCCCTGGACGTCTTTTCTCCTTTGGTTTCCGGTCCATTTTACATCATGTCTTTAACATACCCAGAATTGTAGCCTCTTCAACAATCTACAGAACGTATATATATATATATATATGTAAGGTTTTTTGGGTACAGAAGAGCATAAAATAAAAGCTTCTGCCATCAGATGAAATGTGACCATTGTCCATAACTAAAGGCCCCTTAAAAAAATGCTGACCTTATGGATCAGCAACTTGCTCTAACTTCAAGGTAGGCTTTAAATTCCAAGTTGGCTCTTCTTTGAGCAGAAAAACCTGGTTACTTTCAGAAGTACTTTCTAATCCAAATGATTTAATATTTCTCTGTCCTGCTAGTTTATCCTGGCTACTAATGTCCACTTGGCTTCCCAAGGGACATATCTGCTATAATAACCACTTATTCGTATCCATTTTTGTAATCACTATCTTGTGGGAACATACTCTGGGAACATACTACTTTCCATACCATGGAAAAAAAGGGAAGAGGTAGTGCAAAGGTGTTTCCTGTCAGAGTTATAGAACAGGAAAATGAAGACCATAATAATATGCAAGGACAAAAATGTTGGGACTTCAGCGGCAGAGAGCCCCTTTATAATGGGCCTTCATTGAAGACATCTGGTTGGCAGATCTTCCACTGCTTCTGTAAAGGCTGTGTTCAAAGGAGGATGCCAAGAAGTATGAGGATTTATTCATACAGACTATTTAAAGACTGGGTCTTACATCCACTGAAAGTCAGGAAGTCAAAATAAAGAAGTCCATCCAAAAAGTTGCTGTTAGTAGGTCCTCTCAAGAACAGCAGGAGAGCTTGACAAGGCAGTGGGCTGACTGAAATATAAGAAATATGTATTTGCTTGAAGCAGAAGAATATCTGGAAGTGTGAAGGCTTTAGGTTATCTAGGGAATCTGAAGCAACTCTGGCAGGAGAGAAGGAATGTGGCTGCTCCTCAGTCAGGAAATGCTGCTTGCTTAGCCTCAGCAGCCAAGGCCAAAAACTGATTTCTGTCTTGGTGACCTGCAAGGAATCTACCCTACTGATTTGAGAAATGTGCCCTAAGGCCTCTTCTTCTTTATAGTGGTGCTTATACATTTCAAAGAGCAGTGCTTCTGGGACTCAGTGCTGAGGAAGCTGAAAGAATGATCTGCTGACTTGTGAAGTATTAGAAAGTGCCACTGCAAAGGGCCTGGAGTCTGCTTAGAAAAAAGCTGCCAGGGCTCATCTGAATCACAGACTACTCCACCACAATACTAACCCACATAAGGACTGATGGTTCCTCTGAGACCGAAAGTGAGCAGATCAGAAACCACTAGAGCCAGAGGCTCACATATTCTCCTCAAATCTCCTCAGTGTATGAAAAGGCTAGACAGTGACTGACCTCTTTTGGATAATATGAGATATACACATGCTTTCGGGGTAGAAGGACAAAATAAACGCAGTTAGTAGAAGGAAGAGAAAATAACACTCTGTTTATGTGCATATTTATTCTGGTAGCACTTTGGCTTCCTTCTTTATGCTGCAAATAGACTTCTGCATAGACATGCTGTAGCACCCAAAAAGAAAGGAAGAAAACTTTTTAGGATACAGTCATCTGAAAAAGTTGAAGAAATTTCAATCATTGAGGATAACTGATTAAAGTGACATGAGAGTCAGAAAAAAAGAAAGGTAATTTGTCAGATTGATGAATATCTTAAATTCTAAACTTCATCCCAAAGTAAAAAGCCCTAACAAAATCTGGAAGCCTTCATACCTTCAAAATTATTAGCCGATTAGAATAACAAAGATTTCTTGGATATGGCATTAACAAGCATTACATTTGCTCAGGAAGAAAATAAAGTAGGAAGATGATTTAAGTGTTAAGTGGAAATATATGCATGCAGGACTAGGGGTAGAGGGAAATAGCAACCACACTCATGATAAGGACAACAGTGATTGTCCATAGAGAGTTGAAACCAACAGGAGCTCTGAAATAGGAGACATTAACACTCCCCGACTAGTTAGCCAGTGGTTTATTAACTTTCCCAAGCAGATAAGTTAGTAACTTCCCCAGACAACAAGGTCAGATGGGACAGAGCTGGCAATGTCTAATCTGATGAACTGTCTTGGTGTCCAAAGCGTGGTGTTCATAGGTGCCTATATGCACATGTCTTAAAGAGAAGGTCTCTGGAATGTTTTCACTTCTGAACTGAACCTGGCATTTATTTGGGAGAACATCAGTCATCATGCCAAGGAGTACTCCATCTATTCACTGACAAAAAAAACATTCATTGGCAGAGTTTCACTTTCTAGTACATACTCAGCCAGAGAAAAATATGCATCTTGCCTGTTTTTACTATATCGCCAGTGTAGATGCTACTCCCAACCTAATACTAGTTAGTTTTCTGTAAATGAGAACAGGCACTTTTTAAAAGGATTTAATCTAGCCTAGTTTGGACATTTACACTAAATTGAGAAAAAAAACCAAAAACCTTTATTTCTTTCTCCTGACTATGGATTCTTAGCTAAGATGCAAATGTCCGCAATGTTTATCTCTACACATGCTACACATGGTCAGATGTATTTCACACAGAGGAGAAATGACCAAAGTGCAATTCTTGATTACAAAACAGAATGGCTTTTATATTATTTTCCTGAAACAGGCAGAAGTGACTCAAGGATTAGAAGCTAGAAAGCAATTCTTTTTTAGGGTGACCGTGAAATTACCAAGTTATCATCGGTGTATTGATTTCACATTATTCCTGCAATTTAGAAATGCTGTTTCAAATTCCAGTCATGTCTTCTTTAAACTTGCCAGTTGTCATCTGAAAACATTTGTCTTTCTAGAGTGCCAAGTACAAGCCACACATGAAAATTTACACAGGCACTAGCCCCAGAGGAAGCTGATTTCATGTCACTAATAAGCCACCTTAAGAGCCAGATACCAGGAACAGTTTTTTGACTGAAGGCCTCCATAGAGTTTTGTATCCACCTTACATACATCTTCATTTGTTCATGACAGTCCCAGGTGGGGAAAAGCAAAAGCATACGTAAGATCAGATGTATAATACATGATGTTTATGTTTCCCCTTTTCCACTGTATTATTAACTCTATTGAGGAAGTATAGTTAATTTGTCTTATATTTATTATTATATTCATCAACAAGCAATGATTTGCATTTTATCAGTTTACTACTATTTTCCCAATTAAATCTGCTTTTCCTACTATATAGAATGCAATTTCTTTGCCTTTTGTCAATTCTCAAAGATTCCTTGGCCCTCCATGAGTTCCCCAAGAGCATAATGAATCAAAAATTGCTTTGTCTTGTTCCCAAATATACTCTCCAGTCTCATATCATAATGTTATCTAAATATTCACTAACTGACCTTTCTCCTTTTGTGTCCCATATTCTTAATAATATTAATAATAGTAAGAATTTTAATGAAACATTTAGTTTTAGCCAAGCTTTCTATTAACCTATTTTAAGTTTCATCTCTCGAGAATTGGAAGCCTATTTGAATCTTCTTCTTTCTGATCTTGCACCTGCATATGTATGCCTCACACTACAATTTAAGACATTCTATGCTGCACAATGAAATACAGAAGAAATATGAAGGGTTTATTCTTTAAGGACGTTATCTGAGACACTCATAATGCAATTGACTTTGATGATAACATTAACATTATCTAGTATATATGGACTGTGCAACACAAAAGTCTCAAAATACTCCACGGGGAAAATCTTGTTTATTATTTTCATTCTTTCAACAAATTTATATAATAAAGTATGGTTTGGGGAGGAAATGAAGAAAAAAAGAAAAGAAAGACATTTCAAGCAAAACAAGAAATGGCCATGTGACTGCCAACAACTAGGCAAAAAAATCCATGAAAAGTAGCTAAGGAGTTTCCTGAGTAATTAATAGGACAAGAATCAAAATACAGCCATAGAAATAACAAGCAGAGTGTATATTCAGTACCTGTAGAGAAGAGAAAAATTCCTCTCTAGTCCCTCCAGATCTCCTTCTTCTTTAATTTGTTTGAGAACAACTGAACGGGGTTCATTAAGAAATCAAACAAATAGCTTAAAAGGTTACCAGGCATGATAGAGAAGTTTTGAACCAGAAGTTAGGATATTAGCAAAAGAAAGGAAAAAAATAAGTATAGATAAATAGCAGGAAAGAAGAAAATAAAAATATTCCAATTACAAAAACAGTTTAAATAACTAAATCAACATTTAACTAGAGGGGAAAAGATAACCAGAGCAAGAAAACAAAAATAAGAAGAATGTAGCTAAGGATGATGTTTGGAATTGAGTATGCCAGATTTTTCAAAGCTTCTCAGCAAGATCCCTTGCTAAGCTAAAAGAAACTGTCATGCACTAAGAGTAAAAAAAATCTTCCAGGAGATCAGTAATTGGTTAAAAGACAGAAATCTAGGCAAAAAGAAATAGACTGAGAAGGCAAGAATCTGCTGCCAGGTCTCCATATTTTCAGAAGTTATATGAAATATGGAACAAATAATGAGTTCACAACAGTCACCAAGTTGAAAAATGGCAGAGATGTACTCAGGATCATCAACTCTGAGACTGGCTGAATAGGGCAATATACAGTTTTCACTAGAAAGTGTTACCAAGCAATTAAATAGCCTAAAGGTGAAAACCATTGTCCAGAAAGTGAAAGCCTATGGATGCAGGGGAAAAATAATTCCTAAGCATAGATACAGAAAGGTGTGTCTGAATTTCTTGTTATATTTCAAAGGCCGCAGAGTTGCTTTGAGTGTATTTGTGAAAACACTAAACTCAGCCACAGCTAGAAGTATTATTTGGAACTCCTACAGTAAAGCAGGAAAACACATCAAAAACCACTAAAAACAATACAGAAAATGAAAAAACCCACTACATCATGCCACAGTATCATGCTTTTCAGGATATCATACAACTAGGAAAAGCTCAGAAAAGGAGACACTAAGGATGACACAGAAAGATTCCTATACAAAAGTAGATTAAGAACAGAAAAAGAGGTGTTTGAGGAAGAATGTGGTAATGATCTACACAATCCTTCAATCCTTTAGAATATGAACAAAACTAAGCAGCTTAACTCACAGATTTTAGAAAACATAGGTGCGGAAGTGAGGAATCCATACCTAGTTTGGAGAAAAATTGGAAGATGAAAAAGGAAATTAACCATTTGAGTGAGAAACTGAACAGAAGTAAAATAGTCTTTGCTTTTCTTGGTCACAAAAATGTGTTTCATCACCCTACATCTCTTGTTTTGGCAAAAGAAAAAGGGAGACAAAAAAAAGAGAATGAAGAAAACAGCAACCCCTTCCAACTACTAAACCTGATTGGTTTCCACTTCATGTAGATTCTGTCTCACAGTTAAATAATAAGTAATTATGTGTTTATGTATGGAATTTCTCAGCTAGTTTTTTGTGCTATGTTCCTTAACAAGAGGTTGGGCTCAACAGAGAATGTGGCTTTGAGTCTTCTGACAGTCTTTTTTAATATCTCCCATTTGTATACACATACACATTTTATTTGCTGGATTGTAATGGTTTTATTTGCTTTGTGGGCTTCTTCCCCCCTACCTCCTTATTCCCCTTCTTTTGTATTTTTTTACTTCAAAAGCTTTGTTTGATTTTCAAGGAATGAAAAAATATACAAAGTTCTGAAACAAAGGAAACATAAAAATTTCACATTCCTTCAGGATGGAATTGTATGAGGAATTTTATAGGAGGGCAATTATAGACCTTGGTATGGAGCTTTCTGCCTTTTATGTGGGTAGCAATTTTCAGCACTTGCTTGGGCCCAGGACCAGGACTGGAACTGGCCCATCCCAAAAAAAAAACACAACTAATTGAATGTTTCAGTCAAAAGCTGTGATCCTAAAATCCCCCTTAGTGTGCCACTGGCAGATGCAGATTGCAGCCCAACCTCAGTGCTCCACACCTTCTCTTTTGAAGTTCCCCAAGTATTTATGCAGCAGTGAAACTGCTTCTCAAAAAGAGATGTGAAGCTGGTCTGGTGCCTGAATTCAAGCCCTATCTCCTCCATCCCTGAGAAACCAAGAAGGTTTTGGCACAGAACTTTTCTGGTCCTGTGGCAGGGTCTGTTCCTGCCCCAGCTACGTTCAACTATCTCATGTGCTCCCTGGGGGTACCATGCTCTCCGAGCTTCCCACTCTAGCCCAGGAGAGGGGCAGAAAGCTCCCCCCTCCACCACATGTGCTGTCAGTTCAAATTCTGGTTGTGTGAGGGGGGTATGAAGGCAGCAGTTCCAGCCCGAAGAGCTCAGTGGGCTCCTGGATGAAGCAGAGGATGTGCCAGGAGCCCTCTGACAGCAGCAAACTGGAGGAACTTGGCACGTGGCTCATTTCTCATTCAGAATGCCTGGTCTGGGTTGTTCCCTGCAGAAATCCTGCCACGCCCTTGTTCCAGGTTCTTCACTGCAGCCAGGTCAGCCTGCCACTTACAACCTCCTTCAAAGCACAGCAGCCCATCTGCAAGAGGTCACACCCAGGCTCCAGGGGAAACATCCAGGAATCAGGGAGCAGTTTCAGCTCTCTTGGCTTGAGACACCCAAGCTCCCAGCCAAAACACCAACGTAAAGAGTACCCAGGATTCTTTAACTCATGCTGCTCTGTAAACTTTTCCACCATGGTGGGAGCACAACACCATGGTCTGACTTTTAAGACACTTTATCTGCAAGTAGTCCAGCCAGTTCACTTCAAAGTCTGTTTCTGTAGGCAATGGGCATTCACATATGTGTGAACTTCTCTGGGGGCAGTGGCATACTTTGAAGAACCATGTCCCAGTTAGAAGAGAGCTTTTTTCTTCCATCTCTTAGGTAGCATTATATTTTTCAACAGTTCAATAATATTATTTATTTGAGATACAGTTTCTCTGCATTATTGCTTTTGTTGCATTATATTAAATATGTGCTTTCGATATGTCCAAGAGATACCATGATTTTTTTCTTCATGTTTTAAAAAAGGAAAATCAGAAAACAACACATTAAACACTCTTTGGAGCTACGAGCTTCCAACATGAGAAAGATATTTTGGAAGCATTACAGATATATGACATTGTATATATGACATAGTCAAATGGTTAAATCTTCTGATGAATCCTCATCTACCTTTTCCTTAAGTGGATGAATACTACATACTTTTACAAGCATAAAACTGGGGAAAAGTGTCAGAAAATCAATACAGAGCACTTCAGTTTTTAAGCCTATGGCAGACAACCAAGGAGCTTTAACCTGCCAATATATACCTTCAGGGGAGCTAGCTGAGTGGCCAGATATGACTTGTGGAAAAACATCTAGTGCTTGCATTCAATTCAGGTGAGCCACAGTGACAGATCCTGACAGTGTTCATTGCCAGGACAGATATACTGAAATTTCATTTTAATGCACCTGGAGTTTTCACAGAAATTAGGCTCTCTAGTTCTGAAAGATGCATAGCTAGCAATTCTCAGCTCCTCCTCTGAAGGGTCAACCAACCTTGACATATGCTGGCTACTCCTGAAGATGACAGTGACACCTTGGCTCTGAAACAGTAGAAGGATTGCAATAGTTCAGTTCTTACAAGACTAAATTTCCAGACTAGACTGCACAGTCCAGAAAGACAGGATGCCATCAACAGGGTCATGGACAAGCTTGAGAAGTGGGCCCATGGCAGTCTCATGAGGTTTACTGAGACCAAGTGCAAGGTGCTGCACCTGGGTCAAGGTAACGCTCGGTATCAATCCAGGCTGCAGGATGAGCAGATCCAGACCAGCCCTGACGGGAAGGACCTGGGAATGCTGGTGGATGAGAGGCTGGCCTGGCAATGTCAACTTGCAGCCCAGAAAGCCAAATGTACCCTGGGCTGCACCAAAATCAGCGTGGTCAGCAGGGTGAGGGAGGGGATTCTCTGTGAGACCACACCTGCAGGGTCCTCAGCACAGGAAGGACATGGAGCTGTTGGAGTGAGCCCAGAGGAGGGACACTAAGATGATCAGAGGGCTGGAGCACCACTCTTATGAAGAAAGGTTAAGATAATTGGGACTGTTGGGAAGAAATACTGTCAGGGTGGTCAAGTACTGGAACAGGTTGCCCAGAGAAGTAGCAGATGCCCCATCCCTGACAGTGTTCAAGGATAGGTTGGAGGGTCTAGCGGAAAGAGATGTCCCTGCCCATGGCTGGAGGTTGGACCTAGCTGATTTTCAAGGTCCCTTCCAACCCAAGCCACTTCATGATTTTATGCTTTTACTTTTTTAATTTTTATTTGTAGGACTATGATATCTTCTAGGTAAACAAATGAAGAACTGAGATTGATACATACACACACACAGCCACACAGAGATTATATATACAGACATATACACACACAATATATACATGTATATATTTACCAAATAAATCTGCACATGTGGAAACCATCTGTGGCATCTGGTCTTTTGCTAAATCATATATATTTATATATAGTCACATCACTCCTTATGCATTTATTCCAAACTTCTTTAAGATCATGATTCTCAGAGGTGAAAATTACTGAGCTCCATCCATACAGCACTAGGCTTTCATTAAGAAATCCAGTTCCCATAGTAATACTTTTCCATTCTGTATCTTTCTGTCCAAGTACATGCCTAAGTATCTGAGAGAAAATAGCAATCAATGAGCATAGTAAAGTGGTAAATATTAAATCTATTTTACGCAAAACAGAGATATTATGAGTAGAAGCCATATTAAGAATTTAGTGTAACGAATCATATTTCCTCTACTGACACAAACAGGCACTAGACCAAGTAGAGAGGGCATCTCTTAATTCAAGGTTAGGCAGCAAAATGCTACTACCTCTCACTGTAAAATCAGAAGAAGATTTAGAAATGTATTCATATTCTCAGTTAAAATATCCAATCAAGATACAATCTTGGACACACCTACACTGCTGTATAATCCCACAGTATCAAAAGTCGGGAAATTTAATGATGGTGAAGTCTGCCAAATTCTGGTTTGATAAAATCTTTTGGGGAGTGAAAATTGAAAACTCAGTTTCCTAGGCTATAACATATGCATTTCACTGGAATGCAAGATACTTCCTATAGAACTCCTGGCTATGGAATAATGTAGCACTACATTTTCAAAACGTCTCCATTTAGTTAAGCTACACTATTACTACTAACTTTCTAGAAGGTACCTGCACAGGCTAGATGGGTAGCATGTCCTCTGGAAAAGTCCAGCTTGTCAAAACAAAATCATTTTTGCAGAAATGTGACAGTTTTGCAGAGTCAAATTCAGAGCAAAATACCACAGACATAGGAGCACTAAAGCTCAAAGCATCCAAACAGCTCAGCATTGCAGGCAATCCAATAGATTCAGCATCAAATGTCCTCCTTTTGCAGATCAAGGCTTTGAATTTGGTTTTACATTCAGTGAAGCCTCTTGATTATTTAGTTTACTAGGTCAGTCTTTCTTACTATATTATTACACAAAATGAAATGAGTACAATATGAGATTATGTTTTACAGCTATAACTAGCTTAGATTGTACTCTTCACAGAAATACCCATGTTAGGTCACACTGAGCTGCTTTAGATACCAGAAGGAGCAGAGGATAAGTAACTATCTGTTTTTATTTGCATGGACACACACAAAAAAAAAAAAAAAAAAAAAAAAAGACAAATTTTCCTTAGCTGCTTGACAAGCCTGGAGAACAAAGAGTGAACAGGAGGAACTGGAGCACACTGAGGGTTAGTATCAGAACAAACATTTTAAATTTTAGAAGAGAAAATTTCAGCTCTCTCAGAGCTAAATTGGGAAGTATTTCATGGGAAGCTTCAATGAAGGATAAAGGACCGACCATATGCCAGGAGTTTTTCTAAAATTCCCTTTCTAGAAGCACAAAAACAGCTCATCTCCTTTAAAGATAGACAAGTAGGCAGAGCAAGAGACCACCTTGGCTTAACTGTGAACTTCTGAGTCTGTTCAAAAGAGAAGTGTTCCAGAGTTGGAAAAGCAGACAAACACCTGTCAAGAACTACAAGGGCACTACTACAGTGGACAGAAATGCAGACAGAAAAGCAAAAGCTGAGCTCAAATAGATATTGGCCAGACACGTAAAAAGCTACCAGAAAGGGCCAATTAAGAGATGCAAATTAGAAATTACTCATACATCCTCAGTCAATCATTCAGAAACAACCCTCCAGTAGGACTAATGGGGTGACAAAACCACCACTACTTTTAAAATTTAAGCTTGATATATGTGTTAATTTGATCAAATGAAACCATAAATAAAGCTACTAATCAGACTGGCTGAAAATCAAGAGGATTTTTCTCCAAGTAGGGAATTCTGGTCTTTTCTATGTATTTACTGCAGTCAGAGGTCCTTCTGACTTGCTCATATTTGGGATGGTTTTGGTTTTGTCTCCTCTCAGGCTCATGATTCACTCAGCCACACATCTTCCTGGAAAGTGTGTCTTTTATTTTACCTTGAATGTCAAGCATATTAACAGTCTCTGATAGTAGGACAACAGAAAAACAACACATTAGAAAAAGTGACTTATGAAGCATTGGTTAACTTAATACAGGACTCTGCCTTAATTTAAGAAATGGATTTTAAATTCTCATGGGAACTGTACCTTTGCTCTTTATGAAAAAGCAAGCAATACACTTCATTAGCAAAGCATACAATGAAAATTGCACACAGCTGGCTTAAAATGAAAAAGGAAACAGCATAACAAACATTGCAGCTGGTCAGCCACCAGTTAGACCTTTCTCCTTGTAAACCTGCTTCTTCAATTTGGCAAGGCAGCCCTTGAGCAGAAACAGCAAAGGGTATATAACTTGATACTTCATTACACAGAACGGTTACACTGGGGTTGTGCAAACATTTTTATATCTTTAATTTTGTCAAATCATAGCTAAAGCCAGCTATGTCAGTGTTTTGCTATTTTTTTATTTTTAATGTTATTTTCATGTGAATTGAATCACCCACACGAAAACTTTTGACATTTAGTAGTTGACAGTACCATCTTCAATAAAACCTTAGTCCTTGAACCTGAAGTTCTGCTCTTGCATTTCACCTCAGTTTTAAGCAGAGCTGCATGGGAGAATAGGTGACATTTCTTCTGTGATGAGTTCCAGTATCTGTCTTAATTCATAAAAATATGATAACATGCTTTCACTCACATTTGGAGCAATGACATATAAAATCTACATAAGGCAATGAAATCTGCACACATATGAAGTCAAAGCCAACCACAAAATATTCAAAATCAATTACTCTGTATGTTGGCTGCATGTGAAAAATTTCACAGTTATTTATACCTGACCAATGCCACTTAAGACCTAATTCTGCTCCCAGTGGTGTTTCCAGCAATTTTGCAAAGGGCCTTCTTTGGTAAAAAGAGGTAAAAGGGGAATGATAGGACACTTAAATACTAAATACCAAATACTATAGTTAGTTTTATTTCTATTAAAATTGATAATCTCTTTAAAAACACTTGAGATTCAACCAGTGCAAGGTATAAAAAAAGTGACTGGAGTTTTGGAGTTTGTTGTCTAAAGGAATGTATAACCTTTGAGATCATTATTTATAATGCTTTTAATGTCAGAGGTACTTTGCTCCTTCTTATGGGATTATTGCTGGTCACCTTCCTGAGATTTGAAAGACCATGAAAGACAAGCACCGTAACTATTCCTCTAAATTATCATATCACAAATTAATAATTTGGTCCTTTTCTAAATGGATCTCTCCCCACAATTACACTAAAACACAGTGATGGGTCACAAATTCCAGGAGGTCCAACTGGTCCTGGCATTCCTGGAGTGCCACGATCTCCGTCTTTACCAGGCTGCCCACGCTCTCCAGGACGTCCTTCCTTACTCATGCCTGGTGGACCTTCAGGACCTTAATAACACACATGCAATAAATAAATAAATGCCTTTACTATTAAAATGAAAATGAGCAAGTATGGAGCCACAACGCCCCTGCTCTTTGGTGAAGTATGGAGATAAAGAAAACTACATTTCCTGCAAAAGACACTTCTTGTTACAAACTGCTCATACATCTATATAAACAACATGATATCTTATAAAGATTTTTTAAAGCACAGGGAAAGCACTTTAAATAAAGACAGCATTTAAAGGAAAATATTAAAATCTGCTTTAGTACACTATTCTACTTTATCTTATAACCTGGAACCACCATGGCAAGAAGCAGTCCCCCTATTTCTATTTGTTTCTCTGACTTTGAATGGGGAATATATCTTCCAAATGTTCAACTTTACATTTTGCATGCATACACTAATGTTATGAAGAATATTTTCCCTCATTAAGCAATGCTTACAAGTCACATGATCATATCAGGACTCAGTTTTCAGATATAGTTGGCTTCAGGTTCCATCTATCAAAAAACAGCAGTCTCAGATACCAATCTTATATAAAATAATGGATTACATGGCAATTTATAAGGTATGCAAGAGACAGGCTACCCTAGACAGATTACTCCAAAATATTTGGTAAGTAAGATGTGTACAAACTATGTAAGGTTTTCTAAATTACATCAACATTTTTTCTAAACCAAACTCCAAAAAATTATTAGCATGCACTGAATCAGCACACCTGAACCATCCCTCACCTGGAGGTCCTGGGGGGCCTTGGATCCCAGGAGCACCAACTCCTTGATTGCCTTTTGCACCATTCTTCCCTGGAAGTCCTGTGAATTAGCAAACACGTATAATTTGTACATCATTTTCATCAAATGAAGTCAGAAATCAGTATCTCATAATATTTATTGAATTAAATATATAATATTTCAAAAGCAAATAATGGGATGCAAAACAAGCCTTTTCTTGTAACCCGCACAATGTGACTGAGTTCTAAATTATGCCAATTTATACTGAATTTAGAGTTGATGTAGCGACAGTTAAGCAGACAGCCACTGTCAGCTGAGGGAATAGGTGAAAGGTAACTAAGAAATTTGCTGTCATTGTCTTCCTATCAGCAAAGTTTTTAATATGTTGTATGAGGGAGGTATAAGTTTTTCATCATAATCCCTGTGGAATACAGAATATACAGAAAATGTTCCACAAAACACACAGCAGAAATAAATCTCCACCAAAGAAATATATGAGGGTCAAAATATGAGCTGTCTTACACTACCAGTAAATTCAACCCAGTAAATTCAGTTTCTTCATAGATACATTATCTGTTTTTCCAACTTTTATGGAATAACCAGAACTGCTAGTGTCAGGTCCAGAGGAAAACTGCATATTCTCCTGTTGGAGATTAAATTATAAAAGTACTACAGGCAAATCATAACATACAAAATGAATTTGGTGTGCTAGGTCACAGGTAGTAAGTCACAAAGAAAGTAAATATTTATCAAAAATTTGTCTGCTTACCATTGGCACATTATTAGCTAGCTGTTATTTTACACAGCTTTCCTGATTATTTTGATGCTACCAGTTACCAAATTATGGACTCCACCCAGTCTCTTGCTCTAGTTCCAGACTATATATGTGTATTTAACATAAAGTTCTGCAAATACATCACAGAAATCAATTGGAATGCTTGGAGAGCTGAGTTGCCTGAAAGCATAAACCTTAGCCTGCCTAAAAAGAATCCAGAGTATTTACGAAAATCATAAAGAAAGGAGCAAAAATCCATTTGAAATAAAGAGAACGAAAGGACAAAACGTCACTAAATTAAAGAGAATGTAAAAAGTTGTTGGATGTCAAAAATCAGCACAGATTTACGCAGCAAGTAGCCATGGAATGAATACTGTTCCTTAAAATAGCAGAAACAAGCAAGTTTGGAAGAAACCAGACAACATGGAAATACTTTGAAATCTATGTCTAGGCATGTTTGATCTAAAAAAAATAAAGTAATGCAGGTAGAAACATGCACAAGAGACTAAGAACTCTCTAAGATCAGAACAGAGTTTGACTATGGTAGAACTGAACAGTAACTATCTGGCCGTGTTCTTGTATTCTCTCTCCTGTCACGTGTTCCCTGAAGGCTGTGAAACATCCACACTGCTCCACATTCACAACTCCATTCAGCCAAACAAGCCCAGCTATTCTCTTATTCTACCCTGCATTAATCCAGTTCAAAACTAGAAGAAGAAAAACAAGGCATGAAGGCCTTTAGCACTGTGACACATGCACACTGTACCTCTTGTCCCACGAGCCCCAGGGCGACCTGGCATGCCCATCAGCCCTGGAATGCCATCATTCCCTGGTAAACCAGGAAACCCTCTTGGACCTTCAGGGCCTCTTGGACCTGGTGGTCCTGGAAGTCCTGGGGGAGCACTTTGGGACTGACAATGGTTACAGTTTTGTAGTCTTCCACTCTGGAGAAGGCCAGGCAACTGGGCTGGGAGAATTCAAACAAAAAATTGCTTAATTCATTATAACAATAGAAGGGTTATCCCCAATCACTAATACAAAGTCAGCTCCCTCTCTTAAGAGAATATATTCCTTTTAGAAGCAAGGTGGTAAAGTATGGAGCCTGTGATGTGGAAATACAGTTCTACACATGCAGGAAAACAGAATAAATCAACAATATGGAGCTTGCTTTCAAAAAAGTGTTTCTATAATTATTAGTTAACTTTAGCACTTCAAACAGAGAAACAGTAAAGAAGCTTTCAAACTTACTTCTAAGTACGTCTGAACACACCTGTCGAATAAACTCTTCTGAAAATTCTCGTGCCTGAATTGAACAGAGAACAGAGCATGCAATTCTTTCTGTTTTTTTAGGCATCCAAAATGAAAAGTTTGAAGTCCTATACATACAGGTTTTCCATCTGATCCAGGTGGTCCTGGGGGTCCTCTATCTCCTGGCTGACCTCTGAGACCAGGAGGTCCAATCAAACCCTGGACACCAGATTCTCCTTTTTGTCCACTGATGCCTCGAATGCCTGGATCTCCTTTCTCACCTTTCTGGAATGAAAAATAAATGAAAAGCCAATGATTTTTTCACAAATCATTTGGAAGGTAGGTAGCACCAAACAAACATATTCTGAGAAATCTTTAGTGAAGTTCTTAATAAAATTAATATGATGTCAGTGAAAATTAACTTGATATTGATGAGATCTATTTTGCTAAAATGCATTGAAGTTTTCAGATTCCTTAGTAGCTGTTACAGATAAAATTACCAAAGAGAACTAGAAATAAATTAACTTTCTTAACTTTCAAGACCCACTTTACTGTTTATTATTAACACATGGAAGGAAGAGTTTTATTCACGTTTTCCTCAGAACCAGAAAATTTTTATAGTATGCTAAAATCCTTAGAAGGCCGGAAAAATTGGACGTAAAATTCTGGCACCATCCAAGTTCCTGGAAACTTACAATTATAAACAAGCCCTTTACCTTATCTCTGCAGTGTATAAGACAAAGGAAAAAATAATTTTATTTAAGTTAGGGATTTTTATTGCTTCTTCTTTTTTTTTTTTTTCCATCTGATTGATAGCAACTGTAGTCTGTTTGCTTCACTGGAAAAGGTAAAAAAAGAGCTGAAAAATATTTTGATATATCTTCACGAAAGCAATGGATCTATGTATGGAATTACCCACTGCAATAGTTCATGTGGAACTCCTCCCCTGCTCTGGAGCCAACAAAACTAGTATGTGCCCAAGATTAAAGTCACTATCCTATGTTTGCTCCCTTATGAGTTTTTTCCTCCTTTGTTTGCACAGCTTCTGCATAACAGTATCAGTTGCTGAAAAATTTTCTTTCTTCACTTCCAACTATTTTAGATGGAATTGTGAGAACAGGACTACTATATATGACAAACTTATTGAAGCAAATAATAGAAGTTTAAGAAATACTCATACATATGGTCTCAGTAGACTTACACTGAATTTAAATTATGGTATTTCTATTACTTTGTAACATCTCCTCTATTACCTATCTTCACATCAGAAAATTCTCCACATCAGAAAAATTCAAAGCTTCCTGACTTGGTCTATATTAGTAACAATGCTCAGAACTCTTTACATTAATTACTGCAGGGTAACAAGCTTTAAATTCAGTGTCAGATTAATCAGTTTTATGAGCTAGGCAACGAAATCAGACAGGTAGTTCATGCTCTTAAAGAAATGGAGAAATGAAAAAAATGTGACAGATGTCAGTCAAGCACCTAAGAGAACTAAGAGGGGTGGCCAGTTCTGGGGCACGACCTAAACAGCAGTCTGTACCTTCAAAAAGTCATACATTAATTCAGATACAACTTCTTCCAAAGCTGCACTTTTAATTTATTTTCTGGATATTGTCATCTTGAATGTTGTAATTACAGAGAAGGGATCCTCTTAGTAACCTCATGTAGATTTGTACTTGCTCATTTCTAGTACATAATTGTAAAAGGTTTTTTTCATTTAAAGAGTCAGCAAGGCTCAGAGATAAACACATGGTGCTTATGTAGCTACCTATGGCTATACTAGAAACTATATGTGCTGAAATCTGAAATCAGGTTGGGTTTATAGCTAGGATGGGTTTTGTTTTGGTTTTTGTTTTAATTCCTTTTACTCCTACATTAAAAAACTTGCAAGCTGAGCTATCCAAACTAAATGCTGAAGGGGCTAGAAGGCATTAAGAACCAGAGAATACTGGGGACATAGCATCTACTGTAGAACAACATTAGAGGCAAGAAGCCAGCACAAAAACACCAGGAGAAAATGTTGGAAGCATCAACAGAACTGCCTGAAGGACTTGCCAAGAAACAACTGAAATTGTAGGGGGAAAGTTTTCCATAGTATATCTTGGTCTTTTAATGCTCAACCACATCCATATGAGGCTTTGTTTGCTGACCCTTGCTATTGGCAAAGAAAAGCAAAGAAAGGAAAACAGCTCAGTAAGTGCTGAGACTTACAGGCTGAAGAAACTTTTAAGAAATCAGAGTCTAAGAAAAACTATATTTTGAAGAAATAGAAAATAACTAATTTTATAGGTTGGTTAAGTAAACACAATGACATCATTATAGCTTAATACATAGTAAGAAATTTTTAAAATTATTTTCCAGTAGAAAGATTTTATTGTCATGATTTACAATACTTAAGGAGACTAACTCAATAGCGTACAAGGAATCTTTTACCAGTTTTGGCAATAATTTAACAAAACCCATAAGCCAAACCACAACTGAAGTATTTCCTAGAATACTCACAGAAGCATATGAAAAAGCTTAAATGTTAAAATGGATAAAATAATTTCATTATCAGAATGGAAATTCCAATTAATGTATTCAGCTATTGATACGCAACAATGTTTTAAGGAAAAAGGTTGAACAAAAAAAAATCTAAATAAATTTGAGGGAGAATTAGATTAACGGGACAGTGTATACTCTGATTTTACAAAATATTAAAATAAATTATAACAAACAAAAATTCATATTTTGCATACCAATTTTTAAACAACATGCAACACAATGATTCTTTCGTTATTTCCTCTGTTCAGTCAATCCTTTCTCTCTTTTTTTGTTGGTTGGTTTCTTGGCTTTTTAATTCTCTTAAAATATATGCTTGGCTTTAATAATTTTTAATGAAATGTATATCTCATTCTGTCTCTTTATAACTAATACTTCTTTCTCTGATATTTTTCAATTTCTCCTCTGTTGCTTATATACATGTGAGTACAGAAGTAAGACTAAACACACATTTTACAGATCACATAATTTGCAGAAACAAACAGAATAATTTTGCAATGCTATATTTATCATTGCAAAAATACATACCTCTCCTCGTTCTCCACTCAATCCTTCTACTCCCTTTAAAAAATTAAGATTAAAAAGAAATTTAAAATGCAGGCTGAACCAAATTTCATGGAATCAAAAGTTGATATTTTTTGTCCTTTGTTTTCAGCAATCAATCACAAATGTTAATTTTTAAAGATTCTCTGATCGCTATAGCACAAAAAATGAAATTGCATACAATGATGAAAAATACGTATCAGGTGAATGAGCATTTCAGTAGTACCTTTAATATCATGTACCAAGAGGATAACTTGGGAATATATCACATAATATAAACATATATACATAATATAGACTTAATAGACAAAGCCTTATTCGCTTTACAAAAGAAATAATGTGCCCTAGCAGAAGTAAACTCCTGATTCAAACTGTTTAATACTGTCTTACTAGGCAGAAATTAATTTTAGAGCCCTTGAAATACAGACTTGGTGGTAAGGCAGATTTTGCATGCTAGCAAATTATTTTGGTGTAATTTCTGCCAAGTGGTTAAGTTACGTGCCATGGCAAGATGGCAGTTCACTTTTCTGATCCTCTCTTAGGGACAAGGAAATCTGTACTGTGTCTTGAGAATTTTTGGAAAGACCTTGTTTTGTCTACTAAATGACTGATTTTTTTGGTTGCTGATCAAACCAGATAAGCATGAGAAACAATTTTAGACTCAGTCTGTATTATTTTTTCAGCTTTCTCAAAAACAAAAAAAGCAAGCAACAGCAATTCAGTTGCATCATTCTATCTGAAAAAAATGCTTTCTTTCACTATCACTTTGTTTTCCGTTATGACTAAAATAAAAAAGAAGATATGAAAAAGTTGTCCATTATTTGCAAAAAAAAAAAAAAAATAACAACCAAAAAATCCAGAAAGTTAAAACTGTAAAGTGTTATTCTAGGACACTACATTTGGTTATGTCAATGACCCGTCTTTTAGTTTAAACCATTTCTTTTTTCAAAAATCTGCTCAGGTTTAATAATGAACTATTTTCAACCTACGTATCTCTGAGAGTGTTAGTTAACATGCAGTCTAGATCTCCTGCCCAGAATCCCCGGGAATCGGGTCCATCTGGCTAGACAGGCAGCTGTATCAATGTTGTAACTCTGAAAAAAAGCAGCTCTGGCTTCCTTCCAAGTCTCCTTTTAGATATGTACCTCTAAAAATACTTCTCTGTTTAGACATGACATAGATTATACAGTTAACAAGTACTTATAAATACTAACAGCTATTTTCTGTGAAATAACAAGATCGCCAACTATGACACAATCAGAATACACTGGCCTGGAGTTAAAGAGAAACAACTGGATCCCACTTATTTACAGCTGAAACAGGAAACATCTGTAATTTATGAGCACAGAAGATGTCCATAATGACTCCCAGTATAGTCTAGAAGGTAATGAACTATATGAAAGTGTAGCAAGGAACATGCTAAATCTGAACATCTCAAGTATCACTCTTATAACTTTAACACAAAAGCCACTTTTTGCTGTTATCTGCATTTTCTGTTACTTATAACTGTTTTATAAAAATATTCTATAATTAAGGCTTTACTAAAATAAAAGAAATGCACTCATGGTCTGTTTCTCAAGATACAGTATCACAGAACACAAAAACATGTAGGTTGGAAGTGACCTCCTTGGATTCAACTTCCTTTGCAGAACAGATGCAACTTGATCAACTCAAGATGCTGTTCAGACAGGTTTTGCCACAATATCTATGAGCAGCCTGCTCCAGTGTTTGACCACCCTCAAAGCAAAATGTTTTTCCTGCATATCAAGTTCCTGTGTTCCAACTTGTGCATTTCCTCTCATTCTTCAAGCGCGCACAGCTGAGAGAAGTGTTGCTCCATCTTCTCTATATATATTATATTTGTGATTTTAAAAATAAGAGGTGACTTTTTGTTTAAGAGGTAATTTATGTAAGCACAGTTTCATGTTGTACATAAATATATTCCACCTGATGTAAAGACCTATATGCATTTCTGGAAGAAGTGTTAAGAAACAAATATGTGTCATGGCCTCCAGCTAGGATCCCTGTGGCTTCCTAGAATCACTATTTTAACAGTACCTGTAAGCCTGGATTTCCTTGTCTTCCTTTTTCACCTTTCAGTCCCTTCAGAAAAGAAGGACATTTTATAAAATATAGATTTATCTGGTACATGTAATTAAACTATGAAAAAAATAACACAAGGAACTAAATACTAAAACCTCAATCTGAACCAGGACAAATCTATCTGAAAAGTTCCTCTTCAAAGATATCAGAGCAGAAGTTGTGCAGAATAAAATTTCTGTCCTGAACACTGAGGAACCAATCTGGGATCCAAGTAATGATAGGATAGTCTTCTTTTTCTTGTAACTATTTCCATGATTTTAGATAACAAGGAGGAAAAGCCCACATGCTAACAGTAAAGTAGGTAGGCAGAGGCCAGGTGGAGTTACTTTGAACCTGTTCCTGTGATCCTGCAGTGCCCTGCAGGCAGGGACACAGCACATCCTGCGACAGTCCTGGGCGATGTCCCAGGCCTTTGGGGCAGAAGCACAACCTGCAGCCCTGCACCTGCACCACTGCTAAGAGCACATGGCTCTGCACCGAATGCCAACAGCTGCTCAGCCCTCAGAAATGCAGCTGAAAACTCATGCTGGCCATACTGGGCAGATTTCCTTGAAGGAGAGTTGCTCTGCTGTTCAAGTTAACCTTCTATGGAGTTCAGTCTTAAAAAAAAAAAAAACCTGTCTGGATTAATACCTAAGACTTGTATAAATAGCAATTATGATTTCATAAAAAACAAAGTTGATATACCTGGATACCAGTGTCACCTTGGTTTCCTTTCTCTCCCTGTAAAATATTAGAAGAAAGGTCTCCATTTAAACATGAGTCACCTCTAAAACATGTAGTCTGTGCTTTAATTTAACAATAATTACAAAAGAAACATCTAACTTTTTCTTGTACTGAAAGAAACCAAATCACTTTATCCCCATGTACAAAAAAAAAAAAATGCCCTGAAAGCTATAATAAGAAAGGACTGTGTCATTAAAAAACCTATCAAAAAGAAAGTGGATGCTCACATACCAAGTAAAAAATCAAAAAATACAACATAATGAGGTGGCAAATCCGACAGGATTTTATCTACTCAGTGCATGGGAGCTGAGAGGATGCAGGCAGGCAGGGAGACAATGTTTCTCATGGGTTAAATTTTAGCTGAATGCACCACAGCATACAGAAGTTATGCAAAACAAACAAAAAAAGGTGATTGTTTAATCACAAACCTCTATTTAAATTAAATCAAAATATTTAAGCTCCATTTCCACCCACTTGTTTTGCCTCAAAATGTTTAAATAATAACAGGGTGATTGGCAATCAGATGGTGTAAATGGTGCTTAGAAGTCAGATGTGTCATTTTATCAACTTGTCTGAAAACTATCTAATTGACATGGCCTTTCCTTTTGCTTCATTAGACTGCCTTTATCTTGACCCATGAGCTTTCTCCCATCTTATTTTCTTGGTTTTTCTCAGTCTGGCTTAAGAGGGGAGTGATAGAGCAGCTTGGTGGGCACCTAGCACTCATCCAAGGTCAACTAGCCATAAATCAAGGGCTTCACATCAAGGGCTTTATCCTATAGAAGAAAATTTTCAGGATGGAAATATTACTGCTTTAAATGTGTCCAACTGTTATAATTATGTAATTAGAGAAAGGATTTTGTTAAATAATGATCACTTATAAGAAAAGTACTTCCAAAAAAGATGCAAGTAATGTAAAATTGGAAAAAATACTTACCTTTAATCCCTGGGCACCAGGAATGCCTGGGTAGCCTGGTTCACCTGGAGCCCCTGGTACTCCTAGATCTCCCTGAGTAATACAACAGCTGTGTGTCAGTGATGTGCTGTGTGTAAAAACACACATTGCACATTTCTCAAGGACACATGATATGCTTGGAATAATATTTTGAAATTTTATATCTGAAAACGATTGAAATATCCAAAGGATTTTTGAAGGGATGGTGGATATAGAGAGCACATCCAGTATCTATTTTTATTGTCTTTTAATACAGACGATGTTTCAAAATTGCACAAAAAAATACTACTTCAAGTAATGACAATGTTTGCAGGCTTGCACTTAATGAACATATGATTTTCACAGCCTAAAATCTAGCATAAAATTAGTAAGAGTAAGTCATCAAATAGATTCTGGTGCAAAGTGATATTAACTACTGTTTTACTGTGAAACAAACTGCCTTGTAATTAACCAGAGAAAATAATGGAAAATTAGTAAATCATGAAAAAGTAAATCAATCCATTCTTTAACTAGAACACTTCCAGAATCATATTTACCTTGGCTCCTGATGATCCTGGTTTCCCCTGTATTCCTGGTTCGCCTTTATCACCCTATATAACAATGCAGGAGTGTGGCTGATACATCATTATGTTTTCTTACACATGGTATGACTAGCAAACACAAACAGATACTGTTGAGAAAATGACTCCTAAAAAGAGGCACAAGTAGTGACTGAAAGGCTGAAGTTTTCCTCCATTACAGGTAGCCTGAAGGTTTAACTTTCTCTCAGGGAAGGAGAGATACTGATGACAAAACCTGATCTGCCAGCTTCTGCACACCTGTCCTATCTCCACCTGCCTCACTTGCCTCACATAGTCACACCAAGTTTGTGTGTACTGACTTCACATTTCCATCATCTTATTTAATTGTCTAAGTCAAAATATTTATGTATGGTTTGGCTTTTATTTCAGCCTATGGAATTAGACATATATTCAGCATGAGGATCTGCATTAAACCTTAGATTTATTACTACTTCATGATGGAGTTCTGTAAGAATGAGCTTATTAAGAATGATTCTCTAAGAAACAGCTTATATTCTAAGTGAGATAAGTATACAAAATAAAAGCATTTTTCACAGACAAAAACAAAGTGAATTAATTTTTAGTTGCATCATAGGTATTCCATTTTCTTGACCATAGAAAAAATGGACACTTAAAAAAATGCTACTGTCAGTACACAATTGTAAATAAATGCATATGCACTTTTGGATGGAAAATAATGCATGGGGGAAAATGGGATCTAAATGTAAATGCAAAATTTGGGAAATGGATTCTAGATTCTTAAATATTTTCTAGGACATACAATTCAATGCTTACTTAAAATTTAAACTCATTTTGGATTGAATTAAAAGGTTGCACTAACCAATTTGAATTTGTAGTATTTATTTTAGCTTTTGAGAACATTAGTAAAATTAGTTCTTGCTGTAGCTGCAGTGCAATCAATAAAGTTACATCTGAAATAAGTTTGGCTGCTTGGGTGGAAGAAACAGCACATAACACTATTTAACACAATTAAAATATAAATAAATGTAACATGGGAAAGTTGAGATGCATACTGAGAATTATCTGGTTTCCAGCATTGCAGAACATTTTCCAGGACTGTAAAGCTGAAACAGTCTCATGACCATTTCCTCAATTGTTAAAAACCTCATGGGACGACAGGCACCATTTACTGAGTTGCATTAATCTCTCTTGAGACTGAACTATCATAGAAGGTAACACAGGGGAAATCATACAGCTGCTCACCAATATTCAATACACCAAAAAACGAGCTCCGAAATCCTGGCATTGTCCACATCAAACATGCATACAAAGCAGTCGTTTATCAAAGTCACAAGCAAATTGACCCAAACACTTACCTTAGGCCCAGGAGCTCCAGGTAAACCAAGTGAACCCTCTGGTCCCATCAAACCCTATTTATTTATGAAAAAGACAGAGACATTTCTATACTAAAACAGAGTAATAATGAGCTCGATATTGTATTAGTAGCATCATTATTCTATTTCTTTAGTGAAATAAACAGTAAAAAAAAAGTCTTTTATCTTATATATACAGGCCTTAGTTTTGATATAGTAAAGGGGATTATTTAGACCTTCTATGGTCTAGTGAAGGGTTACTGTGCAATGAAAAAGAAAACATACAGGAGAAAAGAACAGTGCTGTCATGGAATACTCCTAGGAGAAAAACTTCTGCAACTCAAGACCCAGTCTGTAATGCATCCTTAGTTATAACTGAAAGTGGCACAAAAGTTTCTTGGTTTCTGTTTAGGTCTTCCAAAATCAGCAAAAATATTTGTGGCATTTCATAATTCTCATTCTACTTTCCGACCTGTGTCCCTCAAAGGTTGCCGTGACCTGACTCCTTATGGAAATTTTGTGGAGATTTTTCAGGAGCAGTTAACTTTTGGGGCCACACCTTGAATCTTCTGTAAAATCTTCAGAGTTAAACTGCTCATTCAAAAACCTAATAGCTTCTGTCATTTCAGGTCACGACACTTCAGCAATGTACAATTTCAAAATAATCTCTTGGACTCCTTGAATGGAATCATGGCCATAGAGGCATGTTTAGCTGTACGTTCCCTACATAAAATAAGAGCTAAAGAGTAATAAATCATCAAAGGGCTGACTTCCTTAATTTCTGTTTAAAAATAGTCCCAAGTATATACTAGAAAATAAATCCTTCTTTGAAATAATACTTTCCACGAAGGAATTCCCATTAATCGTATTTTCCACATCTGGTGTTAACAATTGTTTTTTTCACCACTTCATCCCACTTCACTTTTAGTCTAGAACTGTATGCATCAATAAAAACAATATATTATTATTGTTTTCATTGGACTTGTTTAAATGCTGTGAAATACAAACTGCTATAGGAGTGTGCTTAAAAAGCAGCATAAAATAAAAGCATCATGATATAGAAAGTCAAACAATTAAATAAGGTCTAGAAATATAACTTGTCAGAGATTAAATTTTATTCCAACTGATAATATTTTCAAAATTCACTGTTATTTAATATATAACTGTTATTTAATCTTCGCTTTAATATAAATAAAAACAATCACCTTCCACTTAGTAATAAATGTTAGGAACAATTCACTCCCATGACATTATCTCAGATTTCTTTCAAAAGTTGCATGTAATCAAAACCAGATATAATTTCTTACACAGATAACAACTCAGCTTTCCAAAAAAAAAATATTAAACTTTATTTGCTAAAACTAAAAGGGTATCTTTGTTTCTGCAGTAGAAGAGAAAATTCAGAATACTCAAAACTAGTAACTCTCTGTAGCTGTGGTTTTCAGAATTTCAACAGTTTTCTGGTATTTTGCCTGTGCTTTACCATTAGTCAAAGATTAATACAAATTAACCACAGATTAAGTCATGTTTCTTGCCTGCTTTATGATAAGAAAATACTGGTCACCAAAACTTTCCCTCAGTAAATATAGCAATCTAATCTTTAGGCCACAGACAATCTTACCACCTTGCTAGATCATTTCTAGTGAAACCCACATCAGTCTTTGGGTTACAGAAGTGGCATATGCTCACTAAAAATGTCCCTCATTTATTTTATCTTATACAAAGCAGAAACATTGTATGTACAGAATCAGAACAGCTTTTTTAAATGTTATTTAATTAAATCAGTTGTGTGTATATATCCACACTGACCTGCAAGCATACAACAGAGAAGGCAAATGAGAAAATACATTTAGTGTAATTAAAGGTCGATAATACATATGCAGGAAAAGGAGAAATAAGATCAATTTTTTTCTGGCTTCCTTTCTTGCACTTTCATTACCAGGCCATATTTAACTTGTTTTGTCTACAAATTTACACGGAGACTACTAAATGAAATCAGCACAATGCAAGAAAGAAACTTTCATATGCAATCTAGGAAAAGCTTGTGAATATAATCTGAAAACTATATAAAATTATAGTTATATAAAATTATAGAGGAGAATGTCCTGAAGAAAAATACAGAACAATTCAAGGACATAAAATGTAGCATTATTGTCCTATTTTCCAGAGCTGACATTATATGTCAGGTAAATTAATAAATTGCTGGTGTTGGCAATGCAATAGGTATAGTCATTACTGAAGAAGAACTTGTTACTGAAAAATTTTCCCAAGCTATTAATAGACTATCTACAAGCTTTCCATCTATGTTTTCTGGAAGAAACATATTCAGTGTGACTAATACAAGGAAAATCCCACTATCTTTTCTGGTTTAAATTCCCTAACGCCATATAACATATTCAGATATTCCATGCATCAATCTCCTATTTAATTTATCAGGTGACAAATAATACATTATATGAATTGACAGGAAAGAGGAATAAATTATTTTCAAGTATATCATGAACCAGATGTTATTTATCAGAAGAAAATGTGAAGAAAATGTGGTAGGTGAGTTAAATATGAGAAGTCTGGAATCCCACAAGGCTTTATTGGAGTTGATGATATAGCCTTCTCTCTGGCATTTTTGTTCAACTTTTCTCCGAAAGAAATGGGGAAAAAAATTCCAGTAACAGGCAATAAAAATAAATAGGAGGCACAGGTGAGAGAACAAATGTTCATGTGTTAACTAAGAGTAGGGACATTTGAACTTCTAGTTCAGGCAGTGTTTCATCCAAATTTGATCTGGACAACTGCAATAACTGGTTGTCAAGGAAATCTATTTTCTCCACACATGTGTAGGAGGTAGCTGGAAAAGTCCTCTAAGTTTATGAAAAGAAAATGAACCAGTGTACAGTCTTTATACAAAAAAAGGCTTTCTGACAAGTGTGATGTAGTGACTGTGCCTGTGATAATCAGAAAAGGAAGAGATGCTGTTTGGATAGGGGGTAAGTAACGTATAGTAAACTCTAAATGTACTGGATGACAAAGTAGCCCAGAATTTTTAAAATCCCCAACTAATTTCAATTCTGTCTCCAACAAAAGCTGCATCAGTTGAGGAGAGGAGAGGAGAGGAGAGGAGAGGAGAGGAGAGGAGAGGAGAGGAGAGGAGAGGAGAGGAGAGGAGAGGAGAGGAGAGGAGAGGAGAGGAGAGGAGAGGAGAGGAGAGGAGAGGAGAGGAGAGGAGAGGAGAGGAGAGGAGAGGAGAGGAGAGGAGAGGAGAGGAGAGGAAGGCAGAAAGGGGAAAGGGGAAAGGGGAAAGGGGAAAGGGGAAAGGGGAAAGGGGAAAGGGGAAAGGGGAAAGGGGAAAGGGAGCCATACCATGAGGAACACTCCAGCACACCAGTATATAAATGATGTTAGGTTAGTAGTTACTTTCACACCCAGGTGGCTAATTTGGCATGCAGTGACATGTAATTATGCAAGACTGCACATACCAAGATGGCCAAACATACGTGTTGTTAACCTCCATCCACACAAGGATCCTTTTCAGAACAGGGAACACTGCAGTGGGATGTAAACCCAAGTAATTTTGGTATCAGGGTCTGACCTTACGCACTCTAGAAGATGGTAATCTTAGCTAGGATGTTAAAGAAATTCATTAAGAAAGACAGAGGATTAAAAGATCCACATTGTGATCCTTCCAGATTGAGATCCCTGGCATCCTTTTCCTTCAAGGTTTCTGTCATCCAACCAAGTGAGGCACAAGCCATCACAACACCCCTGCAGTCACTGAAAGTGGGAAAGAATGGTCCCTAAAAAGATTATTCCTTTAATGCAAGGAAAGGTAGGTACTAAAATGGTCTTAACAGTGCCACAGTACTGACAATTGAGAAATTATTATCAAGGTGCTTCTAGAGAACCACTGAGTATTCTGTATTTGTCCTTGAAGATAAAAATATGTACTACTTCTACTTTAAACACTACAAAGTGATATCAGAACCCCCTTTGTCTATCAAAATGGATGAAAACCAGCCTGACTACTGTATGTCAAGGAGAAGTACACTGATGATGATTTTCATAGGGAAAGAAAAGACAGGAGAGCTATATCATGAGACAAGTCATTAAACTGAAAAATATGATCTCTTAAGAACCATCAAAATCCAAAAACCAATAAAAAAGTACTCTCACCTTTTTTCAAAATATTCAGAAGCTTAAAGTAACAGCAAGGGTAACAGAAAAAAAAAACATTTCACAGCTTTCAGCCAAAATTTCCACACTGCAAATATGTCACGGAGCTAAAAACTTATATTAGGCATAGCCTTGTCTTTCCAACTTGCAAATGTTAGTTTGCTCCTGTGTTTGCCATTGCATGTTTGTTTATGACAAGCAAAGAATGAAAACACCACAATTATTTGTTTAAAACACAATTTTGAAACTTACAGTATCTCCTGGAGACCCTTTTGCTCCTGGTTGACCTGGTGGTCCAATTTCACCCTGTATTTTTTACATAAAGAGAAAAATGCTGTGACTAATGCATGTATACTTAACATGTTTTATATATCTTCTTTATGCAGATTTAGTTAGTTAAAATTGTTTCTCAATGTATTATGAAACTAGCATGGTTCCTATTAAACTATTCATTCCTTCTGGAATAGTTGAAACAAAAATGTAATAAGAGATTTTTAAACATGACATGAATTGTCTCCATTCTTTTACAGCATGATTTGATGTCATAAATCCCTACCATGAAAACTCTTCTCTAAGCCTGAAGTCTTAGCTCAGAATGGGTATATATAGTATAGGTTTTAACTGTGTTTTGAATAACTAATAGTACCTTTTGTCCTTTTGCTCCTTGATTTCCAGGAATTCCAGGAATTCCCTGAAACAGAAAAAGAAAACCTTTTAAATATATGGAATAATTTCACCATTAATTTTTTAGCATTTGACCAAATGATTTGGGTCATGGGCATGGACATGGGCAAACATGGGCAGGGACAAACATAACATAACATAACATAACATAACATAACATAACATAACATAACATACATAACATAACATAACATAACATAACATAACATAACATACAACAAAAAAAATACAAAACCAAAATAAAACCCAACAACAACAAAAAAAACAAACCCCCTCAAGAATAATAAAATCCCTCAAAGCACGAAAACCTCATAGGAGAAACAGCTGGAAACATGCAGACTACTCTAGGGATACAGTAAAACACTAATGTTGAATTGTTCCCCACCACTTTTGTTGCAGGAGTCCACCTCTACTGCTTAGCAGGCTCACATGCTCTTGACTTGCCCCAAAACCCTGACTGACACATGGAAAGAAGCCACTTTAAATTATCTATAAGATTTCCCACATAAGTTAAAGCAAAAGCCCTGGTCAATGAGACCATCAGCATGACAGATTGTATTATCTAACAGTGGCTTTAAAGAGACAGATATAGTTTTTATTGATGAATACTAGCTTCCACCTTCATAAATACTTGAAGATCTCTGCCATTTCCTCAGCATCATTGCTCATTCAGCTCTACAGTATATCTCACCTTTTTCTAACAGTGATCATTTAACTGAACATGATTCAGATTCTGTTAAAACAGAACACTGTAAATGCTTAATGCAGAAGTCTACAATCAATCAGTCTATTTTTTCTCTCAAGTAAAAACTATTCAAATTTGTTGGACAGACAATGTTCCTATTTGTACCATAACTCATCTGCAGCAAGAATTTGGCTTACAGACTTTATATTTTAATCTAATATTGAAAATAACATGTTCCATGAAGACAAGAAGACTGTTCTAAACACCACTGAAACAAATGAATTCTATGGGAAAAAATAACTTGAATGTAATAGTTTCCCTATGGATTACATCTGTGCAAAGGACAGTTCCATTGTTTTGTAGTTTACACCCGCTTTTAGCAAATAATGACCCCACCAAGCAGAAACAGTTCATTGGACAATGGCATATGAGTTAACAATTGCATCCTGAGCATTTTACAGACCATCAAAAATACAATGTATTTATCATTAAAGGAAGAGATCATATAATGCAATAAAAAGAACTTGAAAATAATGCCTCATACTGAGACTTCCACTCACTTTATCTTACATAACTCTTAACTTTTGTCTAAAATTTTCCTAAAACTTTTGCACAAATACAGAGATGGAAAATAGGGCATGTTTGTCACCACATTTAGGAACTTCCAGACCTATCTATGGCTTGTCAATAAAATTAATATAATTGCAACATTTAATAATGTACTTACTTATTTCAGTAGCTGTAAAATATAAAACCAAATTATGAGTGTTTGTATCTGGTATATATACCAGAATGTAATATATGCTGAAAAAATACCACTAGGCAGCAACCTTCTTGTCCTGAATATACCAGAGATTTCCAGTTACATTTCTAAGCAATTTGGAGGGCTCAGAGAAGACAGCTGCACACCCAACAAATTATTTACCATGATAAAAGCATTTGTAGAAGAAGAAACACAATGTCCTGCTGAGTTGTGTTGATATTTCTTGGTCAAAATAAATTGCTAGTACACAACATTTAATTTTATATCAGTGGCAAAGAAAGATTAAACTCCAAGAACAACAATTGTAAAACTAAGTTATATTTCCTTCCTTTCCCCACCCCCCTCCACCTTTTTTTCCCTTTCTTACTGATTCTGCACTACTGAGGTATGTCCTTTAGTCAGTGAGAGCTGGTCTAGATCCTAAAAATTCTTATGGCTCATTAACATTCACTCAGCTAAGAATTAATATATCACTTATTCTGATGTGAGTGATTTCCAGAGTACATGGGGTGGAGATTTTCATTACTCTCCACATGTAGGTTGGCACAAAAGGAGAATGAAGTTGCTAATTTAGTCATAAAGAATGAGTTATTTTTCTGTGTAGCTTCCATGGTTAAGTAATTACAAAGACTAATTTCTGTAGGATCAGACCCAGAATACCTAAAAAATTAGGATTGGTTGCCTTGTCATTATCTATCTCAATTTATTACTTGCATTTACATGGATAACCTCTGGTTATGCCAATTGGAATTATCTGCACTTTCTCAGAAGACAGAGCATCTTGATATCTAAAAGGTAGTTTAGCTATCAAGAGTTTCTTGCCTGACTTCTAAGTCAAAAGCCAAATCAAGCTTTGCAAATGTGTCTTGCTCCCAAACAGAAATTTCATTCGCAATACAAATCCTTAGAATCAGAGCATCTTTTTTTTTTTCAGTCCCAAGAGTAATAAAACATTTTGAATAGGAAGTTATGTTCAATAAGATGACATAACACTAACTAAACTGTCAAAGAAACCTCACCTTAATTATCAAAAAATGCATTCTAACTTTAAAGTATGAGGCAAAGCAATTAGTTTTGCTCCATTTGTAAGACAATTATTTTTTTAAAGATTATATTGCAACTAAAATTATCAAAAATGCCTGCGTTTAATCAAAACTTAATATGAAACACATTCATCATGCAATTTTTCTGACACTAAGGGAAAAACAATGTTTGGAACTGCTACAAATGGGAAAACTGCCACCCACTGGGAGTAATAGAATCAGTTCTGTGAGATAGCTCATGATTCACTGGCCTATAAAAAAAAAACAAAACAAAAAACAACTGCCTTTGGGGATGTCCTTTTCAAAGCTATCAAGCACATTTTGTTCATGTAAAATATGAAAAGGAGTTGCAATTCTAAAGTTTCTTTTTCCTTGTCTTTCCATAAAATGCAAGCATGTTAAATGGTTTGTATATATCACATATGCAGTTATACTACCAACAGAAAGTAGCATTACATTTCTAGCCAGTATATCTAAAAATCAAACCAGCTATTGTGCTTTACTGATTTCTGTCCTTGTATGAGTTGGAGAATTTCTATACTTCTGAATCAGTTAACTTGTTCCCCTTTTCCTTTCACATCAAGCTTCATGTAAGGTTTACTCAGTATTCCTTCGTATTTAAAAATTAAATTAATCGCAAGTACTGCCTCAGTCCTTTCAGCATAATCAATATGAATTCATCAAATACCTTCACTTCATTCCAATGCCTTCCTCCATGATTTGAAATTTTCCCTTAAATGGGAAGTCTTCCCTTACCCCATAAAAGCCTGTAATATTCATTATTTTAGCCTTAATCAGCAAGTACTATAATCACATGAAATGTAAAGCCAGTGAGATAGTAGGAAATCTAATTCCTTGGTTTAAAATCATGTTTATTCTAAAAATTCTCAACTGCAGTTTTATCACGTACTGCTGAGTTTGTGTGTAGAAACCAATGTTATCATGTACCTGCCTGGCAGCTAACCAAGATTTTTGGAGATTGGGTAAGGACTGCTGTCTGTATTTTTCATTCAGCCTCTCTTGCTTGTTTAATTATTTTTCTTCTACCCTTTCTCACCTATGCCTACCTAGAAGCCTGTCAGCTTTCTAAGGTCTGGTTAGGCCTGGGAAGGCTTTGCAGGGCAACCCCAGGACCTAAAGTGACACATGAATGCCATGTAGAAAATTGAAGTAATCTCTAGTGTCACTGACAGTGCTGTGGGATAGAAGATCCACCCTTTGAAATAGATGTCACTCTGCTCTAAAAACTGTGTTGTGCATGCCAGACGCTGCAGCTGTCCTCAGACAACTCCAATGGCTCTTGGTGGCCATGCCCAGGCAGCCAAATCCCACACACCTTGATGTCTACTTCTGCCTCACTATCATTGCAAAATGAAGCTCATCTTGGTATGCAACCAAATCCCTGGATGCACTCTTCCTTGGCTGCAGCCTGCACAGCTGGGACTTCAGAACACCCAAAAGCATTAATTTGTTTCTGTTGTGATGATGAACCTCAATTATGACGGTTATAAAATTCTGCATAAATATTTTATTTTATTCCAGTTTCAGCAATTCAAATAAATCATCCATTCTTTGATAATATCTGGCAAATAAAATGGATTTAACTGTAATAGAATGGATTTAACTGTAAGAGGAAAATGTTTTCACAATCTCTGGAAAAATTTTCTTGTAGTTTTCATTAATCATGAGGTATCTATTTTTGGTTTGGATTATATTAAACAGATGGACTTTCTTCCATGCAGTCCCACAAAAAAATCCATTAAGGAAATTGCCTGGGGCTTTATATAGAGTTTAACTAGATGTAAGCATTTTTACTTAAGACATAAGCTAGATTTTTCAAAATATTTCCTACTTTTTCTAGCTAGTACCAGGATTACTTGCATCCCACTCATGGTTAACTTTATGCTTGCAAACATCAGAAGAAACCATGCAGAAGACCTATTTTTTTAGAACAAAACAAAGCCTATTTTAGTCTTAAAATGAGTATATATTAGCTCACTTCTATTCTTTATTTTCTGCTACTGTCTTCAATATTTCCCATTTCTTCAGTGCCTGGTAGGACAGGACACCCTGCTATGGAAAGTACTATTTTCCCTATTAAAGTAGGAATTTCTAGGCTACCGGTAACATATCCATAATCATAAAATTTTACCTCTTCCCTGGAAGATGTGAAATTAAATAGTATTTCCAAAAGCTCTTCTTTTATGATCAAACTGCTTTGCAGTCAATTCCCCAAGCAGATGTAGAGAAGAACTTCAGTATAATTGTCTTTATTATCTTATTTTCTTCTGATAAAAAGATGGTTTTCTAGCATATATGGGTTTTCTGATTTATGTTTCAATCAAATGGTTCCTTCCTTGCAATTCTGATTCTGGGAAGACCCTAAGGGGTCTTACATAAATTGCAGCAATAGAACAAGATACACCAAAAAGATCTATCTATCTATCTATCTATCTATCTATCTATCTATCTATCTATCTATGTATCTATCTCTCCACATATTCCCATGATCTCTTTAAACACCAGGAAAACACAACTCTTCATGTATTACTGATACTTACTTGAAAAAGCCTACTTGATGATGCATAAGAGATTTACTGGAGACATGCAAAAAAGTACAATCCAAGCCATAATTTGGATGAAAGTACAACAACCAAAACACTTTTTAAAAGATTATAGCAAATCCTTCATAATCCTAATAAAATGAAAGAGACAAACCAAATTGGAATAATGTACAAAACTGGAAAAGAAATTCAATGAAGCAGAATATGCTATTACTGAATAGCTTCAATTGATGAAAGAAAATAAAAAAGGCTACATGCAAAGAAGCATTCCCACAGACATAATGACTATCCACCATACTAGCAGAGCAGCTTTTAATTAAATTCAGGAAAGGAAAAAGCTTTACCAAGATCTTTGTAGTTATAAGACCACTGTTTTCAAACACTTTTTTGGCAAATCAGTTATTAGCAATAAAACACACATGTTAAATGTGGAACAGAGTGACCCCTATTGCATTGCCAACAACACGGACCTTGGAAAACTATAATCTAAAAGCTGGAAATGCTAATAGAAAATGAAAACACTGTATATAATCTTGTCACAGGATGAAACTGGTGCCACTCTTGTTTCTTGTAAACATCCCTCAAAAGTATAAGATCATCAGACCTGCCAAATCTTCATGGATCCAAAGGTGGGCAGACAAAATTGAACTCCCAGCCCTGCAGGTGACACCACGTGCCCTCCCTCTGCCTATCGTGCCAGCACCAGCCTTAGAGACTGAAAACCAACCTCCAATCAGTCAGAAATCTTACAGACTTCTAAGGTCTGACATTTAAACACACTGATACTCCAGCACTTACAAGCCTTCAAAATGCTTTAAAATTTCCCCACCACTTTTCCTTGCGGAGAAAAAAATTTGAGGGTTGCAGCACTTGGGCAGCTTGCACACATAAGACAGGGCAGGCTGAGGCCAGCAGAGCCTCCCCAAAGGGCACTGGCTGCTGCTCTGCTCCTTACACCCAACACAGAACCAAAGAGCTCTGTCCTCACAGGTCACCCTGATGCAGATGGACAGAGTTTTCAGCCTCATTTTTTTGTCCCATAGTAAGGAACCAGTCAGTTAAATTAGCAGTGAGTAAGTTTAACAACAAATCATGCTTTTTTGTTTTTTGCGTGTTTTTTTTTTTTAATATGGTGGATTCTGAGAAACTGATCACAGAACACAGCAAAAAAACCAGTAAAACTGTGTTCCAAAAGGGATTGTAAAATTCCTACAGAACTGGTCCATTGCTGGCTATTAAGCAGGATGGGTCAGCCTGAATTTTTGGCTAAGAAAGTCCCAAAGCTCTGACAGAGAGAATCTGGCAGTAAATAATAGGTGAAAAAAAAATAAATAATTTTCTATACAGCCCTATCCATTCCCAAAGAAAAAGTTCTGTGACATTTCTTTTAGTCCAAGTCTGTTTGGCAGTTGTTACCTGTATAAGAAATAGCTAAGAAAAATTGGAACAAAGGCTGGGACCAAACCCTTCCAGAGCACAAAGAAAGAAAGTGACACCTTGACTCCCTCAGCAATCATTAAGGCTAAATTTGATTACTAAAACTTACTACTCTAGCAAAAACTAATTTGCACAGTAAGAGGCAAAGGTTGCTTTTTAAAATGGTTTAATAATATTAGCAGATATATTAGTTATATCTTGCAAATTGATTTAAATTCACTGTGATTAAAGATCATGGTGTTTTGTTTAATTCTGTTTTGTTATGTTATGGATCAGAAACCAGACTGTATTCCGACAAAACTTTCCATAGCTTCAATTCACAGTAATTTTAGTATGGAAGGATTAAAAAAAAGAAAATGCTTACTGTGACAAATTTCCCCAAATTTTCTAAAACTATATTTACTTCAGTGTCTGCGCTTGAGTATCAGGTTCTCAATTTCATGTTTAAAGCTCTTTGTGGACAGGAATAATGCAGTGCTATTGATCAAGAAGGTCACACAGAAGTTACAGCCCAACCACCACTTGAACACAAAACTAACAAAGAAGCCCTGCTACAAGTTGTTTGTTTTTCTCTTGTGTCTTTTCTGCAGGGCTTCAACTAAAATAACTTTAATTAATCCAAATATCTAAACTGTCTAAAACAGGTAAAACAAAAATTACCCCTTCTATTTGAGATGCGTATTTAATGATGAGTTGAATGCAGACTCCAGTTTCACTGTAGAAAAAAATCATATCAAAAAACAGACTAAATATAGACTCATACTTGACTATATGAGGTGAAATGAAAACCATTCTGGGTAATTCCCAGAATGCAGGCTGTAGATCTGATACCTGACACAGCACTTGGAGGTAGATACAGCTGGAGTGCTTTGTATCACCACCCTGACCACACTTCTCAAGGAAGCTCTAATCAGACCTTCTGAGGACTCAGGTACGACAATTTTTTTCTCTGTCTTCTCCCATGTTGAAGAAGGATGACTAACAAGAAAACTAGCTACACTATTACTACTCTGTTGAAGTTGGATCAGAGGTAAGCAAGTCAAACCTCCTTCTTGTAAACATCTTTCTATTTGTGGTTAAGTAACTTACCATAAACATGTTGTGAAGCATAGAATTGAACAGCAATGTGCAAACGAAACCAACTGAAATAATATACATTTTATGTCTGCTACATTGTAACTCAGTGTCTTCCTCATTCATACTCTACTCTCTATGTTTGGTTTCTAAGTATAGCAATTAGCTGGGGGAAGTTTCTGTTGGTCTCCAGAGTCACTAGAAATTCCATCAGATATTTACCTAAGTCAAAAAATGTTAAGAAAATTGTATGGCAAGAATAAAAGAAGATGTTATCCTTTAAAATTAATCAGCATATGTGAAACAATGATTACTAGAAGTATAAACATCAACTTTCCTGGCACTAACAGGTCAGATGCCAGACCAATATACAATAAAAACCAGTACAAACATTCTCTTCAAGCTTTTCCTCCATCAGAAAAGCCCCTCTTAGCTGAATGAAATTAGCACACACATCCAGGAATGCTCGAAATATTACTGCTGGCATCAGGTGGATCCAAAAGAATGCAAATGAGTCCTTCTTTAAATATCACATGTCCAAGGAAGGGAATGTTGAGCACTTGGGTATACTTATGGTATTCCATAAGTACAATGGTAATCC
Organism: Cinclus cinclus; assembly: GCF_963662255.1. Taxonomy (NCBI): domain Eukaryota; kingdom Metazoa; phylum Chordata; class Aves; order Passeriformes; family Cinclidae; genus Cinclus; species Cinclus cinclus. The sequence goes on from NC_085048.1 coordinate 24,351,652, forward strand.
ATTGTACCATTTAACTTTCAGGATCTTTATTAGTTATTTTCAGCAGGTTGAACTAACCAGTTACAGGCCCACACACACACTGTATTGATTTAATTCTTTAATTTAAGCTAATTCAACAACTCCACTTTTAACTGATACTTGAGAATAAAGAAATTTCCGATAAAGAATACAGGATCAATTTAAAGTTGTATGGATGTGTCCATTCAACTTCTCAAAATTGTATATTTGATCAAGTCCAGTGATTTTTTAGAATGTCTTTTTTTTCCAAGAAATAGTACTTTAAGTAATATACTTGAAATATATCAGTACATCATTTGCTCAAAGGAACAAAAACAATTAATCAGAAATGATTTTGAAAGATCAGTTGTAGTAAACCGATGATTTCTTACTTAAAAACACATCATCATATTGCATAGCTATAATGTTAAAATACCAAAAGACCCAATTTCTATGGAAAAACCCACTGCAATATTAATGCCAAGAAAATACAGTTTCTGCTACTGAGAAAAAAGGCAGTGATGTTTGCAAGCATATGCATAACACAGTCTCTGCAATTTCCTAAATGCCCAAGCATTTAAATAGGCAAACATTTATAAGTACTTTTGGGGAATATTACCATGAATACTACAAGGGGAATATTACCATTCATTACATGTTGGATGTGTAATGAATACATCCATACCATCAAATAAATTCACTGTTAGTTTCAAAACAGATCCCTAGACTCCCTCTAAGCCAAACTGAAAATATGACAGCTAAAGGCTCAAGATACAGATCATCATTCCCTCAGGGGGAAAAAACACAGGTGGAACAACATGTGTCTTACTCTAGACAGAATAAGCTCATGCCAAAGCACTTCATCTAGCAATTAAAGTTCACTTTCTAGTACCAATAACCAAGATGAAAAATATCGAGCTTAAAATCTCTATGTGATCGTTTCCAAAAATACCCCCTATTATTTTAATGCATTGGAGAAATCAGACTCTTCAGAAGAGCCTGTGGTCTTGTGTATAAACAGGTCTAGCTCATTGGAATTAGCCATGGAATTCAAATAAATCATCACTACTCCTAATTGTGTGCTTAGAAGCCAGTTACTGCACCCTTTAACAAAGCTGCCTTCAAGTGTCCTCAATGCAGAACAATTCTTTCTGAATCATACTGTTTTAACACTCATTCTCAGTTTATAAAATATTAACAAATTATTAAAAGAGATTTTAACAAATTATAAGCACCTGTTTATTAGAACAGAGCTCATCAAGTCAGTAGAAAGATTTTAAATTGTTACAACACATTTGCTAGAGATATTTCTATTTCTATGTTCACAAAACAGCAGCAGTAAGAGAGGAATGCTGGTGTCTAACTTGTATCAGCATATGAATTAGTAAAAAATGTGGATAGCCATAAAAAGGTCACTACAGCATACAAGCAGAAAACAGAGCACCCTGAGTACCATATATAACTATTTATAGCATGTGCCATTCAAGTCCACAATGGGCTTACAACTAGAGCTCCTTTCATATTTCCTTACAACTTTTAAGAATTTCCCTTTGTTAACACTGCATTATAAAACAGTCTTAAAGAAATGTTAGCAGGGCATGCCATGTCTTCTCTACACGATTTTCCAAAATTATCAAATTTTAAATGGCATTAGTTAAAAAAAATAATAAAAAATATATCCCCAATACTCAGTAGACAAAATCAGGACAAAAAGGTATTATAATTATAGAAAAATAATATATTAATAGAATTGCACTCTATGAGAAAATAAATTTAAAAATTAGAAAACATGATGAACAGGCAGAAAGTGTGAATTAGTTGGGAGAGAACTGTTAGCTTTACAACTTAGACAAGCAGGCATTATTTTCCAAGCTACATTAGGTTAGTGGGTCCAAGTTTATTACAGCATTTATTGTGGCCCCTGTCCAGGCTGAATTCAATGGGAATCTTTCCATTGACTTGAATACGCTTTGGATCAGCAACTATGTTGTCGTGTCTTGTAACATCTTTGCCAACTGGGAATAATAAAGTAATTCACATTAGCCGGCCTGAAGTTCCAGAAGAGATTTAATTACCTTTTTCATTACAGCATTATTCTCATATTTAACTTCTTAACAGCAATTAACTCTTCTGTAATTATAGTATGGAATTAATTTAGTTAAAATAACTTGTCAGTCAGAATGAAGATAACCTAGGCTGAAAATAAAGTCTGCTCAAAATACATACAGCTACCTAGAAGTTATACTTGACAGAAAAACCTGCATTCAGTGTAAACAGCGTGTTTGAGCTTACAGCACTACGTAATTAACAAATGATTGCAGTCAAAGCTGCCATCTCCCCCTTTCTCTAGTGAGAACAAAACTAACAACATCTGCTACGTAGCTCAAGCACTCAGAATGTCATCAGCAAAACTCTGCCCTGTGTACTTCAACAATTTAGATATTAGAAGAAGGAATAAAGAAACGATACCAAAAAGTGCATTCACCTAACCAAACCTACTTGTAAAGAAATAATGATGCATGGCAAATGCCTACAAAAACCAACACTATCAGCTATTTATGTATTAAAAAGTCATCCCACCCAAATAGCAATTTCATTTTTTTATTTACAGATAGAAGTCCAAATTTTCAGAAAGAAATAGATGCTCTTTTGAGACCCGCAAGATGTCATTTGCAGAGAAAATGTTAGTCTTTACTTTGCTTATGACTGTAATGCTGGTGCCTTTGAAATGCAGGCCATCAGAACTCACGTCCTACTATAAGGCATCTCAGACAAGTACAAAACCATGAAAGTCAGATCAGAAATTAATACTTCTGATAGATTCACACCAACCACTTTGTTGAGTCTCCTGATCACTTTTCTCTTAAAAATCTGACAGGAAATAATTTCTTCTTTACAGACTACTTACAAAGACAGTGTTATTTTATAGCAGGGCATAATTTATGGTGATATAAAATCTGAAAGAGTAGTTAGTGCTCTATGGAATATTTCCACAAGTAATAAATTCACACAACACATGATCTTTTGAACACTGGAAATACAACAGGATCTTTATGCTTTAAACTATGAAGAGACTAAGAGTAGAAACACAATAATCAGATTAGGTGGATAAAAAATAAAGTAATACTTTCAGAAAGGAATTTTTTTCACAAGGTCTACTGCACAGATATACAATAGAGGTCTTAGGTTTGCTTTTATCCTAAGTACTTTATAACTCAGTGTGTAAATTCCAATACGAGATACAAATGTTGAGTAAATGGCATCTTAGTACCTAAAATTGGTACAAACCAACAAAACATCAACATAAGGAGCATCAAGCAAAACTTTACATGACACAGAGAGGAAAATAATAGCAACAAAAAAAAGCCAAACTTTGTCTGCATATTACTATTATTACTAAGTCAGGACTGTTCTTTCCTTTTTTCCTGTTTCTATTCATATCAGCATAGCTATTAGATGCAGTAGAATTACATTAATTTTATATTTGCTTTCCAAACATACAGGATATCTGGCTATACCAGTTTTGTTTTCAGGATTTCTGCATTATGAAGACAATACAACTTCTTCTGTACCATGTGTATTTTGAACATGTTTCAAGAAGAATTCTGCTACCATTTCCTAGCATAAAACACACATTTATTTTCAGAGAATGAATTGATCTATATCTGGCATTCCTGACGGAGTTATGAAAGATCAACGTGCAAACCAGGAGTATAGGTACAACAGTGGGAATCAGGTCAGAAGCTGAAAGTCATGTTATGCTTCTATCCCTGGCACAAATAAGGCCACATCTGAGGTCTTGCAATGTGACCTGAATATTGAGACAAAACTCTACCATTTTAAGTGTTTGCAGATGTATTTCTGAAAAATATGATTTCTGGAGAGTAAACATGAGCAGTTGCAAATGCTCAGACATATTACTTGTGGCAGGACAGCATATGTTAGGCCTAGAAGAGTGCTATAAATGTCCTGCCAGCTTTACCCACAAGCACTCACTTTAGAGTTCCCATCTGCATAATTGCAAACACAAGGAGCTTCGACTGAAACCCAATTCTGAAAAACCTTACCTGTGTTGAAAAGGACAGTCAGGCTGAAATTGAGCTCAAATAAATCTTGATTTATTCTATAGACATTTTGTTCCTCAAGAAAATGTATTTATCAAAACAGCCTGTCATCAGCAAGATAGATGACTAGCCCTTGAACTACTTAAGTGACAGCATGGCCTGTTTTTGTCATCAGGAAAATGAGCTTGATTACTACCTTTACCAAATCCTAAATTATTCTGTCCATACTCTCACATGTCATACTACAGAGTGGGTAGAACTGGGAGAGTCTGGTTAACTGAAGCTCCAAATAGTACTACCGAGGGAAATCAAACACATCTTTTGAAATCATTTACTTATCGTTACAACCTACTTTTTCTGTTTG